>NC_142166.1:7825612-8151327 GCF_029865625.1 Vigna umbellata
ATTAATTTGGATTTACTTTGAAATAAGGTTCTTTCCAGAATATACTCAAAATTCTTACATGGGTACAATGAGATTCCCAACACACATAGTTCAAATTCTTCTAATATTTCTGAGTCTTTGACCATAGAGGGAGAAAGACAGGTTGGTGGTTCTATTAAAATGCCATGAATGTGAAGGTTTGATGTATTTATTTGGCATAGTAAAGTCCCATATCTAAGTTAGCTACGTTGAGAAGTGAAGTCGAAGAGAAGTGTTGGATTCCAGTGAGGTGAGAATTGGTGTTGTTGTGTGTTTTAGTGTTGTAGGTCTTACTGCTCAACCATAGTGGGAATGCATTTCCTATTGGGAATAGGAATGTTGGGTTTCGTGTTTGGGTGAATGCAAGTGGGTTGGAATTAATTATTGGGAGAGAGAATCAATTCTTCGCTATGTAAGAGGGAGATGGAATGGATTTTGTGTGTAGTGGTGTAAGCATAAAATCAATTCTTGGTGTGTAAAATAAGAGCTAGACTCGATTCTTGACATGTTAAAATGGCAAGAGAATCGATTATGGGAGTGATGAAATTGATTGTATTAGTGTTCGAATCAATTATTGACTTGGCTGAATCAATTCTTGAGGTGTTAGAATTTGTTTATGAGATGTTGGAATTGATTATGTGATTTTTGTCGTTGCAAGGAGGGTATAATCGATTCCCTTCATATTTGTTGATAATGAAATTGATTCCACTATAATGAAATGTATCCTCAAATTGGTTATTTCCTTTGTGGGTTCATCAAAATGTTTGTGGAATAATGTTTTTAATGTGTGTGGAATAATGTTTTTAATGTGTGATATATTTGTTTTTGGTGTTTTTTTTAAGGTTTGTTGTTGGTGTTGCTTCAGTGTCCAGGTTCTTGGTCATGGTTAGTGTTCGTGAGTGGTTGGTGCTCCTCGTTCACAACAAAGTCGCATCTAGGTTGATGGTTATTTGGTTAGGGGAGTTCCTACTAGTGTGTTTTTGCTGTGGAAGGAAAATGTTTGCACTTGTGGCTCTTTTTTGAGCAAACAATATAGTCAAATGGAGTCTCGAATGAATATGTCAAGATTACACAAATTATGAGCATAATTAATATCTAGGATAGTCTTCCCAATTTGACATTTTTTTGTGAAACAATATTCGACAAAACTTGAAAAATTTGAAAGATGGAATTGATACATTTACATTGCATTAAATAACTTTCCAAAATTGTTAAATTTAATTTATTGGGTTCATATTAGTAAATTGTACTTTGAAAACTTATTTCAATTTACTATTAATAATGTGGACAATTTTTATTATTACTATGTCAAATTTAATATATTTTTATTACCGATAATATAAAATAATAATATACAAATTATTATTTAAAATAATATATTTGAAATTTATTCTTATAAATTCCTTTTATAATTTATAATTTTATTTTTTTAATTTTAATTTTCTTTATCAATAACCATTTTAATATATTTTAATATAATTTTCACTACTTAAATTTAAATTTATATCAAATTCTACAGTAAAATAATAATCATTTTCTTTTATCAATTAAAATATTTCTTTAAGTATATCAATACAAAATTTTTCCTCAAATCTCTTAACTCCTCTCTTCAAATCCCTTAATTCTTGCCTCAACCAAATAACATTATAATCTGCTTTTCATTTTCTCATATTCATCCAATTACTCTTTTTCACGTGTACCTTCTAATCCAAACAACACTTTTCAACTTCATTAATATCTCATACTTTTTAATTATGCTTTAATTACAGCTAAGCATGTAATTTATTTAAGTAGATATGTATAGTCAACTTTATATATATATAATTCTGTGTTCAGTGTACTCATTATTAATAATCTGTAATAGGAGTTCCAACAAAGATAAAGTTTAGTTTTAGATGCTTATTTATTACTATTAATTTACAATACAGGTGTCAAGTGATATTACCGCATATTAGTTATCCTGAAACCAAAGAGTTTGACAAAAGTAGTTAATATATTAAAGTAAGGATTAAAGAATTGGGACAATCTTTGATGAAAAAAACCTTTTTGGTCATACCTTTTTGTTTTATATATCTTCCACAAATCAGATTAATTTAAAACATATAATACCTATTTACTATGTTTGTGGAAACGAAATATTAATTATCATAGTATTTCTCTAGCTTTATATTTACGAGGTATTTTCAATATCATTGCCAAAATAAAATTAAACTAAATATTTCGTAAGTTGAAAATTAAACCAAAATTATAAATACTAGATTATCGATCAAATAATGATAAATTAATAAAGTAAAGGGTTAAATATTAATTTCGTTTCTATTTTCGCTTATTTATTTACTTTAGTATTAATATTTTCTTTTTCAGTTTGGCCATCGTTAATTTATTTAATTTGATCTTTTAACGTAATTTAATAATTAATGAACATTAAATAGTATAGGTGGATCGTGTTTTTTATGTTACTTTTTTATTTTTTTTTTTAAATAATTTTTATATTTTAAAAGAATATATTCAATTTGATGTCTATATTTGTTATTTTATTTAATTTAATCTTAGTTTAAATAGAGAAATTTTGTCATATTTTGAGACCAAATTTAATTTTTATATAAATATTATATTAATATATTTATTAAAATTCATATTTTATTAAATATTTTATTTATGATTACAAATGGTTTAAAATTATAATAAAAATTTTAAGAATTAGAACTGACACTGTTGATTTAAAATTTTAAGAGCTTAAAAATAAGATAAAGTAATGATGTTACTCTAAACTTTTTAATCTCTTTAAAATTTTAACTAATAGTGTTACTGTCCACTTTTAAAATTTTTCATTATATTTAAACCAACTCTAACCCTAAATTAAAAGTATTTAATAAAAATGTGATTTTTAATAAAAAGATCATTTAAGGGTTCTTTATTTATAAGATAACTTTGTCCTCTTTGTACTTTGGAGATGTATATCGTTATGTATTGTATTCAGGGTGGATAATGGGTTTAAATTTGTTTTGGAAGTTGTGATATTAACAAAAAATTATTGAATAGGACAAAAAATTATAAGACAATAATTTTTTGTTGAGGCTCGTAATTTAGCCTTCTTGAATCCCTTATATCGTCTTTTTTGTAAAAGGGTTAGAACACCTCTCAAATACTCTACTATATTTTTTATTGATTAATTCTTTACTAAAAAAAAGAAGAAGCTTGCATGCATTTATTAAAGCATTTCTCACATTGTCTAGGTATTTAGATGTCTAATGTTTGACTACATACTAATTTTAAAAGTTGGTTCATACGAATATGAAAGATATTTAAATTATTCAAAATCAGCCAAATTTACTCAATGAAACGAACAAATTTGTTTTTACATGCATGAAAACTTATATAAGTTATTTATGTTTCATACCATATGATAGCTTTAAAGGTAACCAAGTACTCCAAAATCACATGAATCACTTGAGACAACAAAGAATAATATGTGACACTATTTTGAATAATTAAACAAACAAATACGACACTCTGGAGGCAAAAATGGACAAGAAATTCAAAGTGATTTGATAAAGTACTGTTAATTCAAGTTGTGATTTCAATTATAAGTTATTAATAAAAATTAAAAAAAAATACCACATGATTAAGTGGGTACGTTTACATATCATGGCAGTGAATAACAACGAAGGTACAACCAGAATGTTTTGTTGTTTAGTTGTTGCAACTTGCAATGCCCACTATGGTACTTCACATGCAAAGAATCATGGAAATCCTTATTTTTTTTATGATGTTTTTCTTCTAAGAATCACATGCAATGCCGTTTGCCTTTGAGAAAAGAGGGAACAAAGATAAAGAGAGAGGATGATTCTTATTGGTGCCATTACTGCTTAACTATGTATTGAAATTGATCTTTTTTCTCAATCACATTTGGAAGTAATTGATTGAAAGATGGAAAATCTTTCTAGTTATAACCTGCTAAATTTTATAATTTATTAGATAAAATTTAATGTCACTTTTAAGGTTAATTAATATTCCCTTTTAGTCCTTTTGAAGAATTCATTTTGATCTTTTTGCTTCTAGAAGTGTTATGTTGACCTTTTAAAGTTATAAAGAAAAGTCAATTTAATTATTTCGTAAGTTGAAAACTAAAACCCTTTTTTTTATTATTGAATTTCAAAGAAGATTGTGAATTAAATCAGCCTTTAAAATATAATTCGAAACGCAGTAAAAAGGGTGCAACTTAGAAGTTGTTACCGATTGATTTATAAAATTAAGATTTTTTTTATGTTCATTATGTCTTCTCCTGATGTGAGATGTCTTTTTATAATGTTCCTCTTTAGGTGAGATGTCTTTTTATAATGTTCTTGAAAGGACTAGTAGACGAAGTATAACTCACATGATAAATTAATAATGCTTACTTTAGAATTTTTACTTATTTTATAATCATTTCTTTTAGCTTATACTAATATGGAAATTGGTTTAGTGCCTAATGCGGTTTAATAATATATATTCAGTTCAAATGATCTTTCGTACTTAATGAGTGTGTATATCTTGATATCATTATTGTTGAAAAGTCTTACAAAATTGTTAATTTTTGTTTCGGTTTATAAGGTGAATGTTAATAGTTTTTTAAATTTTGTTTGTCTAACTTCTTTTTGTATAGATCATGGTTCATTCTTTATTTCGTTTGGTTATATTAAGACGTTACCTAAAGAAGATATTTCAATCCTAAATTAGAAAAGATTCAACAGTTATGAATAAATGTATATTAAATATTACAAACATAATGCAATACAACAAACTTTAAATTAGTGTTGGCCTAATTTCAACCTAACAGATAATAAGTGTGTTTTAACTTAAATTAATCATTATTAATCTTAATTATGATTTAAGAATAACAGTTCGATTGATATTGTTTGACCGACCAATTCATTAGATATTCTTTATTAACAGGACCGTTCGCTCATACAGTACAATTTCTATCATGATCTATAGACTTTTTTTTAAATGTATGTGAGCCTAATAACAAAAAATTATTCTATTCATTTCTTTTTGATGAATTTACAATGAACATTTTTTGTGTTAAATATAGTGTCCATCGACACAATTTCATCGTAAGATAATTTTTTTACTTATTATTCATTACTCGTTAAATACATCTTACATAGTCTTATGTGTTGCTAAATAAGCAAGGTTTTAGAGTATTTTTTCTAAAGATAAAATTGAACTTATTGATATATAATTAATACATGAAATTATATGGTATTTAATAATTCATTTTTTCTTTTGAAAAATTTGTGTATGTTAGCTCAATATATATAAAAGAATGTAAATATTACTTTATAAAGTGATTTTATACAATTCAATTAGATTTAAAATTTAGTTCTTAAATATTATTTACCATAATTTTGAAGAAACTCACATGGACATGGAATTCATTTTCCTTTTGACTTGTTGAAGTTGTACCCTCTTCAACAACCTTTGCAAACGATTTCTTGCCATTCTCCAAGCAAATAATGAAGGGTTGATGGTGAAGAGGCCATTCAATGAAGATAATGACATTGGTGGCACTGCATGCTTTAAGGAAGCTCGTCGTTCATGTGACTTGGTGAGAGTTGTGGACATACACCATAATTTTGGATCTCAGTATCAGACTTCAAAGTTTTAAATTTCTTAGCTTCTCTTTCTCAAATTGCTATTTTGACTTGTATATGCAGTCGGTTGCATATACAAATACAAATGTTTTTATGATAAAATCTTATGATTATATTAATTTATATTCTCTTCAACAATATATTGGATTTTTTTCTATAATAAAAATGATTTTTTAAAAAGCCAAATATTCTGAGATGTCATATTTATAAGGTTTAATAATTCTGATATTCTGAAAGTATTATAACATGATAGTTTTATAACATAAGAAAGTATTATAACATGATAGTTTTATAACATGACAGTGAAAAATATAATTTTTAACTAAATAAAATTAGAAACTACTAAATAATTAGCTTTTTCTCAAAAAATAAATAAATTACTTTTTATATTCTTTTATAATATAAAAGCAGACTGGATTCAAGGAGAAGGTTCTGATCACGTTTTAACTTAATTTTTTTTCCAATTACTTAAAAAAACAAAATTCATTAATCTTAAAAATAATTCCATGAATTACAGTGTCAAAATATTAGTCTATATATATAAAGGAAATATATGTATATTATTTTTCGATAAAAAAAAAATAGAATTTTCACATTTATTTTCTAAATTTATCCTTTAAATAAATTTTTAAATTAAAATGATTATTTTTATTTTTTTTCTATGATTATTCTTTTAAATTTAACCGAATTTTTTATTTAATTATCTTTTTAATCTTAACCATTTTCTTAATTTTTATTATTATAAAAAAAGTAAATATAAAAGTTTTGCTAACAAACATCACGCCATAATAATTAAAATAGAGAATAATATTTTTAATATTTGAATGAGAAAAAATAAGTATCTTTTTTATAAAATGGAAAAATAATCTCCCATCTTACATAGAATAAAAATATATATAATCTTAATTTTATTCTATAATCTATTTTTGATCACGTGCGATGGTAAAATAATTACGAATATAATTACAATTTATAATAAATAAATTTATTAAAATATTTAAATTGTTGTAGCCAAAAGTATAAGAAATAAATGTTTTTAAAAATATAGATTGTATTTTCAGTTTTATGATTTATGATTTATCTTTTGATAAAATTGCTTTTAACGGCTTTATATCCTTAAAAACATTACATTAAAATAAAATAAAATATTTATTATGTTTGACTAAACTAGTTAAATGAAATTAAAGTATTTTTTACATGTAATCTCTCAAATAGATCAAATAGTTGACAAACAATAACAAAAGACAAACATTAAAACTACTAAATTTGAAAAAATATAATTTCAAACCACAACCGAAACAATTAATATTAAAGAAATCTTATTAAATAAATTTTGGTCATATAAAAATAAATATTTGTGAATCCTCTTTCCTTTCTGTGATAACCAAGTCGGCATGATGTTTGTATATATGTAGTCAACAAAAGTAGGCAGAATTTAATTCCATCATCATTTTATGATGATTTGACAACATTGAATTAATCTAAGTGCGGTAGAGACCACACCATACATTTTATCCAAAACATTTAGGGTTGACATGTAAGTCATTACTTTAGGTAAAATAAGTACTTACTCGAATCAGAACATGAAACATTTGACTCTGCTACCACTTATTTTATAGGCTATTTATTTCAAATTTCGAACATGTTTTTTTTTTTTTATCAAAGAATAAGGTGGAGGATTAATGTAATGTGTGATGATTGCCACGTTCATTGATAAAATATAGTTATTGTTGTGCAATGGTGTAAAGAAGAAAAATATGTGCAATTAAATAAGAAATGCTTAACATAAGAAGCCGGAGATATTATCCAAATGTACAATTTGACTTTTAAAATTTTGAAATCTCTCAAAACATTTGAACCCTAGTACGTAAGAACATTTTGTACTTATTAAATTCACCAATCAACGAGATAAATAAATCTTCAGTTATAAAATAAAAAGAACTATCACATGTAAGCACATGTGGGAGATGCAACTTTATAATATCATGAAAGTGCAAAAGCCATGGGCAAAACGAAGGTTTAGTTATTTCGAGAAAAATCCTCTAGTAGCAACAAGTTTGACATTCAAATCCCAAGCAATGTTGAAAAATCAATAAATTTAATGAAAAAAAAAACACAAACTTTAATACATTCAAATTTACTTAGTCTACCTACTAACATATGATGAATTCGTCATAAAACTTATATTTAAAAAGTTAGTTGTAAAAAAATTTTGATACATATTAAATACAGAATGCACTATACACGTATGATATTAGTGTATCATAATCTCTATCCTATCCAATTACATATTAAATACATTCATACATTATTTAATGGTTAAAAGACATAAAAATATAATTATTGTGATCCTATCCACAGTAGTGTGCTTGTCTCACCTAACTTTTAAATATGGAACCTACTTTCAGAAAAAAAAAAAAAAAAAAAAAAAAAAAAAAAAAAAAAATATATATATATATATATATATATATATATATATATATATATATATATATATATATATATATATATATATATATATATATTACAGTCTACATTTATGTGTCATATGAGTCTAAATTCAACGTGGGTAACCTTAAAATAAGGATCGCATTTGTGTTTGTTTATGTTATGCAACAACCTCTTCAAAAAAAAAAGTCCTCTTCACAAGTGTTTTCCTTCTATCGGATTCTATATGTTGATGATAATATTATAAATGGAACACAAACCTATAAAGATATAATGCTTTGCTAAACGTTTCAATTTGTTGACTTTAAAAGTCTAAAAAATCAATCATTTTTTGTAGTCTCACTATTTTAACTCTTAGTACTATCTTCGATGTTGGAACTCAAAACTTGTTTCTTTAAACATCTATTTGTAGGACGAATTTTTTTAATAAATATTTGTTATCTTCCAATCATTTTTTATTGAATTTGTTTGGTTTGTTTTACCTATTTTAAGGAAAAACTAAGAAAATAAATTGAAATAATGTTTTCTATTTTTAAATTACATTTAGGTTAATTTGTATAAATTCTTTTACATTTTTTTTAATTTATGCATAAACTAAAATGAACTTCTAAAGAAATTTATTCCATTTTTTATTCTGTTTTTTATTTAATTTCTCTATACAATCAGTTTTATATCATTTTAATTATAAAGTTACTTGATATAAAATAAGCTATTTTTTTTCTAAAAAATAATATATTATCTTTAGCATAATTTTGATTTATGTTAAATATTAGACATGATGTAATGGATATAATTATTGGCATACAAGTAAAACATCGTGCATTGAATATAATATTGTATATATTAGGGTCCACTAAGAAGCAAGAAAGAACAATTGATATTGCTAAAAGTCTAAACCAAAAGGGAAAATTGAAATATAAAATTTCGTAAGATTTGAGTTTGGATTTATCGGAGGAAAAATGATTTTGCTCTTTTTTGTTGCCACATAAAGGTGCTGTGTTTGAACCGTGGGACACTGTTCTACAACAGTTCTAATGTTGTTGTTTGGTTCCTTTCAGCACGTTTGTTGTCCAGGAAATTCAATTCAATGCACACAAACTGAAAACCTGCACATGCATTAACTTACAAAAGTTCCCTCAACAACTTGCAAAATTTCTCTTTGGATGTGTCTAGATTTTAGCTGTGTCTGATAGAGAAGAAAACAGAAAGAGAAATGAGAAAAAAATATTCAAGACACATTTTTCTTAATTCTATTTCAATCTTTATTTTGAATTTTAGCTTCTAGTTCTTAAAGGCATTAGGGTTATTGAATTTAATATTATCATAATGCAGATTAGTTTCTAACTTATGACCAGTTGACTTCTGATTGATAGGCTTAAGTTTTAACCAGCTTAAAAATACATAAAACATTGGTTAAGTTCAAGATTTTACTATGACCATATAATTAATTTATATCTCATTATCGTAGAATGTGAACAATTTTCGCAACAGTTACTATGACAATGAATGTAAAAAGTTGCAATTTAAAAAAGTATGCATCTAAATAATTACATTTGAAAGAAACGAACACAATGGAAGATTAAGTCGTTGAATATTCCATTCATTTAATATTGTTAATGTATATTCAAGGCATGAATTTTGATGTTGTCATTAAAATATTTAAATCACTCTTAGTAAATTAAAGGAATATCTCTATTAATAATTACACTGAAAATCTAGAAAATAAACAAAAAAATATTTATATACACATAATTTCTAAATATTAGATTAAATAAGAGGAACAATGAGAAAAGGAAGACACTGATACTTTAGTTTAAGGGTCTTCATACTTTTTGCTAAAAACAATCTTAATCACCATGAAATATCATAACTATTCATAGACATGAGGACCATGCAAACTCAAAACATGTGTATAAAAATCAAAATCAGCTTATACATTTTTATTGTTGATAATAAAAAAAATTACACTAATTCTTTCGCTCACACGATGCAAACTCAATCAACTTATACCTAACATTTTCTTAAGAATAATTTTTAAAAAAATAGCAAAGATATTTTTCAAACTTAAAAGTTGGATTTGAAAGAAAATCACGTTAAAAGTATTATTGAAAGTTACAAATTCAGAGCTTTTTTTGTCAAGTAAAAAATAATTTTAAAACATTGCGAACAGAAAATAAAATTAAATTAGAAACTTCATACATAAATGATAAAGAACGGTAGAGTGAGAATGAAAATAGTTGGCCATAGGAATGTAAAAAAGAATGCATTCTTTTTTAATGATGTTCTTGTTTTGGTGGATTACATTAAATTTAAAAAACTAGAAAAATAATTATAAGAGAATATGAAAGAAATTGTTAAGAAAGAAAGTATTATTAACATTCGTGTGATCTTTATTTCGAATTTCATGTTAGCTTATAGCTGATTTAAATAAAATCAAACTAAAATATTAAATAATATCTCTCAAAGTGATGCCAAAAACACATATTGAAATATTTGTAGACTGTTATTAACACAGCATCAAAATTATTGTTTTCACAATAACTTCTTTTTTTTATATGTATATATATATATATTATATATATATAATATATATATATATATATAATGATTAAAAATAATAAAGTATATTTAAGATTGAATATGTTTTTAATATATGAACAAAATTGAAATTAGTTTATATTTAAAATTATTATATATTTTTATTATCAAAATTTAAAATGAATTAATATAGTTTATTTTATCCAAAGTACATTAATTTCTTTTTAACATTTTAAACAGGTTTCATACAAAAATATATTACACAATTTAATATATGTTAAAAACGTGTTTTATGTTGGGTACAAACAAAGTCCCACATCAGATAAAATAAGAGATGGACATGAGTTTATATATAGATAAGATATCTACATTGGTAAAAAGTCTTTTGGAGTGGTACCAAATTCTTTTATGATGCCTAAATGTCCTTGATAGTCTTCTGAGGAAGGTTCTAGAAGTTCTAGTCGATTCTATTTTTTGTGTAGTAGCTATATTTATAATTTTCTCTTCCTTTTATAAAGGTGGATGATTCTTTTTTATTTCCACCAAATTTTATATTTGGATTATATTTCCTTTTGGAACATAATTACGCACCAAAACTGTCTCCAACAATTTTTTCTTAGATTCTTTTGTGTATTCATCAAACCTCTTCGAACTTCTTTTATTCGCACCTATCCAATTATTAATCCTATACTAAAAAATATAATTGGTGAAAAATGTATTCAAAATAATTAATAAAAGATTTCCATGATATCCTTACATACTAGTACAAAGAAAGAAAGATATGCACATGTAAGCTATTAACAAATATATGAAGGACAAGAAATTAATATTTGCAGTTAATAAAGAAATGTAGTTTTTCATGGTAATTAAAAATATTTAAGTTTACAATGGTTGAAAGAAGAAAGAGATGGTAACTTTTGATTACGTACATTGTTTCATAATATAAATTAATTTTTTATATGGGAAAAAATATTTAGTGGTTGTAGAAGGAGCAAAATTAAAATATTTTCTTAAACTTGGGTGGAAAGCTGTGGATGGTCTTTAAGAATTTTAGGTCGCAATGAAAGTTCTAAGCCTCCGTATGCCTTTAGTAAAGATATATTCAGAGAATATCTTTCAGAAAAAGAGAGAAAAGAAAGAGGGGATCTTTCACTTTGTTATGGCCTATTTAATTATACCAATTTATGTATTTTTTATTCATTTTAAACTATAATTCTATATTATTTTGGTCCTTTGTCAACATGTTATAGTTTAAAGTTTTAACTAAAAAAGTATTATATCAGTTCTTTTGTTTTTTAGAACTCTCGTTACATAATCGATCCTAAGTCGTTGAAGAGATAAAAGTCAAAATTTTCAACTGACTTTTAAAAGATTGTAGCTAAGTATATATTAATATATAATAGGAATTTCATTATATATATATATATTATTAGATTGATCTTGATAATTGTTATAAGTTTTGTATTATATATTGTTTGAATATGTTTTATATATAAATTTGGAATGGTATATCAGATTTTGGTGAATATTTGTAGGATTTTAATAAGATTAAATATATTTTTTTTCTTAATTTGCATACAAAATTGAAATTTATCCATATATCAAATTTTGATATATTTTAATTCTCAATTTTAAAAATGAATAAATAATTATTTTAAAATACAATTTAAAATAATTATATTTATTTATTTTTAAAATTTATAAATTAAACGGTATTAAAATTTTTAAAATATATTTAATCCATATTTTAATACCGCCTAACTAACTTATTGCAAGTTATCAAAGTAATTTGAAATTTGTCATTCTAAAAGTCAGAGTGTATTATATCAAAACATTTGAAATTTGTCGTTCTAAAGGTTGGAGCATAATATGGGATTGGAATGTGATTTTAAGCTTGTGGTATAAGCTATACTTAACCTAGATTTGATACCACGAGAATTTCGGCTAGGATGAAATAATTGTTTGTATATGATTAAAATAATATACAATTTCATATTTATAACGAAGAAATATAATGTGTGGATAATATTCTTTATTTTTTAAGCTTTTTATCTTTTTAGAGATAGATTTGACTTCCAAACTTTAGGTTTATTTACATTGAGTTTTAGTTTGACCCTTAGATATATTTATCAAATGCTACATATGATTCGAATGGATTAATAGGTCAATCTAGTAAAGATTGTACTCCATAGGACTTGTCAGAAAAATTGGATTAATATAAACTTTTATAACATAAGTTTTAATGTAATATTTTGAAGTAAATTTTTAACTAAACTTCATTAGGCAATATGTTAGATTGTGTATTTTAATCTTTTTGATTGTATATTAATATAAGAAAATTTTACATAGAGATATTTTGAGTTGGGTTGGATAAAATTTAGACAACTTATTAATTAATCTATTAAAATAATATCGGATTAGATTGAGTTAAGTTTTTAATTATTAGATTTGATTAGTCAAACTTTTGAACAACATATTTTATTACAAAATAATGACTTTCAAGTATTAATTTAATTAAAAAAATAATACAATGTTTTCAAAAATTAATTTAGAAGGTTTTAAACAAGTTAATAAATCAAATCATAAAAAGGTTTTTCAAAGTAATTACATTGTGAAAAGAAAAATATAACATAATGTATTCATAATACAAGGTTCATAATAAATCTATTACGTAAATAAAAGTAGGTTAGCTTAGAGTAAATTAAATTTAACCTAACAGTAAGTGAAATTCAATCTAACCTAACTGAGTTATATTGAATTATTACCTAACCGTACTAATAAAGAACGTTACTTTTGTAAATATATGTATATTTTTATTACATTAAAATAGTATAATTTAAAAATATATAATTTTATAAAGTAATGTCATAAAATAAGTTATTTTAATTATTTATTGTATTAAACGAATACATTATTTTGATTTCTTAAAATGTCAAATTGTTTAATTAAAATATAACACTAAAATATGTATTAATTATTAATTAAATTAAAACAAGATATAAATTGGTTCAATGAGTTGTTAACAACTAAAAATTTGATGGCTACATTGGCAGCAACAAATTTTTTGAATTTTAATTTTCAGCACAAGGAAGCGTCTAAATTAAACTCCACACCACACTATTTTTGCACACACAAATCTATCTTATTTTAATCGATTCATGGTTTCTTGCAATTTGATTAAGAACTTTTGTTTTTAATTAAGAATACAATAATATAATATTAATAAAAAATTATAATATACGTGACTCTACTGACGTATAGATATCAACCTAATTAATCTAAAAAATTATTGAAGTAAACAGAATATAGTAAAATTTCAACTATCACAACTATAGTTTGAAAAGTTTTGCTTGTTATCTCAGATTGTCTTTGCTTATATACGTAAAGAATATGTTTAAATTAATTTTAATATTTTTCTATGCGGACAGGTATCATCACATGATATATATTTGAATTTTCTTTGTATATCTGAAAACGACGCGTTTTTACAATATTTGTTATCTTGTGAAGTGAAATGTATCATAAACAATGCACAAAAAATACAAATATAATAATAAAAGGTTTAAAGAATAATTCTGATGTATTATTTTAAATACTACAGGAGATAAGATCCCATTGACATTAATAATAACAGTTTTAGAACAATTAGAGAAAAAATTAGTAAATATAGAGGATCACAAGTCTTATGATCAGTAGCACCCGAATCAATTATCCAATCACTATTCTTAGTAACAACAAAAAGATTAAGGGCATAGTTAGATATACCTTACTTGGTCACAAATCCGGTAGACTAGAAATATAACTCTTGGAAGCAGCGGAAGTTCTAGAATCATGTTTCTCCGATTGATTGTCATGAAGCCATCAGAAATATTCAATAGAAAAAAACAATGATTTCTATATTATAGAGGATATCAGTGTTTGGTTTTTGATACCATAATAAAAGGTTTAAAGTATTATTTTAAATAGTAGAGTACCATATATATACAGGATCCTATAATTTTACATCTATTAAAAGAATAATATATACATAAATTTGTATAAATTATAATAGTATCTAAATTATAACTAACACAATATTTGATTCTCTAATATTCTTTAATAGAATATTCTCATTAAAAAAATATAAAAGTCGGTAATGGCAACTCTCTCGGATACATGTCGTTGACTGACAAACCCAGGCTGCTGAAACAGTGAAAGAGTGCGTCTATATAAAAAAATTCAGAAGAAAAAAAGAAAACATATTAGTATTTTTATTTGATTATTGAAAAAATTATAAAATAATTACTTTTTAAACTTTTCATGCAATGTTATCATATCATATTAGAAAATATTCTTAATCTAAACTCAAAGTCACAAAAGTAATGGTTTATGAGGCGAGTAAGACGTCAAAACAATAATTATTTTGTGAGAGAAAATTATATAATAAAAAGAGTGAAGTAAATGAAAAATGTAAAAAGATCATAAAAGAAATACTTGATAATAATAATAATAATAATAATAATAATAATAAATAAAAATATATATATATTGTTATTGTAACAGTGAATCTTGATCGGATTAATTGTTAATCTTGTTATATTTATTTATATGAAACCTGAAATTCCTTTTGTAACTACATATATTCTCTGTACATAATTTGGGAATTATGATAAGATGTATTATACTATTAATTTACTGTATTATTATTGTATTGTATGACCATCAAGTTATAAAAATCAATAATTAGTTAGATGAAATAAATCTAATTGTAGCCATAAAATCAGATCTAACAGTCTTGTACTAAAGAGATTATAACAGTCTTATAATAAAATGATTATTCCTAATGCTGAATCATTTAAGATAAAATATGATTATTTTTAATTAAGTTATAATTAGGTTACCCCAATAAATATATATAATAATAATAATAAAAAATGTATGATTTTGTATTCATTTATATTTACTGACAAAGCTTTACTAATTTTAACATTAGTATTCCTTTTACAAATAACTTCCAAACATAACATTGTAGCCTGTAAACCAACATCTATCCTTTTATCGCCTATAAGACACTAAACCTTTCACCTTACACTTGAAATAATAATTATTATTAAACTCTGTATTTTTGTCACTATTATCAAATTTTGGTTTTCGAGCTTGTTCATTATTATGAAAAAGAAAAATTTAATAGATTGGTGGAACATTCAGTATATAATACCTACAACTATGCCGCCTGAAAGATAATAAAATTGATGGTTCATTTTGGGTAACAAATTAGAAAAGCTTATCCTATAGTAATTAACTTTAACCAACAGTTTCTTATAATAATAATAACGACGAGTTATATGCATATATTCATATAATAATTTGTACACAGAAAATCTAGATACTTAACTACAAATTAAATATTTTTGTATAATGTTATATTTTATAATTATTTATCTGTTTGTTACATGTATAATGAAAGAAATAAATACAAAAAATAAAACTATATATTTTATAGGTTGACATAATATATTAGGTCAAACTTGTCATCATATTGGGTTGGGCTAGTGTATTAGAATATGGTCCCCAAAGTTTATTACAATGATTAACACATGCACATTCCTTAAGTTTGAAAACTTTACACTTAGACTTAATAAAGGAAAGTACTAGGGATGTAAGTGTAATTTGAGAAACTCTCAAAAGTATAATAATAGTAATTAATTAGCTATAATTTGAAGTTAAAGACATGGTAAAAGGACATAAATAGGTCTTTGAGATACAAGAAACGTTAGAACCCACTTAATATAAGTTTATAATCCATTTCAAAATATTTAACGTAAACAATATTATTTAAGAATACATTCATTATCACTTACTTTTGTCTTCGTTTTTAAGGTTCATGAAACGGTCTCTAACCCATCCTGCTTCTAATAATTTTATGTATGTCTTTTTTTAAGGATAATATGCTTCTTTAACTTTATATAGGGGAGGAGGAAATCTTACTCCTAAGGTCTATCAAAAGTGATATCCTAACTTCAACATTCACTCGTGACCATTTCTTAATTTTAAAAATAATTAGGTTTATCTTTACTATTTTTTTTATTTTAAAAATTGAAATGGGACAGGATTGTTGTAACATCCCAATATCTCACACTGGATAATTCATAATTTATATATTGTAACATTACATTTACGGTAATATCCCGTAATCTCACACTTATAAATTCACCGTTGATATATTTTAAACTCAGATTTCAACTATAAACTCCTAAATATAACTTGAATTCTTCTAACTTATTCTTCGATCTCTTTCTTCCTTGGTATTGTTTCAGACGACATTCCTTCATCTGCTCCCGTATAACGAATTATACGATCATCGCACATACCCAAACAAAACAAACACAAACAAGTAGGGTGAGCTAACATGCAACAAATCATTTATAAAACATATATAATTACCTTGATATAAACATCATATAATAATTATGTTCGACACTCTCATACCACAATTCCTATTAGACACTCGTCTCACAATACCCAATAGACACCACAATACCCAATAGACACTCATCCGGATGATAAGTTGATGAGCGGTCACGGGAGGTTATGCACTTGTAATGACTTCTACTTCTTCTTTTTTTTTTCTTTCTCTCTTTTTTTTTTTATATACAAATACACTTTCAAAATACTTCATACCATTCACAAGGTTAATCCCCTCACTATGTCCAAAACCGGCACATAGACCAGGACCTCCTGCTCCTCTCACCACATAATTCATCCCTCTCTACTTGAGAATAGATGATTATTAGAGTATCAGGATAACCTCCAACTACGGGACCCTCAACATCAACATATACACAAATACCATAACATTTACTTAATCTCTCCACAAGACTCATACCATACTAATATTCCTCAACTCACATTATACCCCTACAAAATCTCCCCATACTACTCATAACATGTTCAGATGCATAAATTCAAATGCAGTATAATAAAATACAATTATCGCATAAATCACAATTATAATTCATAATTTCATATCTACCACAATAACATGAATTAATCAAACATTTTCATTCCAACAACATATTTTGCATAATAATTTAACAGTACAAAATCTGTTCAATAGGATTTAAGTTAAAAACTTGTCGAGTAGACTTCCAGGAAAGAGAGGTGCGTCACAATGGACAACTTAAGTACCAAATCTTTCCTTAGCCAAAGCGTTCCTCAACTAGTTTTTAACAAATTTCTTATTTACAGATTTAAAACAACAGCATATAATATTAACACCGAAATTTAATATAGATATCAAAAAAATCGAAATTAAGCAATATTAAGATCCCTGAGAAGATACGAAATTAATATCTCTAAATCTGTAACTCCGATTTCAAATCTGATTGGTCACAATAATTCACTATTTGTTATAAACTACATATTAAAATTTCAGGTTGATCCAACGGTTAACTAGATAGATATTGAGGTTTTACCGAGGTAACTCAAGTGCAGAATTTTAAGTGGTTTTCGGTTATACTCAAAATGCGAAACTAATTTCCCTAATCACAGACATTTAATTACAAATCTGAACGGTCAAAATGACTTAATATGTCTTATGAATTACATACTAAAGTTTGGGCTCAATCTAACGGTAGATGAAATATATATGAAATTTGTACCATGATAGCTTAAGAACAACAATACAGTGTTCATCCGATTGTTTCACACTTTCGAAATTTCTTTCTCTAAACATAGACCTTCAATTACAAATCCGATCGGTCAAATTGTATTAATATGTCCTAAGAATCATATATCAAATTTTGAGGTTGATCTAACGGTTAAATAGGTCAAAATCTATATTTTTACCGAGACAACTTAGTAACAGAACTACAGGGTGACTAATTTACTCAAACTTGCAGTATTTATTTTTCCAAGTACAGACTTCTATTTTCAAATCCGAACGGTCAAAGTTTAGTAATAGGTCTTAGGATTCACATACTAAAATTTTAGCTAAATCCAACGGTGAAAACAATTAATAGAAAATTTTCACAACAGTAACTCGAAAATAAGAAATTATAATAATGAAAACTAAATTTATATAAGTGAATAGATAACTACCATTACCAAAATTTTAACATACTCATAACTCATATTCATTATCATAACATGGATAAAAAAAATCATAAACAAGAAGGATTAGCTCCCCTACCTCTATTCCAGACTTAATCTCCTGCTCCGAATTTGTTTCCCCGAAACCCTTCAGAACCTCTACTCTTCTTGCAACTAAAAATTTCTCCCTAACTCTTTCTTCTCTATTTCTCAAGCTCTCACTTGATTCCTCTTTTCTTGGTGCAAAATACCCTTCCCTCCCATGGCTATTTATAGTAAAAAAAAATTTACTATTCATTAATATTTTAATATTATTTATTATTTTAATATTATTTAAAAATAATATTTCAATCATTTTCTCACCAAATCTGATCCTAATTTCTACCTACTACTTTCTTCCATGCTAAGGAATCTTAATGCTGAAAATTTATTTTTACTATTTACTTTTTACTATTTACTATTTACTTTTTACTATTCCATTTAAAAAATTTTACTAAATAAGTTACCAAAAATTTGAACCTCTCCTTCTAAAATTACTATAATTTTATATCCAAAATTTACAATTTTCTATCCATTAAAATTATTATTACTAATAAAATACTAAAATTTACTACTATAAATATATATATATATATATATATTTTTTTTATGGGTCTTACATTCTCCCCAACACAAAAAAATTTTCGTCCTCGAAAATTCAAAAATTCGAAATAAAGTTATGATTATTTCACCTTATCTCCTAGTTTCCTTGTAAATTCATTTACTCTACTTATTTTGTGCATCAAATTTCTAGCATGTCAAATTTGAAATGTATTCACGAAAAAATTAAAATCATAAACCTTCAAAACACTTTTACTTGACACTTTTAGCCCCATGAAAACCACCATTAAACATACCTCACTAGTCTCAAAATAATTCATTAATGTTTTAAAAGAACTCATCACTCATAAACTATTAATCACAAGATTTCATAAAACTTTTCATTCCTACTATAACAAGAAAGTAATTCTCCTTATAGATCCCTATTTAAGACTTCCATGACCCCATTAAACTCTAAGAATCATTTTTTTTTTTTTCCGTAACAACTTTCCATTATTTAATACAGTTTCTACTCCTAGAAATCGTACGCCTCCAAAAGCCACTTATGTTTACCAAAATTTTATACTAGATTGCTCCACCTTACCCTATACTTCTATTTTCCGTAAAATTTCTAATTACTCTGATGATTACACGGAGTCCAAAACACTATTACTAAACAATTCATCCTTATGTTTTCTTTTCTATACCCATTTAACAAGGACTTGTCCAAAAATAATACTTATATTGAGTATGCTTTATAACATCCATAGAAACTCTTCCACACTTAAGATTATGCATCATTTCCTTCACTCGTCCTTGATGAACTTATCTGATTCTCGATAATATTGCATTCACCCTTAACTACACTTAATGTTCAACAATCAACTCACAATTCTTGAAGACCATAAACTTCTAAAAACATATTGTAACATGACCAAACTATCCTTTCGATCATACCCTAGACTACAATATCTATCCTTCACTTGCATTGGTCAGACATCCCTAAAATACTCATCCTCATCCTTTACATCACCATTGAGGTTTGAATACTACCACATAACTATACCTGATGAAATTTCTCCAATCACAACCTACAACTTCTTATTTATTCCAAATTCCCTAATCACATTGCAACCCTCCTTTTTATCTATTTCCAAACTCTTCTTCTTCCTTATCTTGTCATGTTCATAATAATATCAATTCAACCTACACTACCTCAACTAACTTTAATATTCCAAAATCAATAAAATTTATAACCATAAATCATGACATTTTAATCCTATCATAAAAATACCAAATATTTGCATAAGCCGAAAGCCAAAATTTTCGTACCTGGATTTTCTCCACTACTCCTCATACCAAATTCACATATTCTCAAATCTTATCTCTAATGCATTTACTGAAAAAATCTAACCATCTCCTTTTAATCATCCATTTAGCTTAGAATCCTTCCAATACTTCATTCTTCTCTAAAGACATCATGTTCTCTTAACTTATAAATTTCTCCTCCTATTAAACTTTCTCTCAATCCTCTTTATGCCTTATACAACTTCTTATTTACTCTTCTTCGTCTAATATTTGATTTATTCTTAATCTACTTCAGTATTCCTATCCCTTTTTATTTTAAACTTTATCTTCAAATCTTCCACCATTTTCTTTCTTCAGATTCCAATCATCGCTGATACATCAATCCATGTTACCAATCTCACACAATGCCACTCTGTTTCTCATCAATACTTCCTTCTCTTCTGACTTCTAACGTTACTGATATACTAAACCAAACTGATTTCTCAAACCTTGCCACATTCCTGCTTATCCAAAGCTTATCTTAATCTAGCCTTTGAACTCAACTCCTTTTTGTGAAACGTAAGATATCTCATCTATTAATTTTGTTCTAGAAACTTCTAAAAAATTTACTTCTAAACACCAACATCTTCACTCATCCATTGAAACTTAAACTCTAGTATTATATCTCCCTATCAAGGCTTTAACTAATTCTAATATATTTCCTCAAACCCTCAGAATTAAGAAAGGAAAATCATCTATGGTAAAAGTCATGGTAATTAGACACAATACTCTACTATCTAGATTTAGAGGAAATGGTAAATTATACCATTTAGACTCAATTCTTCACAGAGAAGACACGGAAGACCCACAACACAGAGGTCATCCTAAGGACGAACTGCTCTGATACCATTAATGTAACATCCCAATATCTCACACTGGATAATTCATAATTTATATATTGTAACATTACATTTACGGTAATATCCCGTAATCTCACACTTATAAATTCACCGTTGATATATTTTAAACTCAGATTTCAACTATAAACTCCTAAATATAACTTGAATTCTTCTAACTTATTCTTCGATCTCTTTCTTCCTTGGTATTGTTTCAGACGACATTCCTTCATCTGCTCCCGTATAACGAATTATACGATCATCGCACATACCCAAACAAAACAAACACAAACAAGTAGGGTGAGCTAACATGCAACAAATCATTTATAAAACATATATAATTACCTTGATATAAACATCATATAATAATTATGTTCGACACTCTCATACCACAATTCCTATTAGACACTCGTCTCACAATACCCAATAGACACCACAATACCCAATAGACACTCATCCGGATGATAAGTTGATGAGCGGTCACGGGAGGTTATGCACTTGTAATGACTTCTACTTCTTTTTTTTTTTTTTCTCTCTTTTTTTTTTTATATACAAATACACTTTCAAAATACTTCATACCATTCACAAGGTTAATCCCCTCACTATGTCCAAAACCGGCACATAGACCAGGACCTCCTGCTCCTCTCACCACATAATTCATCCCTCTCTACTTGAGAATAGATGATTATTAGAGTATCAGGATAACCTCCAACTACGGGACCCTCAACATCAACATATACACAAATACCATAACATTTACTTAATCTCTCCACAAGACTCATACCATACTAATATTCCTCAACTCACATTATACCCCTACAAAATCTCCCCATACTACTCATAACATGTTCAGATGCATAAATTCAAATGCAGTATAATAAAATACAATTATCGCATAAATCACAATTATAATTCATAATTTCATATCTACCACAATAACATGAATTAATCAAACATTTTCATTCCAACAACATATTTTGCATAATAATTTAACAGTACAAAATCTGTTCAATAGGATTTAAGTTAAAAACTTGTCGAGTAGACTTCCAGGAAAGAGAGGTGCGTCACAATGGACAACTTAAGTACCAAATCTTTCCTTAGCCAAAGCGTTCCTCAACTAGTTTTTAACAAATTTCTTATTTACAGATTTAAAACAACAGCATATAATATTAACACCGAAATTTAATATAGATATCAAAAAAATCGAAATTAAGCAATATTAAGATCCCTGAGAAGATACGAAATTAATATCTCTAAATCTGTAACTCCGATTTCAAATCTGATTGGTCACAATAATTCACTATTTGTTATAAACTACATATTAAAATTTCAGGTTGATCCAACGGTTAACTAGATAGATATTGAGGTTTTACCGAGGTAACTCAAGTGCAGAATTTTAAGTGGTTTTCGGTTATACTCAAAATGCGAAACTAATTTCCCTAATCACAGACATTTAATTACAAATCTGAACGGTCAAAATGACTTAATATGTCTTATGAATTACATACTAAAGTTTGGGCTCAATCTAACGGTAGATGAAATATATATGAAATTTGTACCATGATAGCTTAAGAACAACAATACAGTGTTCATCCGATTGTTTCACACTTTCGAAATTTCTTTCTCTAAACATAGACCTTCAATTACAAATCCGATCGGTCAAATTGTATTAATATGTCCTAAGAATCATATATCAAATTTTGAGGTTGATCTAACGGTTAAATAGGTCAAAATCTATATTTTTACCGAGACAACTTAGTAACAGAACTACAGGGTGACTAATTTACTCAAACTTGCAGTATTTATTTTTCCAAGTACAGACTTCTATTTTCAAATCCGAACGGTCAAAGTTTAGTAATAGGTCTTAGGATTCACATACTAAAATTTTAGCTAAATCCAACGGTGAAAACAATTAATAGAAAATTTTCACAACAGTAACTCGAAAATAAGAAATTATAATAATGAAAACTAAATTTATATAAGTGAATAGATAACTACCATTACCAAAATTTTAACATACTCATAACTCATATTCATTATCATAACATGGATAAAAAAAATCATAAACAAGAAGGATTAGCTCCCCTACCTCTATTCCAGACTTAATCTCCTGCTCCGAATTTGTTTCCCCGAAACCCTTCAGAACCTCTACTCTTCTTGCAACTAAAAATTTCTCCCTAACTCTTTCTTCTCTATTTCTCAAGCTCTCACTTGATTCCTCTTTTCTTGGTGCAAAATACCCTTCCCTCCCATGGCTATTTATAGTAAAAAAAAATTTACTATTCATTAATATTTTAATATTATTTATTATTTTAATATTATTTAAAAATAATATTTCAATCATTTTCTCACCAAATCTGATCCTAATTTCTACCTACTACTTTCTTCCATGCTAAGGAATCTTAATGCTGAAAATTTATTTTTACTATTTACTTTTTACTATTTACTATTTACTTTTTACTATTCCATTTAAAAAATTTTACTAAATAAGTTACCAAAAATTTGAACCTCTCCTTCTAAAATTACTATAATTTTATATCCAAAATTTACAATTTTCTATCCATTAAAATTATTATTACTAATAAAATACTAAAATTTACTACTATAAATATATATATATATATATATATATTTTTTTTATGGGTCTTACAATTGTCTCAACACTTGTACAAAAAAAATTTAAAAAAAAATTATAGAAGGAAAAGAAAGAAAAAACAAAAAATAACTATCTTATGAGTACCTGTCCTACAAGACTAAACTAAAACATACATTTATACCGCAATAGGTGATAAAAGTAGATACCCTTGTCAAATCTTCAAAGATTTAACAATTATACAACATCATAATAAAAACAGCAGAGTTTATTGTAAAGGAAAGACTAATTAAGAATCTATCATTGACAATATTTACTTATATGAAATCTATTTGTATTGGTATTTTTATTAGTACATAGTTTTCAACATACTTTTCTAAGTATAAGTGATAATGAGTATAATGTTTAGTGTAATGATTACTATACTGAAATATTTTTAATTATAATCTCCAATATCGCCACCAACACTATTCCTTCTTCAAAATTCAAGTTTAAATTAAGTTAAAGGTCGAGTTAAGTTAGATTTAAGTCAAGATTCGAGTTAAGATAGATTTAAGTCAAGATTGAGTCTAGCTGACATTAGTTAAAGGTCAAACCTAGTTGTCTTGAAATAAAGTTGACTCAATTCAAAAGTCGAGTAGAGTGAGTCCAGTCGAAGTTCAAGTCGAATTGTTCTAATCGAAAGTCAAACTAAGATAACTTGAGCCGAAGACCGATCTAAGTCAGCACAACCAAAAAAATTAAGAAATTCGAGTCAAAGGCTGAGTCAAACTAATTAGAACCAAAAGTCAAGACATGTCAATCCGAATCAAAAGTCGACTTGAGTCAATCTAGGCTGAGACAGCTCAATTAAATGTTAATTCAAGTCAACTTGGTGAACAAATAAGATGTGTGCTTATTTAAGAGTGGGTTAAGATTAGTCTATGAATCATTAGTTAAATTGACACCTTTATAAAAACATTGTTTTCTTATTTTTTTAATAAATTTCAAATTCTATTATTTTAATTATTTGAAATACATTTTTAAAATTCCTAAATTTTATTTTATTTACTCATCCAAACAACTCATTTTGTTTGAAAAGCAAAATGAAATTCACCGAGTAAATATATAACTTTCTTAAATTTTTTTCACTCAAACTATAAAGAAAAAGTTAGTCTTTTGATATTTTTTTTATAGGAAACTTATGGCGATGTCCTTCTAAATTCTTGTCATTATTTTGCATTGCTACATACCTAGATCTGGTTTTGTTGTGCAACAGGTCTTCATGCAATTTTTTAATAGGATGATTACATTAAATGTTGCATTTTGCTCATGGAGGAGTTACACAATCATAATTCTTAAAAAGAAAAATAGTGAAACAATTCATCTTAATCGGTTGGGCTGAATTGAATATAGATTTGAATAAAATTGAATCAACAAATAAAAATATTTCTATACATCTTTCTTATTTCTTTTGTGATAAACTTTTATTAAGAGTGATAATGAAAGCAGGCATGGAATGGTGAGTTGTTGCAGAGAGATATGTATGTGATTCAACGTGTCAAAGAGTGATGTGGGCATAGTTGGAGGATTATGATGAAGTTGTTGCAGTAGACGTAAATGATGAACTTTAGCTTTTCTATTCTTACATCATACTGCAATAATCATTCTTCTCCCACTACCTTCCATTCTGGCCTCCACCTCCACATATTTACGCAATAATTACTCACACCACCAATTTCTGCTGTCACGGATTCCAAGGATTATTCATTATATATAAAGTTAAATATATTTTAATTTTTAAATTTTAAAAATAATGAATCTAATCTTATAAATTAATTATATTAAATTTCTTTATATATTGTATTAATATTTGAATTGTTTACCATATTATTTGAAAAATCAGTTCATATTATCTAAAAAATGTGTTTAATAGGTGAAAATGTTTAATTTAATTGAGTTAAAATGATTGTTTTATTTATTTTTAAAGTGAATTTCAATGGTATATTAAACTTAAGAGCTAAAAATATATTTAATTATATATATATATATATATATATATATGATTCAGGAAAATTAAAAAAAAATCTTATATATTTGGACCACCATGGATACTGTCAGCTTTTCTGCAATTTACATCATGAATCGATTGCATCTTTTTCTGGAATCGATTTCAGGAGCATGCATAGAGTTTTCAGAACCTTGTAAATGCATTTTCTTCGACTTTCAGGATATCAGCGTAAATGAAGAAATCCGTGTATCCCACAAATCATCATCTCTTATTGCTTCCGAATTCCTCCAAACGAACGCAAATACAATTGTAAATCCGTTTCATCCGATATCTGTAAATACAGTGTTAGTTTTATAACTTTTTCTGAGACATGTATGTTAAAATTGTTTATTGATTATATAAGGAGAAAGATTGTTTGTGTTTTCTTTGTATTGTTTATAATGAATAAGAATTTACTGAAAGAAAAAATTGAATTGTAATATTGTATTTATAATAAATTTCTCTTATAGACGTCCGTAGAAGTTTGGTTATACTTCAAACTAAACCATATTATTTTTGTGTATGATTATATTTTTAGCATAAATATTTTATTTTTTTAATTTATTTAAATTTTATTAATAGTTATAACAATTGAATATTGGTCTTTAATAATTATCACACGGGATTATTGAAAAATTATTGCTCAAGGGATTTGTTTTATATTTAGTGATTGTTTAAGGGCTATTGAATATTAACATCAAAGTTTTCTTGAATAAATAAAGTGATAATACTAAAGACAAAATATGTGTTTTATTACCTTAATTTTTTATAAAGTAAAAAATTAATAAAATTAAAGTTTTTGTAATAATAAATGTAATTTTTTTATTGTACTAATTGACTATTTATCCAAAAGTTTATAATCATTGGAAAAATATTTTCATAGTAAAATAAAAAGTGGAAAATTGTATATAAACTAAATAAACTAAAATTAATTTATGATATTCTTTCATATAATTTTTTGAATTTTTACTTTTAGTTCTACATGAATTTTTAAAAGAAGTTATTATTATTTTTCTTCAGAAAATGCTTATCAATTTATTTATAAATTTTGTATGAAAAAATATATTAGTGTATAAAGAGAAATTAATATATATTTTATCTTCCACACCAATACACAATGCAAGAAGTTCCTTCTTTGGTTATACTTCAATAATTTGAAATGCCTAGTTTACTCCAACCTTTACTCTACTCTACTAATATATTTTTGGCAATTATTGAGTTCTTACTCTTTAGTGATATAGTTGTGGAGGACAGATCACCCTAGTTTAGAAAGTGGGAAAATATGATTCAATAGGAAAAAAAAAACCTATGAAAATACACATTTATATAGTAAAAACAGATGAATAATGACTATAAATTTTGTAATTACACAATTAACCTCTGTAAATTGAAGACTTTTATCTTTTGGGTCATATAATTAGTTTCTACTAATGCCATTTTGATCCACTTTATCATCTGAATGTATAAGAAGTAAAACAGATTAACATAATATGTACAAAAATTAAACTAATTGTTTGAAAAATATGGACTAAAAAGATCAATTTTATTCAATTATAGAAATCAAATGAATGATTTAACCTCAATATTTTAATAAAAAGAAGAATAAGACGATAATTATAATGACACCCATGTTTTTTTTTTCAAAATACATTTTAATTACCTTTATCCTCTTACTAAAATCTAAGTGGTGTTTTTAAAACTAAAAAAAAAAAGTGTAATCAAATTAGGTAATAACTTGATGTTCTACAACAAAAGAAAGTTTCTTCATTTTAAAAAAAAATGTAATTTCGATACGATTTGAGAAAAACATTAATGAGTGGGAATCAAATTTACTCTAAAATGTATAATATATAAGAAATCTATATATATAATTGTTCTAAAATTCTTGATTAGATTTAAGAAAACTGAAGAATCAAAAGGAATGTACATAAGTTTGTAATAACACCAAACCGACCTTTCTATCTTTCAAAATTTAAAGCCATTCCTTCTTAGACACTCACATTACCTCAAAAACATATTTCAAACACGTGTGCTTCATTCTCATCAACCCACTTTTAGCTCTTTCTGTCATTCCTTCTCCGACACACATTTATTGGAAACACATTTATAAGGTTTTAAAGTAACAAAAATAATATAATAATAAATAGGCAAAACCCTAGCACCACAAAATAGACGAAGGAATCACATTAAACCCTACATCATGATTATCATTGTCTATAGCGCAATAACATACATACACTCACGACTTTTTAATTTTTAATTGCGTATTTAACTTCCCCTTTTGTTGAAAACAAGAGATTGAAAACAAAATATATATAAAAAAGGAAAAAAAAATAGCATGTCAAAAGTTAAAATGGCAATGGATTTGAGAATTTGCTTCATAGTAAAAGAGTACCTACGTTTGACATTATTGATCATGAACTTGAGAAATGATGAGTGGGATTTATCATAATTGATTATGACAAGAACCATAAAGAATAGTGAAAAAAAAGCCTTGTTTATTTCCTTGTTCAAAGGGATCTAAAGTGAAAAAAAAAAGGAGAAAGAGATGGAAGAAGCATGAACTTTGGAGAAAAGGCAATGGATGGAAGAAGAAAAGGAAAAAAAAAAGTAATGATAAAATGAAAAGACATGGTGGCATTGATGGTGATAGGTTTAAGCCTAAAGAATAATTAAAAGGCAAGAAAAGAAGGAAGGAAGAAGATGAAAATTGGAAAGAAGTTATAGTGTGTAGTTGTAGAAAAAGAGAAAAAGTTGAAAGGAGTCAAAGTGGAAGGAACCAAAAAAGTTCACACAATTCTTTTATATTGAAGATACGTACTTTATACGTATCCGTTTTTCTCTGGGGTATCGATACAAAATTCATATTCGGACGATAATAAGCTTGTAAAAGCTCAGATTCTGATTCCATTAGTGATAAGGATCTCCGGGAAATTTCTATTTCTTCCTACAAAATCATAACGTCAAGTTAATCACAAAGATTAAGAATAAAATTTAGCCTTTAATGGTCTATATTTCACTAAAAAATAAGTTTATGGTATGATGAAACCATAAATATTGTTCATGTAATTTTTAAAGCAATTATTACAAAAAAATATATTACAATTATATATATATATATATATATATATATATATATATATATATATCATGATTAATAATAATATAGATTTTTTATATGTTCAGTATAATTTTTTTAAAATATATATATTGATGCACACATTTTTTAATGTACGAATGTACCATTTAAACATTCTTAGAAGTTTAATTTCTAATTTTGTTTATTCCAAAATATGGTGTTAGGAAATTGAATGGTTAATAACTTTTTCTTAATATACAATATTTTTACTTTTATTTTTGTCCGGAGATTAATCTTTTAACCAAGAACGTCCAAAATACAATATTTTTTTTAAGGAATAGTTTGATATAAAAATAAATCATGAAACGCAAAACAAAGTTGCATCTTAGCAAGCTTTCCTTCTTCGTTGTCTTGTTTATAGTGTTAGTGCCTAACAAATTTTGTCATTCTTTCTGCATATCTTCTTTGTCATCTGTCGTTACAAATATCCTTTTTTCGCATGTAGCACGTATATATTATTTTCCTCTATATTCTTTTTTCTTATATAAAATTTAAATGATTAATTTTTCTGTGAATAAATATTCTAACATAAATAACAAAATATCTAACATTTATTCCTAAACACATTAACTAGTTCCTTAAGGCAAATGATCATCCATTTCCCTTAAAGATTGTTTTTTCCTAAACACTTATACTTAGAATAAAACACATATCCCCATATATAATGAAAATAGGAAAAACGCCATTGCTTTCTTTACCTAATTATAATAATTTGAAAATGGATGAAGAATGGAATATTAAAGATGGAAGACAATGTGAGATATAATAAACTTCCCCAACAACCCATTTTGAGGAGGCGAAATCCAGTACGAGTAATGATTGAACATCAGAAAACATAAATTGTTGGTTTGTAAAAGTGAGAAACATGTGAAAAATGTTTTTTTTTTCAACCAAAACATTATGAGAAAGCCTACAAGCACTTGTTCGGTTCATTTTTTTCTTCGCATGTGGATATCTGTCTCATTTCTCTTATTTATCATCCATTGTTCCACTTTCTATATACTTTTCGTTTCCACTAAGTAACAAATTCTAATACAACAATTTTCACCAAAGTCACACTCTTATTAATTAAATTATCAAAACTCTGCCCAAATAATGATTTCTCAATCTTGGTGGAGGAATTCGCATCAAATAAAATATATTACTTCTATTATTCTTTCTTTATGTTCTTTCAATGCATTTTTTTATTATTATTTTTGTTCTTTCCTCTAACATGTTTTGCTGAAGGTCGACACGTATATATATTGATCATTTTAATGTTTGATTTTTTGAATTGATAAAACCACACCACCAAGCTAAAGAAATAGTTTTTCTTTTCATGAATATACGACCTACGATATTTTAAAAATAATATTTCGTTATGAACATATTTTTTAAGACATAATATGTAAAGAGAATATAATTTTAGTTCTTGAATTGTTTTGCTATATCAGTGCAATTTTTCAATTATTTTAGTGCAACCCATCAATAATAATTTTTAAACTTCATATTTTGTGCAAATTGCCTAAACCCTACTATAATTAAGTCAACGTGTGGATTTAACATGTGTCGAATTATATTTGTATACAGCAGAAAACGATCGTTGAGGTGATATAATTAAATATGCAAGTTAATATATATACAATATTTAATTAGAAAAACCTGGTTTTATGCATAGGGAAAGCAAAAGAATATTGAAGAAAAAAAATAGAACAAAATTATTTTTTAATGGATTAATTGCGCATAAAAAAAGGTCCACCTAGGATGGGAAAATGGTCTTGGATTAATTTGCTCGTTTTTAATTCTAAAAAAAGTATTATATTATAAAATAAGAGATTTTCATTTAAGTTTATTTGAGTAAAATAGTTTTTTTCTTTTGTCAAAGTATTTTCAAAATTGGTGTTAGTCACTACATTTTCCAAGTCTCTCATTATAAATTAAAACTAAAAGCATGCATTTCTATTAAAATAAAGGGAAAAAAATATATCAAGTTCTTAAAAGAAATAAAAAAACTGTTTTTATTGTAAAAACTTATTTATTTTCACTCTTTCATTCATCCAAATTCACAAATAGAAGCATAGTGTTTCCTTATTATTTTTATATTATTAATCCAAACAACACATCTATTTTATTTGCTTCTATATTGTTTTATCCTTTCTTTCACTTTATCACCATTTCGGTTATAATTTAAACCAATTATAAATAAAAGAGTGTTATTTAAGAATAGTATCATGCTTTTTCATTACTAGCAATTTTAAAGGAAACAATAGCAGTGTACTCTTGAATAATAGGAACATCAAATTGAAGAACAAATACCTTTGGCAAAATTGGAGCCATAAAATTCAAGTCTAGTGAGCAAATAATTCGTGGTGTATATTGTACCAATAGTTTGGAAAAATATTTATACAAAAAAAATTATTTTGGTTTTATAGAAGCCACAACTGCAAAATTTATTTTTTTTATTACAAATACATTATTTTACAAATAATGGCAAACATTATTGATTTATATTTATACTGACAAAGTGACAGCCCCAGATTTGAAGACACGAAGAATCATTACTATAAAAATTTTATTTGAAAAAAAGAGAAGTATTATATTATAAGACACCTTTTATGTAAAAAAAGAAAAAAAAATGTATGTTCGATATTCTTATGAAGTGCATATTATTTTTCAATACTTTATATGGAGATTATTCTTTCTTGGTTAAATCCATTCTTTATCTGTCTTGGTAAGATTTGGATCTTCTTTATCTTTATGTTACAAACTAAGATTTGAATCTAAAGATTCTAAACCCAATTAATGATTTCTTTTCATGAAATGCTGTGCAATATAGGAACACGTAAAATTACTGAAAATTAATCACCATTTATTCGTTTATGTGGTTTTTTTCTCTCTCTTCGAGTATGGAATATTGTAGTTCAGTATACTTCACCTTTATTTCTCTCTTCATTTTTCTACGCCCTTCCACCACTAAATAAAAAATAATAATGTTTTCTACTTTTCTAATTGATTGATTTATATTTTAACCTAATATTCATAATATTGTTTTTCTATTGGTATTGGATTAGGATGATAATAGATGGGACATCGAGAGTGTCTACTCCCAATATGAAAAAAAAATTAATTTCCTAGCATGAATAGTAGTTTAAAAAATACCTATTTTAAAATTGGGTATTTTAAAATTAACGAATATCTACAAATATTTTAAAAAAATATATTTCTATAAATTATTAAAATAAAATTTAAATAAAATTAAAAAAATATATTAATATAATATAATTAAATTAAATATAAATTAAAATTAAATTTTAATTAAATTTAACTTTATAAAATATAAATTAATTTTAATTTTAATTAAATTTAACTTAATAAAATATAAATTAAAATTTTATTTACGGATACGGATATAATATCAGTATTCGATTGTTTATAAACAGATATTAAAATATCTATTATCTGTAATCCGCAAATAATAAATATGTATCGATACCAACTATTCGTCCCAGATTTTATTTAATTGTTAATGCAAATTTTTTTTCATTCCTGTATGAATGGAGGTTGAGGAAAACATGAAGTATTTGTGTAACACCACCACCCTTTATTTTATACAAAAAGTGATTTAAGAATATAACGTAGCTAATCATTGAAATCTAACAAAACTATGAAATCCACGACTGAAAACAGCATTGGGCTTTAGGTCTAAAAGTTTAAACAAATTATGGATCAAATTGATCCCAAAATCCTGTTTCACTTTTTTCCAAAACAAAAGATTTAATAATTTTTTCAATTATTACTATTGTAATTTTTTTCTAATTTTGTGTCATCAAACGTAGGAATCAAGATATTCTGTGACAGCAAATAAATAGTATACACAGACACCCAAATGTTAAAAGGTTATACAGTAAATATACAATGCGAAATCTAACATGCATCATCTTACTCTTTTAGTACCACTACAGGAATTAATTTGACCAGATGATCGAGTGAATCAAACTGATTGATGCTTTTGGTCTGGTACTTGAGCAGACTGAGGACTTGTCTGCCAGAACTTAAAGTTCAAGGATCTTGTTTGGAGCATGTTCTCCACTTGCTCAATTGGAAGTCCTTTGGTTTCTGGCACGAAAATAATGACAAAGATAATGGCTGCAACAGTGATGAATATGAAGATCATGAATGTGGATGAGGTCCCAATGGCTTGTGTCAAGGACAGAAAGGACTGAGCCACAATGAGATTTGAAACCCAGTTGGAGGTAGATGCTATTCCTCCACAGATTCCTCTGTACCTTAAGGGATAGATCTCAGAGTTCACAACCCATGGAACTGTTCCCATCCCCGGTGAGAAGAATATGATGTACAGTGCTAGCCCAATTAAAGCTAGCCACCCATATTTACTAGGACATCCCCTACTGTACCATTCCCTCTCCTCTTTGTTGCACTCCTCTTCTGTTCTCTCATTTGAAATCAAGCATGCACCGGGTAAGAGCTGTACAATAATTCAACTAGTGTTAGGATTTAGGACTCAACAAAACAAGTTCAATCACAAAATCTTAGGGTTTGGTCCAAAAGATACCCACAACTCTCTTGTTACTTGTTGAAGAAGTACACAAAGTCTAAATGTCTATAAAAACATTAATCAAGATCATGATTTGTCTCAATCTTCTATTTGCAAGAGTTAGAGGATGAACTTAATATGAAAGGTTTGTGATACATTTACCTTATTGGCTCTAGAAGCACAAAAGCCACACTCTGGAGAAGCCTTGAGGCACGTCATGCAATCCCATTGAGAAGGGTTCGTAGCTCTGGTGTAACCAGGGCAGGTATTGTTGAAGTGAGAGGTTTCGATTGTGCTAACCATCGGGGAGTGAGTGGTGGTCTCATGAAAAACAACGGTTAAAACAACAAGGGAAACTACTACACCACACAAACTCAACAACACAAGCTTCCTCCTCCCAGTCTTGTCAATGAAATATATGCTCAAAATAGAGCCAAATGCATTTAGCCCTGCAGTGATCAGTGAAAGAAGCAGTGCAACCCTATTGGACGCAAAACCAGCCAACTGAACAATGGTGGGGCTGTAGTACATCACAGTGTTGATTCCCACAAACTGTTGGAAGATTTGAAGACCCATTCCTGCATATAGACCTCTTCTCACCGTCTTGGTTTTCAGTAGTTTCATTATGCTCACTTTGTCAGAACCTGCAGCTTCCCTCACTTCCATTTCAACCGATTCCTTCAGAGCATTTATCTCATCTTCAACATGTTCGGGAGGGTAAATCTTCCTCAAAATTTCTTTAGCTTCTTCTTCTCTTCCCTGTTAAACACCAGAAAGATAGAGAAGTGAACACATAGAATTTTACCAGAAGAAATAAATCAGCAGCACTAATAGTAGTAACCTTTCTGAACAACCAACGAGGTGATTCTGGGAGCAAAGCCATCAATATGACTTGTGTCAGAGCTGGTACTGCTGCAACTCCCAACATCCACCTCCATGTTCCTGGTACCTGAATAAATCATCGTTCATGAGAATTGCTAAATTGGAAATGAAAAATATATGGAGAATATATAGTGTTGTGATCTCACAGTTGTGAAGGCCAAGTTGATGAGATAGGAAAGGAATTGTCCTCCGGTGATGAGAAGTCCATTGAGACTAACAAGGGCTCCTCGAACTCTTGTTGGTGATGCTTCTGAGATGTATAAAGGGGATGCCATTGAGGCCATTCCAACACCAAGGCCAACAAATACACGACCAACAATTAAGGTTGCTGGGTTCATTGCACTAGCCATCACGATAGACCCAATGAAAAAGAGGGTATCTGCTACAACTATTGACTTTTTTCTTCCAAATCGATCGTTGATCCATCCACCAACTGCAGCTCCTATGATTGCTCCAGCAAGTGCCATGCTCACTATTGCTTCCTGTTTCATGAACAACAAAGTTTTAACTGATAACGATTAGAAAAAAGATATTTTAATACATATTTTTTATAACATTTTGAATCTGTATTATTTTTTACTTATTTATTAGTTACTATGCTTATTTTAAATCCAATAAAAAAATGACATGTGTACTATGTCAAATCTTTCAATTAAGTTATATAATATTTTTTACAAGAAAATTATTAAATAAACATTAATAAACAAACTAATTATATTTTTCTATTAATATTAAAGACTATTTTAGATATGAATAATTTTTATTTTATGCATTGATCTCAAATTTAATCTATTGATTTCTAATTTAGTATTGTTATTTAATGATTTTTTTAGTGATTTTTTTTTCTTTGTTCCACTGAAAACATTATGAATGGACATTTATGGGTTTGGACAAATTTATTCATAAGAGAGAAAAACATAAGGAAAATAATTAACTTATAAAAATTAGTTTTATCTAAATTTTTGTTTAGTTTATATATAATGTTTGTTCAACAATGTCGTTGATATCTATTTTAACGATCACATAAATATATATATATATATAATATATATATATATAATATATATAAACACAAGAAAAGAAAAAAAAGGAATTATATGAGTTATTTTCCTCTTGCTTTATAACATGATACTATTTTTGAACTTTGCAGTATATTATCATGGTTTTCTTTATTAAGTTGATTGAATTATTTAAAAAAAAAGCGTTACTACTTTTGATTCATGGTAATAACAGACACTAAGAGAAAAATATTTGACAAGAAAGAAGCTAATTGATTATGAGCTTAGAAATGTCACAACCATTTAGGAAAGTTGTTCATGAGATTAACAGAAAAATTGTTGATGGGAAGAATCTAACCTAAATCGAATTATTTGCAAATCTTTGTCTACAAGCATATTAAGGTTATTTTTTTAATTAGTGTTTTTCCATATAAGGGATGGTGCGGCTTCAGAGTGAAACTTGCAAAAATATTATCACCACTTGAGTTTTGTGTTCCTATAAATTTAGAGTTATTGGGACCACACAATTGTGGCCTATATTCAAAACCACAACCTTCTTTCATTAGTCAAAACCTAAAGTTTAACTCCAATTACTTGTACAAAAAATTAAGTAATAAATACAATTTTCACGAAATGGCCATCAAAAAAATTTTCACGAAATTGTGGCCATCAAAAAAGTTTTGATTTTGTGTAAGTCCATGCTACAATGGAATATACTAGTTCATTTTCTCTTTAAGATTTTCACATTAAGCTTTTGAGTTAATTTCTAATAACGGCCTTTATTACATCCATATTTACCATTTTCCTATTGTTACGTCATCACCCAATTTGCTTTATGAGTTGTCTTTTAGGCAAGTTTTCTGGTTAATGTTATTTGCGCTTAGAATGTGACCACCACCATCTTTGTTTTATGGTTTTCTTATGCAAGTTTTTCTAAAAAAGTATAGTAGAAATAATAGTAAAATAATTATATAATAAATAATTTCATTATTCGAATGTAGGAATAATAAAAAACAAATTATTTCATCTACAATGTATGAAACGTGACTGAATATGTATAGTAACATGAAATAATATAAATAATCTAGATAACAAAAGATCTGGTGCAAAAATAATAACGTAAAATTTTATTTTCATAATTCAAAATAATATCATTAAGACACATTTTATTTTTATTAATGCATACCAATTTTTATTTGTTTATCAGATTTTTAAAGGAAACTAGTAAAATATCTAAAGTTTGAATAAAATCCCGATATAAACTTATTTTAAAAAATAAAATTAAAATCTTATTTTTCTCTCATAAATAAAGAGAAAAAAAATATATATAAACTGTGTAAAATACTTGTTATCCAATCACAAACTATCATGTATATTATCTCTGGTCAACGTATGCGGATTTACTAAATCGAATGGCATAAGAAAATAATAAAAAATGAATAAGTGAAAATGTGTTTATAAAGACTTCGAGAAGAGTCTACAAGAATAAAAGAAGTTTCTTTCTAAGTTAAACTACTTCAACCTAAATTAATATATTTTTTTTTCTTAATTTTATTTTCTCTTATTCTTATTATAAGTGTTTCATAAGATTGAAAGTTTCGTATTAATTAAAAAATAAGATTAATTTATAATATATAAATAATTCTAAGTTTTTTTACAAACGAATATTTTATAAAATTGCTTAACAATAAGATATATTAAAATACTACTTATTTTATAAGACATTTTGTAATTGTTATATTATATTACATTTAAGAAAAACGAATTAAGCTAATACCGGCCGAACAGAAAGGACAAGGAGAAAGTGTTAAGTTGAAAAACGAAATATGGGATCCTAAATACCCTGTTTTGTCCTTATTGGAATGGGTGGCGTTCTGAGTATGGTTAATTTGACAGGGGTATAAAAGTCCATAAAAATAAAGGAAATTTGGAAGAAACTAGAAATGTAGATTACCTGAAGCCAAGTTTTTGTATCGACCTCTTTGAAATCATCTCTGATATACAAGAGAGCTCCAGATATGACTCCTGTGTATAATTTTCTAATTTAGTAAATTAATTTTGTAAATGAAAAATAAAGTTAAATAAATAGAAATGAATTTAGTCACCAGTGTCGTAGCCGAAGAGAAAGCCTCCAATTCCAGCAGAGAGAGCAAGGCGAAGAACGAAAGGGTTTTTCCATGAAAGAGACAGACATTCTCTGAAGGCAGAGACATCGGCTTCTGCGACACCTCCTTCCATCAAACACAACACAATACAACGTTGCTACAAACTTCTGTGTCTCGGAGAGAGAAAGCAATTATTGAAGGGATTACTATTATTATTGTTATGAGATAAGACGGGAGAGTTAAGCAGCATATTTATACACCAACTTTATGCGACAATCAATTTGGACGCACATACAAATATAAAATTTGGAATTTTCTATCATCATAAATAATGTTTATTAATCATTTCGTACCAGTATGTAACAATGTGTTCGAAATTCTACCTATAATATATACACTCAGATTACAGTAAGAAAAATGTATTTTTACTCATAAGTTCAAAATTATTTTTAGGAGTATTTTGATTATTAAAAAATAATTTTTTATTTCTAAATAAAAATGGTAATCTTATGTGGATTGAATATTTTAGTGTATTGGTTCGCATAATTCACCGTTCGTGCACATCAACGTTGATTAACTTACATAATTCGATTGAGTTAAATTTTTAAAATCTAGCATGTTTTATGTGTTTCTTCTGACCAACTTATTCTTTTACGTATTTTTTTTCATATAATTCAAAAGTAGTTTTTTGTTTTGCATTTATTTATGGTTTCAATCCATCTCAAAACTATTTCTATTTTTATAAATTTGTACTTAAAAATTTAAAAATTATGAATATTATTTATTTTAAGATATAAGTTTATAAAAATTATTATTTTTATTAATTTAATTAAATAAAAATGAAGTTATTAAATTTTTAATATAAACTGCAGACCAAAAGCTATATTGGACAAATAAAAATAATTAACATATATTTTTTTAGACTTGATCCATTTTTACGAATCAAATATAAGATAGGCCAAAAAAGAACAGGTTAACCTGGATTGAAAAAATTTATAAAATAAAAAATATATGTAGGAAAAATGTATTTATGTCAAAAAAATATTATCTTGCAATTAATATACCAAACCATCTAAACATTATATCATCTCCATGTATAAATAACTGTAAGAGTTACTTTCAAAATCTATAGAGAAAAGGAAAATAAAATTTGTTAATGGAAAAATGTGAATTTCTCTCTCCCAACTACACATATGTTAATAAAAATCTTATAGAGAACATACTTTATATTATTTACTATAATATCATGATTAACTTTGTAAATATTAGAATTTAGTTCATCAAAAACTGAACTTCAACCCTCTGTTGATCAATAACAACAAAAAGAATTTGGAATTCGAATTTTTGAAACCAAATTCTAAGTATTATTTTAATAAATAAAGGCAAAATGTGGTATATGAGTAATTTTCATTGCCATGTGTGTTAATTGGAAAAAAAAAGTGGAAAAATGTTTTATTAGGAAACTTTAGCCTTCTTATTTAGCCGACATAAGAGGAATACTACGTAAGAATGCAAGGCCCAAAGCAGTATTGTTGGGTACCACTCCTTTTGTCATGTTCATGTAAATACATTTTTGTTAAATAAAATAAAGGGAAAAAAATATAAGTATTATTGATTTTACAATAAAGAAATGTATAAATATGTCATAAAAAATATAGATTTTAATTAGATGCGTAAAAATAAAGGTTTACGTGTATTATTATTTTTTGTGTGGCTTGTATGATTTTAATGATGAGTCCTAGTGCATATATGAGTAATAGTAGTAACAATAGCATGGAAATGTTTATGGCTCGGTTTAGACTATTTTAGAAATATAAAGCTATTTGATCATTATTTTTTGTTTGAATGCGATGTTGAAACTAATTGTGCTTTAGTTGAAATTAATTGAATGAATTATTAAACTTAATCAGATTCAACATTATTTTTTTGCCATTGGAATTAGAGTGGTCATTTGGCTTTTATTCCTTTTAAGTATAAGGGCTCTTAAATAAAACTTTAAATACATATAAAAAATAATTCTAGTGGTAAAATCATCCAAAGCATTTATACATATAAATACATGCCCATATATTAACAAGATAGCAAAAATACATATGTGAGAAAAATTCAAAAATTGGTCTTTCTAGTAGTTTAGTCTCATATTAAGTGATTGTATTTTTTTTTCTAATATATAAACTATATAAGAAAAAATAGTGTTAGTTAGTATGCATACATTTCTTTTATTAAAAGATATTGTTCATTCGTATAATACTTAAAAAGTAAAAAAATGTAGTTACGTTGAGTCTGGTTGACTTACTTATAACTAAAAAATTTAATTACATAATAATTTTAAAAACTATATACTATTGTATTGATGGGAATACTTCCTTGATTTAAAATATTCACATACATAATAATTTGTAAAATAATTAATTATTATGTTAGATTTTAGACTTATTTGGTAATTAAAATTGAAAATTATTAATCATTATATTAAGTTTTGAACTTATTTCATAATTAAAATTTTTAATTAAAATGTTCACTAAACAAATAATGTTACCTTTAATTTTTTTTAAAACATTAATCAATAAAAAAATTATACAACCTTGATTTTTTTATAATGAATAAAAATATGGAGGAGAAAGATCAATTTTTGTTTCATTCAAAATAAATATGTTCATACTTTTTCGTAAAAAAATTAGTGTTACTATGGGCTCATAGCTGACGGATCGGGTTCGGTGACGAACTGGATGGAGAGAATCGAGCGATTAATGCACAAGAAAGCGTCTCACTCAGTCCCCACAACAGTTGAACATAATCAATGCGCAGTTAATATTACAATGACTATTGATGAGTGGTTAAGATTTGCATTAATGATCATTAAGAGGTAAATTAATTGGTGAGATTCTTTTAAACTTCATAAATAGGAATTTAATTTGGAGGTTCTACTCACTATTAAATTACAAAAGACCTACAAAGAGACATTCTGACTTAAAGGTCGGAGTGTATTCTACAGGTCACCCCGAACGTTCGACACACAGAAAACTTACACAACGGTTATCCTCGTTCCATGTCTGCAGAAACAATTAGTAAGTAATTTAATTCTCATTAAAATCAATATTTTAATGTTATCATTTTAGAATAGATGTTGACTACACATGAATATCAACGAACATTTGACATAAAACTAACATATCACCTCTAATAAAAATTCCTAAAATAAGAAGTTTTGTAAGTCTTATTTTTATACTCTTCACGTACATTTCTATTCATAACCAAATATATACTTGGAGTCCTGACATATAAATTGCAACTTCACTGAAAACTTTTCAAGGGGTGAAACAAAGTATATATATATATATATATATATATATATATATATATATATACCACTTTTAAATATCAATTAATCGTGAATCAATGCTTAAAGGTGTGCCAAATTTTTCAATTTTTTAAAAAATTGTGCTTTTTATTTATTTATTTATTTGAAAAGCACATATGGCTCCAGTTACAAAATAATCCAAGCCATATATACCTTTTGGCATTGACTAGTACATAATTAAAGCCGAAAGGTGAACTAAAATTTTCACTAATTTTTTTTTTCGAACAAGACCTATAACTTTGCTTTGGTTATTGTCATATCTACTTTTTGCAGTAGTTCACTAAACAACCAATATATTTTTATTTTATTTTTTCTAGACAGAACATATGGCTTTGATTATGTAAACAACTATTGTCGTATCTACTTTCTGCAACGATTCACTAAATAACCGATGTCAAAAGGTTGATGAAATTTGCAAACTTGTCACTTTTTTTTTCTAAGAAGGACATGTGACCTTGGTTATTTGAACAACCAATGTCATATCTACTATTTGCAACGATGGCCAAAATGTTGAACAAAATTTCAAAATTGTCTTTTTTTTTTCTAAAAAGGACATATGACCTCGGTTATTTGAACAACCTAGATCAAAAGGTTTATCAAAATTTCAAAATTACCATTGAAATTTATGATTTTTTATTTTATTAAAACTTTTTTATCATCGATTTTACAAACAAATGTTGTCATATGTCTTCCTAGGATTATATTGGCAAAGAAAACACAGATTACCATTTTAGAGTTTTCTTCTTCCTTCCTCTACAGACTAGTTTTGTCATCTATTACTCGACTCACTTCGTCTCTAGCTCGAAGGCCACTGTCACTCTTGGGCCACCATCACTCTTTCACCACTATCACTGCTTTGCAACTCGTTTTTGCAGTCACGTTGCGTTTATTGTTCGTTGTCGTATCTCTTTTCTGCACTAGTATTAACTAAGTTAGAAACCATTTTATAAACTAAAAATTATTAGCATCTAAAATAGTCTATTATAAATAAAAAATTATAATTGATTTGTGAATTAAAGTTTAAATTGTTCTCTAACCTTAGTTACCAAAGTTTTAACTACTTGTTAGATTTTTAAAAAATTAATAACACGAACGATTAATTATATATAAAATTAGAACGAATACATTTGAATGTGAAAGTATTTTAATATTTTAATATAATAATATGACTTGAAGAATTTTTTATAGGAATGAATAAATACATCATTTTCCCACGGTTAATACCAACAAATGTCTCATTTTCCATCATTATAATAGAGCATTTGAGGTTATAAAAAAAGCTTGTGGTATATATCTATATACACTTTCTTCCATATGATTTCATTTAAGTCACAAACATGCATAAATATTATTGTATTTAGTAGTTGATATTATAATATTATATAGTATAATAAGATAATGGGGCCGTGCAATAATGAAGTATATATTAGTTCTTCATATATGAGATTATGATATCACCCTTAAGATAAATCTTATGATTTAATATTTATATATTCAATTTTCTCATCTATATTCAATGAACTTTAAACTCATAATTCCTAACATTATCACTTAATTCTAATAACTTACTTAATTCTAACATCTATATTCAATTTTATCACATAATGTTTTACAAGCACACCCACCTGCAATGACAACGACATTAAAGAACGAAGAAAAGTGGAACATGTGTTGTTGTGAAATCTTCCTCTTCTTGGAAGAACATATTACATCTTATATTTATTTCGCTCCAAATTATTACTAGACTAGGTCTCATCTTTAAATACAATATAATATATTTTCTTATTTTACAAAACTAGCAAATTTATTTTTGATTCCCGTAAAATAATAATTCCAACTCAGTTTTGTATGGGACTCAATTAATGTGTTGAAAGTGTGTGTGTGTGTGTGTGTATATATATGGCTGTTATTTTTGGGTGAAATTCATGACGCAATAATTTGAGGCAGCGTGTCCTAGATAGTAGATGGTTTCTTGGCCAATCTTAATAACAAGGTCAATATCCCATGATGTTATATGGCAGGGCAGCTTGTTAAGGATACCAACATTTTAGGTCAATGAGAACTACCACCAGGAAGCAAGATCGTTATACATTTGAATTAATATTTTGTCACAATCAACCCTAATTTTGAAAAGCAGAAACTCACGTGAATCCGATCTTGTTCACATTATTTCTAGTGTTGAAATTGAATCATCTTGTTTCAAGGTGTTGTCTACATGAAATGGACATAACACTTTTGTCTGAAGAGATGGATCAAAATTATTTAGGTCTATGAATGTAACAACTTCCCTTCGTATAGAACTATGCCAATTGTATAGTTTGCATTATGAAAATGTTGAATAAATAGATGAGTTTGCTTCTTGATAGGAAAAAATTAGTTCTGATTAACTTTGAAATTATGTTAAAACATTGTTGTTTTCTAAATCATCATAATTCATCCAATATCTCTACAAGCTTTACTTCTTTTTAGAGCGAGAGTATGAGACTAATATTCAAATTGAAACTTCAACGTATTGAAAGATTTTCCCCTTTCAATAATGTTAATAACAAAATGAGCTAGCTTATGTCATTTTATATGAATCCTTATAATATATTATATGTTGTTGTCGCTTAAAGAGTGGTTATGATAACATATGCGAATGATGTGGACAAGAAATTGAAAAAGAAAAATTACTAACAACTTTTTTTAATCAAATCTATGATTTACATAATTAATTATATGCAGAGGCTAAAATAAATTCAAGCAGTTTATAAAGATAAAATTAAATACTCTATTTTGTTTTTTCCTTTTCAACATCTCTAAAACAGACCCGAATGGGTGGATATAATTTTAAAAACAACAAAAGTTTGACTATTTTCAATAAAAATAAATAAAACTTAAGGTTGATATCTTATCAAGATTTGACCCACGTACGAGTCACAATCAATGCCTAATACCTTTTATATATAAATATGAATATAATTCGTATTTCGAATAAATGAATTTAATTGATATTAGAAAATTTTGATATTATTAGCCACCTGTATTTTCATAAACAAATTCATGAACGCAATGTAAAGTTTAAATATTCATAAAAAAGGTAAGTTATTTTGGTTACTATGTGGACCTGTGAGCATTTATATGTTTCTCTACACATACAAACTATACAAACTATATGTAGATTAAGTTATATATATATATATATATATATATATATATATATATATATATATATATATATATATATATATATACGGCATTGGAAATGTTGATTTCTAAGAGGATTATGTCGATAGTTAAATATAACAAACACATGCATCTTCTTCTAGTAAGCAACCTAATGCATAAGAGATTTTTGATCTCTAAACGCAATTAGCACACAATGATCAGCAGCGTCGACAGTTTCAAGGTTTTACTGGCGTTATCATGCAATATCTTCCGTCATCGACAATCGCAGTTGCACAACAATTTTTCCAACCCCAAAATCCTCAAGTTCAAAATCCGTCACACAAAGATGTTCAACTACAACAACAACCACAAGATCAAAAACCAGAAGATAGAAATGATTATCGAGATTATTAGGCATTTTTTAGAACTTATTTGCATTACTCTTGAACTTATTTATAGAACCTGTTTATGAACTTATTTACACAATGTTTAGAACTTATTTATTGGATACTTATGTATTGATTTTAGCAATACCTATGTATTGATGTACAATGCTTCTTTGAGGATTAATTTAAGTGTATGTGAAATGTTTGTTGGTTCTATATGTGAATTGTGCAATATATAATGTTTAGGTTTGACTCTATATGTGAATTGTGCATGTCCAGGTTTTTTAGTAGTGCTACTGATACATGTAGGACATTTATTTGCCTCCTCTGATATCATTACATACAGATATATCCGTATGTAAATACATAGGAATATATTCATATTTAAGTTACATACGAATATATCTCTATGTAAGTTACATACAGATATATCTGTATGTAACATACATACAAATATATATGTATGTAAGTTACATAGGAATATATTCGTATGTAACTTATACGACTATATTTGTATGTAACTTACATACGACCATTTTACATACGAATTTTTCTTCGTATATAATACGTACGTAACACTATTTTACATATGGATTTTGAGCCTTATATACGGGTTTTGGTCGTATGTAACTGCGGTTTTTTTTTCTTGTAGTAGCAGAACACGTGTGACTTTAGCTGTAGGGGTTTCCTTCCAATGTGAGTTTTCTTTGTGGCTCATGCCTAATGCTTCGATGTCGTATTCCCTAAAATAACTTCTTTGAGAATGAGTCTTCATGGCCTTAGATTCAGTGTTTGAAGTTTCCCTTCAATGCGAGTTTTCCTGTGTAGCTCAAGTCTTAAAATTGTTGCTCAACTGCACCAATATCAATTTTGTCTAGAATTGATTGAATTTCCTCCATTTCCTTTATTTTTTTTATTTTGACTCTATGTAAGCATCAAAAATTTCAAAACAAGTATTGAGATTATATATACATATATTTAACAAAATCAATTTAAATTAAGTATCAAATTTATGTCAAAATTAACTTATCCTAAACACTTATCACTCTTTCATAAAGGAAAACAAAAAAAAAACTTGAGGAACATATTTCTATACCCTTGTTAGAAAAACTATCATATACATATCTTTCTGTCATATTTTAATAAATAATTATATTTTATTTCACTTAAAATAACTTTAAAAAAAACACTGCGTATGCGCAGGTATATAAACACAAGTGTATAATAGAAATGACACGGAAATAAGTTTCTAATTGTTTTCCCGTTTTAAATTTTAGATTTTATTAATTTTATTAAATCAATATTATACTTTGTAACGTTGTTTTATATATTTTCTATTTAGGTGTTATGCTCTATGAAAAATCTAAGTGAATGTGATATTTCTAAACACATGCTTCTCATGATTTTGGAACAGAATATGAATGATCCCATGATTCTCAAAGTGCTTGCTTTTAAAGGAATAATGAGATAAGAAAGTTTTACCCGAAACTCAACCCAAAATTAAAGATTTGCTTCCAACGTTTGCCATATCCTTTGTCATATTCAAAGCATGAAATTTCAACATTCATTTCAAATTCATATATATCCTTTGACTTCGCCATGTTCTTGGTACTCCACAAGAACCACATTTATAATTGCCCATGGAACCAAAATAAAGTGAAATTAATGGTCAATTAACATCACAGAAACTTTATGAAAATTTAATCACGTGATTCTTAAACAAAAAATTGTAGAAATACAATCAAGAACTTTAGATTAAAAAAATAGAAAAAATGATACTGTGTAAAATAATATCGTATGAAGAAAGAATCACCAATATTAGTAAAGACCTTTTTTCATGGATATTATGTTGTCTTAGTACGTATCTGAATTGTTGGATGTATGTGGTCATTTGAGTTAGGTTTTGGTAGAATAACAATCCAAATAGAACAACCCATTCATTTGAGTTAGGGTTTACTTCATAACATATATGTTTAGACAGAACAAGAATAATTTCAAACTAAGGTACCACTCACTTTTGTCTTTTATATTAAAAAAAACATCAAATTGTTTTCCTAAAGTATTAAGTGATATTTTATATATATATTTTTAAAAACTATCTATACTTTTATTTATATATTTATTTAAGTTAGATATAATCGCAGTATATAAATAGTAAAAGTTTTGTTTCTGAGTATTTAATGTGTTTATATATCCGGGAACAAAAAATGAAGACTACTAATTAAAGTTGAATATAATCATACACTTATAATCTTAGCAGTGCATCTTTGAATTAGTTGATTTGTTGCGCTAATCACATATATATGGACTTGGCTATAATAGTAAATTTATATGTTAAATTAGTTTTAAGAAACATTTAAATTGGTTTTTCTGATCAAACTAATAAAGTTAATTAATCTCTATCATTAAATAAAGAATAATAAGATAGGTTTTCATTGATATATAATTGAAAAATAGTGAATAGGGGTTTATAACAAAATGTATAAAGTATATTATTCACTAAAAATTATCCAAGCATACACGTATTTTTATATGATTGGTTAAACAATTTATATAGAGAGAGAATTGTTATTTGATTATTTTTTATTTTTTTTATTTTTTACACAATCACATGTTTACTTATTTCAGCTCAATTTTTTCCTGTTTTTATCGTTTTCACGTTCTTCTTAAAATAATACATGACCATTTGGCTTTCTACCATTTGTTCAAGCTATTGTAATATTCGGGTGTATAAAAAATGAAAATAAATCAGATATAATTAACTAATAAATTATATATATATATATATATATATATATATATATATATATATATAAATTGTCCAGCCAATCATATAAAAATGTGTTTATGCTTGGATAACTTTTAGTAAATAATATATCTTATATATTTTTATAAATATGTATTTTCAAATATACTTGTATATATAATAAATTTGTTTGAAATATTATTTAAAAATGAATAAGGATAATATGGTTATTATATTGGCATAGAGTGTTGTTGTTATTTTTCATAAAAAATTCTTTTGTTTTGATATTGCCAGATCGTTGAATGCATAAAAAAGTAAAATAAAATAAGAGGCTTTCATCCAATTTAGAGATTAAAATATGATAATAATTTTTTTTAGGTTATGCAAGTTCGGATCAATGGACCAAAATATTCAAATATCATTCTATTTCTCATTTTCCCTTCCCGCATTATCGTGTTTAAATCTTTGTAGCTAGTATAAACTAATATCACAATCCAAATTAATCTCTCATAATATAATAATAAAAAATTTACATTCTTTTAAGTAGAGTTAGTTAATGAATTAAAATTTTTATTAATTTTATTTCATCTTAATTTCTAAAAATATTTTAATTTAATATATTTTTATCAATATTAAATTTTTTCACTTTAAAAAATCACTCAAAATTTATTATAATATAATTTACATTAATTAACAATTTAAGTTCAATTACTTTAAAATATTAAAGTAAATTATTAATTTTATCTTTTTAACAATTAAATTATTACTTTTAATCTATCATATCCATCTCATCATTTATTAATTTTCAAAATATTTCCTCTTATTTTTATTCAAATCTTAACTTTTTCCCTATAATTCAAAGGATTCAACTTTGACTTCTATTTTTCTTCCAAATCCACTTTCCAAATTTATTTTCAAAAACAAATACAAGCTTAAACTTTAATTGATGACATCTTTAAAGTAAAACACACACAAGTAAAAAATCAGTTTATTAATTAATTTCCATGTCTTATTACATACATTAGGCAAGGAAGGTGCTGTTTACCTGAAAATTATTCTGAGTATTCTCAACTCGAACATTAAAATTAATTCTACAAGTTTTAGGAGACTAAATTAATAAAAACTAAATTAAATTAAAAAAATTTTATGCAAACTATTTTTTAATTTAACTTACTATATTTTACATTTTTAACTGGATTTTGTTCTCTATATATTAAATTAATTTAATTGGCTAAACTGTATTATTATTATATAATGAATGACAAAATAAGAAAAACCTACACTATATTTATTTTAACACAACTTCATACATAAATTTACTTAATTATTAAAGATTTACAAAATTTAATAATTATACTAATGAAATAAAATAACACAATACAAAATTTAGTACTCACATAATTATAAAAAAAATAAATCACGTATAAAAGGTTTTCAAAACTTAATTAAAACGGAGAAGCAACACAAATATAACAGAAAAGTATTTTGTTGAAGCACAAAATCTTGTACTATGAGTTAAATATGATAAACATAATGAAATTAACAATTCCTTAATCTCTATCAATACATAACATAAGGTTGTTAAAATTATTGTCACACCTTTTGTTTCTGTCCAAGTCAAACATGTTGCTAAATATTTAAAACATTATTTTATATATATATATATATATATATGGAGTTTGCTAACGCGCGTACGCCTGTTTTTCAATTGGTACATTTTAGCAATGTGTACCAGGTTTTAGTAGACAAAAATATCCTTATATATCATGGATTCTAAGTTTTAAGGTTAAGGGTATTTTAATAATTTTCATTCTCAAAACTAAAAAGGAAAAAAAGAAATCCCCCATACCCTTACTCACCTCTCTCATTCCTCTCAACTCTTTCTCTTTCCTCTTTCTCAACTCCAATCTTTTCTCTGTTATCCCTACTGTAGTCCCAATTGAAAAAATCAGAAACACTTGCTGTTAAACAATCTTACAAAAAAATGATTTTATAATGAGTTTTCATCTTATAATTTTTGTCTTATCTAATTTTATCCAATTTTCACAAGCATAAAGGAATTGATAATTGACCTGAAAAAAATCAGAAATACTCGTTGTTAAACAATTTCTTACAAAAAATGATTTTATAATGAGTTTTTATTTTATAATTTTTGTCTAATCTAATTTTATCTAATTTTCACAAGCATAATGACATCAAAGGAATTGGTAATTGGCCTGGAAAAAAATTAGAAACACTTAGTTGTTAAACAATTTCTTACAAAAAATGACTTTATAATGAGTTTTCATTTTATAATTTTTGTCGTATATAATTTTATCTAATTTTCACAAGCATAATGACATCCGAAAGAATTGGTAATTGGCCTGAAGGGTTTTTTTTAGAGATGATGATTCAACAAATACAGATGATGAAATTAGAGAGGTTAGTGAAGATGGTGAAATTGAAGAGATCTTGAATGAACCTTTGCCTTGAAGGTGAATATGTCAATGACTCAACTCTTTACAAAGGAAATTTTTTTAAAGGCATGTGTTTCTGATTTTTTTCGATTGGGGCTACGGGATGACAGAGAAAAGGTTGGAGTGAGAGAGATGAAAGAGAAAGGATTGAAAGAAATGAGAGAGGTGAGTAAGGGTTTGAGGTTTTTTTTTTTTTTTTTAAGTTTGAGAATGAAAATTATTAAAATACCCTTAACCTTAAAACTTAGAATCCATGATATATAAGGATATTTTTGTCTATTAAAACCCGGTACACATTGCTAAAATGTACCAACTGAAAAACAGGCGTACGCGCGTTAGCAAACCCCTATATATATATATATTTTTTTTTTTTTGGCTAACTTATGTAACCTCCTAAAGTCTACTAAATTTTAATTGACAAAAATACTCTCATATATTATGAACTATAGGAGTATTTTAATAATTTTTATTTTTAATTTAAAATAAAAAAAAATTATTCAAATATCCTTAACCTTAAAACTTAGAATCCATAATATGTAAGTGTAACATCCCAAATTCTCACATTGGATAATTCATAATTTATATATCGTAACATTACATTTACGGTAACATCCCGTAATCTCACACTTAAAAAAATAAATTCATATTTGATATATGTCTATACATGTTTTAAACTCAGATTTCAACTATAAACTCATAAATATAACTTGAATTCTTCTAACTTATTCTTCGATCTCTTTCTTCATTGGTACTGGATCAGACGACATTCATTCCTCTACTCCCGTATAACGAATTATACGATCATCGTACATACCCAAACACAAACAAGTAGGGTGAGCTAATATGCAACAAATCATTTATAAAACATGCATAATTGTTTTGATACTAACATCATATAATAATTATGTCATACACCCTCATACCATCATACCACAATTCCTATTAGACATTCGTCCCACAATACCTAATAGACACTCATCCGGATGATACGTTGATGAGCGGTCACGGGAGGTTATGCACTTGTGATGACTTCTACTTTTTCTTACAAATATACTTCCAAAATACTCCATACCATTCACAAGGTAAATCTTCAACACTATGTCCAAAACCGACACATAGACCAGGACCTCCTGCTCCTCTCACCACATAATTCATCCCTCTCTACTTGAGACTAGATGATTATTAGAGTATCAGGATAACCTCCAACTACAGGACCCTCAACATCAACATATACACAATTACCACATCATTACAGAATCTCTCCACAAGACTCATACAATGCTCACATTCCTCAACTCATATTATACCATTACGAAATCCCCATAATACTCATATCATGTTCAGACGCATAAATTCAAATTCAATATAATAAATTACAATCATCACAATTAAAATTCATAATTTCGTATCTACCCCAATAACATGAATTCATTCCAACGAGATATATTGCACAATAGTTCAATAGTACATAATCTGTTCAACAAGATTTAAGTTAAAAACTTGTTGAGTAGACTTCCAGGGAAGAGAGGTGCGTCACAATGGACAACTTAAGTACCAAGTCTTTCCTTAGCCAAAGTGTTCCTCAACTTGTTTTTAACAAATTTCTTATTCACAGATTCAAAATAACAACATAGTTTTATATAACAATATTAACACATAAATTTAAGCATGAATAGATATATAACTAACACATAAACATACACAATAATTCAATACATAAATAGTCAAACAATAATAACATAAGGCATAGAAAGATTAGCTCCCCTTACCTCTATTCCAGACTTCTCTTGCTCCGAATTTGTTTCCCCGAAAACTCTTCAGAACCTCTACTCTAAAATTTCTTCCTACTCCAAAAACTTCCTAATTTCTTTATTTCTCATAATTCTCTCTACTTCTTGGTGCCCAAAAACTCCATTCCTCTGATTTCTATTTATAGGCCAAAATTTTGGCACTATTTGTTTTTTTTTTTTACTATTCCTTATTTTATTAAAAATATTATTTTAATTCAAATTTATCTGATCCTCTTTGCACCAACGTGGCATACTTATCACTTTGACACTATTCAATTTTTTAATTATTATTTTTTTACTATTCACTATTCACTATTCCTTTTTTTTCATTCATTTTTTTTTCATTAAAAAACTTCTAATAAAATGCTAAAATTTATTATTATAATATTTTTCAAGAGTCTTACAAATTAAGCTACCAAAATTTCTTATTAATCTTTCCACATTTTATAAACATATTATATTTTCCATTCACAAAGAAATTTATTACTACTAGTAATAAAATTATTACTATTAAAGTAAATATTTTTCATGGGTCTTATAGTAAGAGTATTTTTGTCAACTAAAATTTGGTACAGAAATTACATAAGTTAACAAACTCATATATATATATATATATATATATACACACACACACACTGTAGGTTTATATATATTACAAAACAAAAACAAATAACATTTAAGACTCTTAAAGAAAAGAAAAGGATTGAAATAAGATTTCAAAGAGATATAATTCTTTTACTAAGAAAAAATTTACTCAAATATTAATTTCACAAATTCGAAAAACAAATGTGAATTTGTAAAGAAAATAATAAATGGTTGAGTAAAGTGATAACGGAAAATTAAAGCCAAAGAAAAACAGATAAAAAAGAATTGTATAATCGTTTGATTGATTTTTAAATAAATGAATAACAAAAGGAAAAAAAAATGAAAAAAAGGAGATGTAAAAAGGTTTGGAATCACGCAACCTTAAATGTAACTAACATAATTGATCTCCTTCTCTATCTATTTGTTAATATTTAAAGGGTATAATTTCTTTTTCATATAACCAGTTGATAGCTTTTTATAATAACGTAATAATAAAATATAAAATATAAAATAACCAATGACATTTGAATAACAATTACTTTAATTTAAAATAATTATACTAATGAAATAAAATAAATCAGCACTCACATAATTATTTAAAAATAAATTATGTATAAAAGGTTTTCAAAATTTAATTAAAACAGATAAGTAGCAAACGAAACAGAAAATTATTCTGTTGAAAAAGAAAATGTTGTTCTTAGATAAAGATAAAGATAGATGATAAACAAAAGGAAACTAATTAACAATTCCTTTTATAAATACATAGATATAGAAAGATATGATAAACAGAAGGAAACTAACAATTTCTTCTATAAATACAAAACAAGGTTAAGATTACCTTCACACGGTTTTACGTCTACTCAAGTCACTATGGCCACTGCGAAGCTTTTTTCTTTGACATTTTGTTTACTGGTTTTGTTGTTGGCCACCAGTGCAATTGAAGTTTCAAAGGATGGAAGGGCCATCAAGATTGATGGTAAACGAAGATTGCTTATATCAGGATCGATCCATTATCCTAGAAGCACGCCTGAAGTAATCACTACTCTTATTTTGATTTCTTGTTAATTTGATATGGTTTGTTCAGATTAATTTAATCTTAGTGTAATTTAATCATATGTAGATGTGGCCCGACTTAATCAAGAAAGCCAAAGAAGGAGGTTTAGATGCAATAGAAACATATGTTTTCTGGAATGCGCATGAACCTTCTCGTCGTGTTTATGATTTTTCCGGCAACAACGATCTCATTAGATTTCTCAAGACCATTCAAGACGCTGGTCTCTATGCTGTTCTTCGCATTGGTCCATATGTTTGTGCCGAATGGAACTATGGGTATATTATTTGATCACCCTTTCTTTTCAATCTCTTTTATGGTATTTTTATGAAATGCAAGTTTATAAAAATTTTCATGTTTCAGAGGGATTCCTGTGTGGGTATACAATCTACCTGGTGTTGAGATCAGGACTGTCAATGATGTGTTTATGGTAATGTTTAATTTTTTTTTATTTATTTTTTCTCTATAATTTTATCCAAAATATATTAGTGTTGACTTTCTTTTTTATTTTGGAACTAAGAATGAAATGCAAAATTTCACTACTTTGATCGTGGATATGGTGAAAAAGAGAGACTTTTTGCTTCTCAAGATGGTCCCATAATTCTTACTCAGGTACTTTTCTCTTTTCCTTTCAATCTTCAAAGAATGGTTCATTGAATTGTTTAATCCTAACGTGGTGAATGATATTTTAGATTGAAAATGAATATGGTAACGTAATTTCACATTATGGAGAAGCGGGAAAAGCTTACATAAATTGGTGTGCAAATATGGGCCGAGTCATTGAACGTTGGAGTTCCATGGATCATGTGTCAAGAGTCCGATGCTCCTCAACCAATGGTATTTGCTTATGCATTTTATGTTATGAGTCAAATACTTAATATGTGAAGTGAAGCTAATAGTTTTTAAATTTCATGTGTAGATCAATACTTGCAATGGTTGGTACTGTGACAACTTTCAACCCAATAATCCTAATAGTCCTAAAATGTGGACCGAAAACTGGGTTGGTTGGTAAGTCTAATATTATTCATTCGTTTTCCAAATTCTTAATTAAAAACAACATTTTTATTACCAGAGCTTATATTTATGTTTTTCTTTTTCGATGAGTTTAAGGTTCAAGAATTGGGGTGGCAAAGATCCACACAGAACTACCGAAGATGTTGCTTACTCTGTGGCTAGATTTTTCCAAACCGGAGGCACATTCCAAAATTATTACATGGTAAGCAATAACAAAAATTCACAATTGAAAACATTAATCATGCATGGTATCGTTGTTTAGTTCAATTATACTAAAGTGCTATTTTTTTAGTACCATGGAGGGACTAATTTCGGTAGAACCGCTGGAGGTCCATATATCACCACTACATATGATTATGATGCTCCTCTTGACGAATATGGTAATTGAATTTATTTAGATATTATATGTATTTATTTTATCGATTATCTCTTCATGGATTGACACTTTGACCTCTAATCCATTTTTACTAATATTTTGTAGGCAACATTGCTCAACCAAAATGGGGTCATCTCAAAGAGCTTCATAGTGCTTTAAAGTCCATGGAGGAAACTCTCACTAATGGGAAAGTCTCCGAGATAGATTTTGGAAACTCTGTTAAGGTATATGAATTCGAAAATAATAAGAAAGTTGGTAACTTGTTTTTTTTTTAAGACTAGAGTTTTTGTAACATGTGTTTTCAAATTTAAGGCCACCGTTTATGCCACGAATGGATCATCAAGTTGTTTCTTGAGCAACACCAACACCACCACTGATGCCACCCTAACATTTAGAGGAAATAAGTATACAATTCCAGCATGGTCGGTCAGTCTTCTTCCTAATTGTCAACATGAAGAGTATAACACTGCCAAGGTGAATGTTCAAACCTCTCTGATGGTGAAAGAAAATAAACAAGAAAAAGAGTCAATAGCTTTGAAATGGACCTGGAGGTCAGAGAATATCGATAATGCTCTTCATGCTAAAAGCAACATCTCAGCACATGCACTTATTGATCAAAAACTCATGGCCAGTGATACCAGTGACTATCTTTGGTACATGACAAAGTAACCACTCTCCACTTAACCTTTTTCTTTGATTTCTAAGTTCTTTTGTTCCTCTTTATTGTTGTTGATGATACCATTTTTTCTTTCTGTAACAGACTTCATCTCAAGCATGATGATCCAATTTGGAGTGAAAATACGACTCTTAGGATTAATGGTAGCGGTCATGTGATTCACGCATTCGTTAATGGAGAACATATTGGTATTATTTGAGATTCATGTGTTAATTAACATTGTATTATTTGTGTTAGAATTTATAACAAGTTCTCACAACTCTTTACTTAATAAGGTTCTCATTGGGCCACGTATGGAATTCACAATGATAAATTTGAGTCAAAGATTAAGTTCAAGCATGGAATAAATACAATAAGCTTGCTTAGTGTCACCGTTGGACTTCAGGTTCTTACTTATAGCCCTTCATGGTTTAAATTTATACAATAATAATAATTATTTTTTATTTGTTTGTATTTTACTGATTTATGTTTTGTAAAATATTGAAATGTAGAACTATGGACCATACTTTGATACGTGGCATTCCGGTCTTGTTGGGCCAATAGAGCTGGTGAGTGTGAAAGATGATGAAATCATCACCAAGGATTTATCATCACACAAATGGTTATACAAAGTTGGATTGAATGGTTGGAAGCATGAATTGTTTAGTGAAGACTTGTCTACCAATTGGGAATCTGAAGAATTACCCACAAACAGAATGCTCACTTGGTACAAGGTAATTGATCTTAATTTTTAAAAATATTGTTTTGAATTACAATGGCAGTTTGGTTTAATTATAACTCAAAATCAAACTAATGTGTGTATAATATGAAGACCGCCTTTGAAGCTCCTATGGGGTCAGACCCTGTTGTGGTAGATCTAAAAGGAATGGGCAAAGGCTATGCATGGGTGAATGGTGAAAATCTTGGACGTATTTGGCCGAATTATTTGGCTGAGGCAGAAGGTTGCAGTGATGAGCCATGTGATTACCGTGGAGAGTACACTGACACAAAATGTGTTACCAATTGTGGGAACCCGACACAAAGATGGTTGGTTTTACTACTACCTTCTTCCACTCATTTATATATATATATATATTTATTGCAAAATATATTAAGAAAAATTATTCTTTTGACACATAAAATTTTTACATTAATTTGACTTTTTTTTACGCTTTATTTCTTTTTCTTAAAAAAATACAAAAATTTATATTTTAGTAACTATTTTACTTCTGTACTGTATCAAATGAATGTAAAATATGTTATGATATCATTATTTATATATTAATTTAGTTATGTTTTCGATCGTTCAGGTACCATGTTCCTCGCTCCTTTTTACGTGACGACGGTGAAAATACCTTGGTTTTGTTTGCGGAGATGGGTGGTAATCCTTCTATGGTGAACTTCCAAACTATCGTTGTTGGTAGTGCATGTGGAAATGCATACGAGAACAAGACCTTGGAATTGTCTTGCCAAGATCGTTCAATTTCTGCAATTAAATTTGCAAGTTTTGGTGATCCCAAAGGAGTGTGTGGAGCATTCACTAAAGGCAGTTGTGAAAGCAAAATGAATGCATTGTCCGTCTTGCAAAAGGTAGAATTCTCTTTCAGTGTTGCATTATTTTCATTAAGATTTGTTTTAGGTGATAACCATGTTTATTATAATAACTTAAACGTTTGGTTTTATAGGAATGTGTTGGCGAAAAAGCATGTTCCATTGATGTTTCGGAGAAAACATTTGGTCCAACCACGTGTGGAAGTATTACCAAGAGACTTGCCGTGGAGATAGTTTGTTAGGATTTAACTTAGATTACTTTAGACTTTTATCATTAATAAACCATTTTATTTATTTTTTAAATTTATTTTAAGACGTTAATTATGATGTATACGATTTTATTTTATGTTATCCCCTTGATATATATTGGTCAGTAATATTTGAGTATTCTTGATATAAAAATTTAATCACGATCGTTTATCTTTATGTGGCATAATTGTTTTGTTTATATATAAATATCATATGGATAATGTACTAGAATGAAAACAAACTGTATGATTTTAATTTTGTACGATGGATTTCTTTATTATGAAACAAGTACTTGTGGATGTAACAATTGGCAGAGATAGGTAAAAGTAAAAACTTTGAATTAAGTAATATTAATATGAGAATATTTTATTTTCTTAAATATGAATGATTAGGTATATATTTATTTATTTCTTCATCTACATACCTTTTGTAACAATGACTGTCAGCTCAATATTTGCTCTTGTTTTCCTATTCATTTATTTAAAATTATTAAAATATCTTCAACTTATTAACTAAACTAAACAAAATTGTATTAAATTTTCTTTTATCTTTTGGTAAATTATTTATAAGGTATGTATTTAATTGTTTTTACTCTTTTTAATAATTATTTAATATTTATCTAATTATTATTTGGCACATTAAAATTTCTTGTATTATACAAGTTTGCATTGACATTTGACTTGAGAGAGAACAGGAAAACATTGAATCTTTAATAGCTTTTGTTGTGATTAACATTTGAAGAAAACATAGTATATATTTATTATTTGATATATATAGAAACAAAATTAAAGATGAGTTTTTTTACTTGGAGAATAAAAAAGTTAAACCACCACGTCTCGTCCATTTTCAAACCAAAGAATGTTTGCATTACAAATGTACAAAAGTCGTGATTCATAATTTTATTAAAACAGTTTGTTCATGCACTTCTATATTAAATTTCTATAAATTCTTGTATTGTAAAATCCGAAATATAATACAATTTTGATTTATTATTTTAAAATATACAATCTAAAGTATAATTTTTTATATTTCATAATATGTAATATGAATTATATATTCTATTTTGTATTATGTAATGTATAATCTAAAATTAAAAAAAATATATTCTAAATTATACATTCAAAAATATAAATAAAAATTTTATGGGGATCAAAGTTGAAATTATGTAAGTGTAAGAGAAATGACGTTTGTTTCATTTACGGACTTTAGATTGACTCGTTAACTGATGAGCTTCTTGCAAATTATTTTTACGTATAACATTTAGATTGTTGACAAGGTTTAGTTATAGTATATTTTCTTATATTTTCGTAAAAATGATTTTCAGTCTCTCAAATTAAATTATTTTGAAAACTTTCCTCTTTTACTCTTTAATTTGTGAAGATTTAGCTCTAGTAAGTAAGAGTTAAACGTGGCCTAAATTCAACTTTATGAGATTCAAACTATCTCTAGAGTTCAAAAATAATGTTGACTTCAAATTGAATAATAAAAGATATCTAAGTCTATTAAATACGAGTTATTTATTGAATTTTAATAGTTTTATAAAGAATTTTCAAAAGTTAAAATTTATAATTTATGATTAAATATATTTATAAAATTATAAATTATTAATATAATTTGTAATATTTCAAAATAAACATATATATATATATATATATATATATATATATATATATATATATCAACAATATTCACAAAAATTCTTCAAATATAATAGTATGAATAATATTCAATTTTTTTTCAATTATTCTTCTCTTTTATAATTGTTTGGCTAATTCAAAAAAATTCAAACATATCATCGAGATATTTTTCTTCTCAAAATTTTGATTACCTTTTTTCTTTTTTTTTCTGTGATTATGAGTGAATAAAATATATTTTAGGTATCACATGACATCATTTTTGATTATTTTTAATATTTTTGTTTATTATTTATTTTTTTAACATCAAAAAATTTCTTTCAAATGTCTAATTGAGTAAGTCATTCATTTATTAGATATAAAAACTTATCTCGCTCTATTATCTTTGATCTTATTTATTTTATATAAAAGAATTATGTTTTGCTAAAACAATTTTTATTATCTTTAAATAGTTTAAGTATTCTAATATTTAGTAAATTTTTTAGATTTTTAAGATTTTTCGTGTTATCATATATTTAATTATATTTTTTTCTATGATGTTATATATCAAGTTTTCTCTTTTTTACTTGTTTTAATATTTTTATTTATTGTTTATTTTTATTACGTAAAATATTATTTTGATGATTTGTTATATACTTAATTTTTTTATCTTTTAATTCTTTCTTATAAGAGTAATATTACCATCACTATAAAGATCTTTCAATTATTCTTACAATTTAATGTTATTGTTATAAATTTTATTCAAGTTTAAAAGCTAAAAATATTTATTTTTAAATTTGAATTATTAGTTGAATATATTTTTTTGTGTGATTTCCTTCAATATAATATTCGGTGTATAAGAAAAAATTAGCAAATAAACATTTGAAATATTTTTAAATTTGATTTTTTTTTTATACTTTTTAACTTTATCAGCTTTTTCATTAATGTTTGCAAAATTTATAGATGTTTTGATTCTGAAATTTTATGTTAATTGTGAAATTATCACTACAAATTATTAAAATCACCGACACATTATTAACGACGACTGATGATTCGTCAGTAAAACACATTTATTGACGGATTAGAGATTGGATAGTTGTCAACGAGCTATAGTCGTTGATAATGGACTTCGCAATTTACCAGTAGATATATATGTCTATAATACCGTCGGTAAATGACATCAGTCATTATCCACGAACAATAACCGTAAGTGCTTCAAAATTATGAAATCATTAATTGAGTTTCTCTTCTCTCATTTTTGAAGGTGCTAACCCTTCTCCCCCAACCTCCCTTGTGTTATAAAAGTTCAAGAAGTAGAATTTTCACTAAATTTTTCTATGAATTGTACAAAGATACACAAATCCCTTAAATATAAATTTCAATACGAAAGTATTACTAGTTTAAATTTCTTTTACATTTTTATTTTGGAATACTCAAACCTGATTATTTTTCTTCTTTTCTCATAAGTCTTACATAGTGTTCCTTTGCATGGATTTGTTATTGAAATGAAATAGGAGGTATCAATTTGCAATTATTTTCTCTTTCTGTTTGGAGTAATTTATAGGCGAGTGTAAATGTGGAATAGCGGATCAACCTCTCATCCCATCCTGTTTCATGTGAAGAAATTTGCAGGTGAAATATGTTGTTTTACATAACTAACCTGGTTTGAGTGTGTCATTTTTGTCACTTTTTGGTGGTGTTAGGTTAGGAGAGTTGTTAGACCTGTGATAGAAATGATGATGGTGAAGACATTTATTTGTTTTTTTTTCATGTTGAGATAACTCGACTATGGAAAGCTCGGTTGTAGAGACAATTAGATGTAGAAATATCTTGGATGTAAAGACAGTTCAACTGTGTTAACAATTTGATTGTGAAAACAGATCAATTATAATTAAAAAATTGTATTCATTAAAAATAATTCTAACTCATCTTAATATCATTTTATATTACGTTCTAACATAAATTTTTTTGATAATATTATTTTTTTTAATTTATAAAAACTTTTTCCAATTTATCACATTAATTAAATCTCTCACATTTACAATAAAATTTATTTTCAAATTTATTTAAATCCATTATTTCTATATTCCTCGAATCATTCCTCCCAATTTTCTTAGAGAGGATTCTGGATGATTCTTGAGTTCGACAAAATTGTCATAATCACTTTCAAGAACATTACTTTACACTTATACACCTTTCCTTTATTTACGTTCTTCCCCCTTTTCTAGATCCTATCATTCTTTCCATACCCTTTTCTCATTCCCCTTCTTCTTACACATCTTTTACTTTTTGACAACAAGATTCTCTTCAAAGAAGGAAGACAAAAAAAATAAAAAATTGAAGCTTTATCACCTTTCAAAGTAGCAACCTCATATTTGCCAAGGTTACCAACATTAACTCCTAACAATCTGAAACGTGGACACTCTTCTTAGGTTTGGTCGTGACCACTTATCACTATGTCTCATTCCTATTAAAAAGTGGGAATGGTTTCAGCACGGTTTTCGACACCAACAATGGATTTTGGGACACGTGTTGCAAGAACAAAAGGAAAAGTTCAGTACGCAATAAAAATGGAAAAAAGAAAGAAAAAAAGAAAAACAAAAAGAAAAGTAAGTGAAGTGGTTTATTTGCCACTAACTAGATAGAATATGATGTGGTGATTTCTTTTCTGTTTGTATTTATATATGTTTTTTGTGTTTCTTTTTTTTTCTTCACTAATTTTTATAAGCTTCTCAAATTATAAACGGAAAAGGGGAGAAATAAAGAAAAATAGCAACACGATAATGATTTTTCTACTCAATCTTTTTAATAATTTTTTAAAAGTAAATACGTTTTTATTTGGTATAAATGATTGTGTTTTGGTTTTAGTTTCTACATTTTTTTTCTTTCTTTTTTCACCCGAAATTGAAAATCACTAATTTTGTATTCTTGTATTATGTGACATCCATAAACTGATTGGGGGTTTAACTATAACAAATCAAGTGATCATAAGCATATCTATAATACTTAAAGAAAAATTCTAAGATCGGTAATAGCTATATTATTTACTAGTTATGAAGTGGAGGTTAGGAATAAAAAATAGTGACTTCAAAACAGGATGAAAAATAAAATAAAAAACATCACAAAAGATTAAATCAAAAACTCATATATAGCAAAGCTTAAAAAATTAATTTTTTATATTTCTTACAAATAAAAAAAGGCAGTTTAATATAAACCGGTCGAAACCAAACTCCCAAAATGTATATAGACTAATAAATATACAAGTTATTTTTTTAATTATCGACTATTTATTATGGTGAAAAACTTATCATATATTTTTTTTATGTTACACAATCATATTAATTTCGGTTCGTAACACTTTTTTGAGAATGTATTAGCTTAGATTATTTATTACAAGAAACAACAACTAATATATTATTTTGGACTATTTTAACCCAAGATTTCTCTAAAATAAGTTTTGGAACTATTCATCTTTTTAAAAATTATTGTTCTTCCTGTGTAGTTTGGATAATAAAGTTTTCTTGTCTTGTATCTAGACTAGACTTGGTCAAGGCTTGTATGCAAAAATAAAGTTGGTTAACTTGTTGTGTAAAAAATCAACATTAGGTAGAAAGTTTTGAGAAAGTTTGGCGTTTACAAAAGATGTCTTGGAGATTCAAATATTTAAAACTTCTCAATGTTTAAGACCAACAACTTGAAGAAGGACAAATGTCTTCTTAGTTATCATAAAATGAATTCTTATTTCAAGGGAGAGCAAATCATACTCAAATCACCATAGAGGACGTGTTGATTATGTATGTTTTGAAAAACGACATCCAAAATGTACTGTCTTAGTATTATGGTAGACAATATCGTTAATTAAGACTATATGTTCTTTTCATGGAGAACAAGCCATGAAAAGAAACGAAGGATCCTTCTAGGAATTAAGGGCAGGAAGAATATGGATTCTATTCACGTTATTTATGACGTTGATTTTCGAAAATAGATGCTAATAAATTAATATATATTATTTTAGATTTTACTGTTTGTGAGATGTGAATCTGACACTGTTTACTGAGTAGTGTTAGTTTTTGTTTGTTAGAGTATACTTTTATCAAATATTAAGTATGAATTTTCTTATAGTTTGGAAGTATTTATGAGTGAGAAATAGTTGGGGATGAAATGCAGGGTTTATTCTTCTGGTAATTATTAAAGCTGCTATTCTGAGAGACATGGGCTTGCTTGCTGCAGCTGAAGCCCTAATGAAAATGATATTCGGAAAGCAGGAGTGATTTGACCAATAAGTTATTATTTGTCTTAACAAAATTGTGAATAATGAATAATGATATATTCAAAATTTTATTTAAACATCCAATCTTGATAACTCATCTAACTTTTTCGTTCTTAACAAGTCTTCTTTGATAAATACTGATTCTATTATGATTTGTGGTACTTTGGGTAGGACAAGGATTATATATAGGCTGTTTGATATTATTATCATATTGTTTTTGTTTTCAAATTACTAATTTTCTTGAACATTGTTTCTATTTACTTTCATCAAGTTACGATCGAGTCAAGGAAAAGGCAGAGACAGAAACAAGCAAAATGGTTTCTGAAACTGAAAAAGTTGTGCAAATGGGTTTGAAAGAGCAAGAGGTATAAACATATGCATACAGTTCAAACCCAGCACACAACAGCTACTAAACGCAGTTGTAACATCCATACCAATATTCAGAACTAAACAAATATTGTATTTTGAAAATTAAGATAGTAATTCACAAGCCTAGGGGTGACTGAACTATATATTAACCAATGCACGAAAGTTTTGTTTTTGAAACGGCAAAGAAATATTGAATCAACATATAGTCCAAAAACTGTCACATGAAACCTCTTCATGACAGCAGCTCCCTGTAAGGTTGAAAGTGTCTTTTGATTTCCACATAGTCTTAACTAATTCTTAGAAAGTTTGAAACTTTTATCTAACTCCATGAATAAGAGCCTGAGCCGAAGAGTGCAGGCCCTCTGATGTCATAAAATACCACCATACCATGTATATTCATAGTATAGGAATGCAGGGGAACGATGAAAATCATGAAGAGAACTCGAAAGGGGTTTTAAACGGGTGGGAAGGGATTACAAATGGTCGAAAGAGTTTTAAACGGTGCAAAACCCTAAAGAAACCAAGGAACCCTAGAATGGATCGATTGATCGGTGGAAAAGGAAATTTAAACGGTGGAAATGGATTATAATCACTAGAATGTGATTGTAATCGGTGGAAGATGTAGCTCGAAGTTGAAATGGTGTTTAAATGAAGTTTCAATCGGTTAAAGATGAGGAAATGTGAAAGAAACCCTAACCTGAAGGTGAGGAAGATGCTTTGTGATGGTGAAGGATGAGCTCTCGCGCCACTGAAATCTCGAGGAAGACAACGCGAGAAATGCTCTATGATGTTCAAGAGAGAAAATAAGGCAAAGAAGATGTGAATGCTCCTTCGTGAGTGAGTGAATGTGAGATAGAAGATGTGACGAACAACTTCAAACGCCAAAGATGAGCTTCATCCAACCATCTCGACGATCAAACGAGAACAATGACAACGAGAATGAATTTTTGCAGAGAAGAGAAAGTATTGTGGAAAAAAGAAATTGAATATGTAAAATATTCCATACGTGTTATAATATTTAACCGCTATAGATCAATAATCTATATTTGTTATAAGGTTAACAGGTATAAAAAAATTTATACCTATTATTTGGATTGCAACTTGTATAAAATATTTGTATTTTATGACAATATTGTCATGGCATCACTTTTTATACTTGTTTTTTTAACCAATGTAAAAAAGTTTTTCATATTTACAAAACAAAATTGCTATAACATTACTTTCTATAGTTGGTGAATTTTAACAGGTACAAAAAATCGCTATAAAAAGTACATTTTCCACTAGTGAAGAAAAATAAGAAGACTGGGAGGAGAAAGAAAAAGACCAAATTATAAGATTTAGGTTTAATACATCATTTGGTCTCTACTTTTAGGGGTTTGGTTCAAAGTGATCCTACCTTTTAAAAAAGTTCAGTAAGGCCTCATATTTCGTGTTCAATACAGTCCTTTTCGCTCACGCCGTTAAAAACATAACGGTGCAAAAGCCACCGTGGCCAAACCTGAGTGAGCTGTGCAGTTTGATGAATACGTGGTTGAAAGAATTAAATGTAGAGAGAAACGTAAATGACTGTTTGAAGAATTAAATGTAGAGAGAGAGAAACGTAAATGACTTTTAATGGTTGAAGAGAAAGATATTGATGTATTGATTAGAGAGAGAATATTTCTTTGGACACTACCCAACAATGCACCAGTTTTATACTCTCACCTCCAAATTCCACCCTATATCACCCTATATACTATTCCACTCAATAATAACTCAAAAATGATATAATTTTCTAAACCCATAAAACTAGGTATTTCACTGTTAGGACAACATCAATATAACTAAAACAAAGAATCCTTGCTTATTAACAACAAAACTATGACCATTAGATAACCTCTGCACCTCTCTCATCATTCTTTATATCTTCAAAGAAAAATTCTTTAGCTTCCCTAGACCTATTTTATAGACCCAAAATTTAAAATCTGCACAACGAAAAACTTAGCCTGTAACCCTTCACCATTCTTATAATCCACTCATGCAACCCCAAAATATCATTTGCATACTTTACCTATCAACAAGGGACATAACAGCACATGCACAACAACAATTTCATGCACTTGATATTAACCATATTATGATTTCCCTCCCAAGGTAGCTACCACGAAAACCATTAAATGTCAATATCAAGAACCCTTTCTAACTCTCTGGATTCCAATGTCGACACTATACAGGAAGAAAATATAATATTTCTCTTCATCTTAGTGTGGCCCCCACATGTATTGAAACTCTTCACTTGCAAAAAGATACCCAGCTAGTGGCTCCCCCGCACCCTCGGGTCTTGTCGGATTCCCTCCAGTACCCACCAGGATACGTCGGTGCGGTTCCCCACCGGTCTTGGTCCGACAGTGGTGGCGACGGCGTGATGAATGCGTTGAGTTATTTGATGACTATTCTCACTTCGAAGGTCTACGACGTAGCAATTGAGTCCTCTCTACAATTGGCGCCAAAGCTTTCTGGGAAACTTGGGGTTAAGATTTGGCTCAAGAGAGAGGATTTGCAATTAATTTTCTCATTTAAGATTCGTGAAGCATATAATATAATGGCAAAACTTCCTAGGGAGTTATTGGAAAAGGGAGTTATCTCCTCTGCGGTGATTGTTATGTGAAGAGGGTTAATCCAAAGGTGAGGATTATTGGGGTGAAGCCTCTGATGCAAAGGCAATGGCGTTGTCATTCTATCATCATCAAAGAGTGATTTTGGACCAGGTTGGAAGATTTGGAGGTGGTGTGGTTGTTGGGATTTGCACCTAACTTACGTCATTTTAATTTTTTTTAAGTATTTACACAGTGCAACCTTTTCAAACGTGTCACATATTCATCAAACTACACAGCTTACTCAGGTTTGGCCACGGTGGCATTTGCACCGTTATGTTTTTAACGGCGTGAGCAAAAAGGACCAGATTGAACATTTTTTAAAGAAATATGGGGTCTTACTGAACTTTTTTAAAATGTAGGATCACTTTGAACCAAACTCCTAAAAGTAAGGACCAAATGATGTATTAAACCTAAGATTTATTGACGAATTTTACTTATGGCTAAATTGATCGCTAATTTATTGACTAATATTTATTAGTATATTTGTGATAGTTATCAATAAATTTTGTGATTGTCAGTAAAATTTATTAATGACCCTTTTATCGATGAAATTTTATTCTTAGTTATCGATCAATAAACTTAAATTATCAACCAATTATATTTATCAATAACAACTATTTTCTTATTATGAGATTGAGAAGATTTAAATGATATATTTTAGATTTTTCTATTGATGGTATAGACCAATTACAATTTAGTCTTTAAAAGAATGTATATGTATTACTTAAATGTGTACAAATTCCTCTAATTATTTTTTAAGGTTTAGTTAAGTAATTTTTAATTGCACTTTTTAAATATCAATTTGCAAAATTTCAAAACAATTTATCAATAGGTATGTAATAATATATATTATGGAACATTTTACTCATTTTGGGAATTAAATCAAAATCTCCACTTAAATACTAAAATAGTATTTTATATGTTAACTTAAAATAAAACTGAAATAATATTATTATTAATTATTTTAAAATACAATTAACATTGATTCTCGTGTTCATGAAATTAGTATGATAGGTAGAAGAATCAATTCAAAAAAAATCAAGTGTTCACATTAAATATATAATCTACTTTTTTTTTTTCTTTTCAAACAAGTTATACTTGTTCATAATGTATTTTTTTTTTCTTATTTACATGTTTAGATAAGTAATTTTGAGGGAAAAAAAGTTTAAAACATTGAGAAATTGGGTTGCTTTTACCTCTAACTCCACACATACTCTCAATACATTTAACCCTTTGTTGTCCTATGGTAATTAATAGTGACATGAAAAAGTATATAAAAATTTGAAATTTCACGATAAGCTTAATTGTTTCCTAAAAATCGAAAAACATAGGCAGAGGTTGTTTGAGAGAGGAATTAGAAAAAGTTAATGAGCAGCATATATATGTGGTATGCATGTGTACCAGCTTTTGTCTTTGCTTATCATGCATGTATGAAGTGTGTCAGTCTCCTCTGAATTCTTGTTTCCTATCTCTTTCTCCTTCAAACAAAGTGTGATTCTCTCTTCTCTTCTCTTCTTTCTCAATATTCCTTTTCATCTCTCCTTATTTGAAGATCACACACTGACGCCATAACCTTTCTCTCTCATTTACCCTCTAACATTCACAATCGATGATCCTCTTTTTCTTTTCTCATTTCCCTTGTACTACTTCCTCGTCAAACTCACTCTTTTTGTGCCTTTCCACTCACTCACTATACTTTGACTCATGCCATACCACCTTACACAAACCTCCATGCAATACTATGTAACAACATATTATCTTATTTTATGTCTCCCAGCATTTCCATACATTAAAATATCTCACCTCAACCATGTCTCGCTCTATATAATCTCCAATACTCCTTTCTTTTTCCTTATCTCCAAAACCTCTCGCCAACATATCAACATGCAAGTCATGAAATCTCTCACTCAAGTCGACCCAACACCGCTCCAACAACCACAACCACCCTCTTCCTCACTCTCCCTAGGGCTCAACGTCATGAGACCCTATGAGATGGTGCACCACTTGGTCTCATGCAACGCCGTCGTCGTCTTCAGCGTCACCGACTGCTGCATGTCAACTGTCGCCAAGCGCCTCCTCTTCAGCCTCGGCGTCGGCCCCATTGTCGTGGAGCTTGATGAACAGGCCAACGGTGCTGGAATCCGGTCTGTCCTCCACCAGCTTGCTGGGGTCCAGCAGCCTGTTCCTGCTGTCTTCATTGGTGGGAAGTTTGTGGGTGGGGTGCAAACCCTCATGGCCAGCCACATAAATGGCACCCTGGTTCCACTCCTCAAAGAAGCTGGAGCTTTATGGCTTTGAATTTACTTGTTTTATGTGAATCTCAAAATAGATAAGGTAGGATATGGAGCAATGATATTGATAGATCCATATTGATATAAAATAGGTAGATGAAAAGGTGTTACACAACTCTATTTGTGTTCTATCAAATGTTTCTGAATATTTCTAGACATGTTTGTAATTTTCAATGGATGATTATATATAATTCACCAATATTTTGATTCACTCTCTCCATCTTTACAAAGTTTTTATTTTTTCTAAGAAATAGTTTTTTAATTAAAATAATACTGTAATCATATGGAAGTAAAAAAATATATGCAAATTGTTTTGAAGAACAAGGATGAAATCGAGACAAGTGAACCAGGCCGAGAGATATTTTAATGAAAAAGTAAAAAATAAAAAATTGATGTATATATGTTGTTTTTTTTTAATGTTTGAATTTTGAAATGATGATTAGTCTATTGTAGTATGAATGGGTTGGTTTGGTGATTTTAAAAACTAATGTTGAGCCAAATTGGGTATTGTGGATTTGTTCACTTTTTGTTCTGTGGTTTGTTATTTTTCTGAGGAAAGGCTGCAGAATGACCTCACTCTGTCATGCATGGTCATGGTATGATAAATAGCCAAATTTTGGAATTAAATTGAATTAAATGTTGTAACATAAATGTGCCATTCAAACGATCTTGAGAATGTAAACTCTCCGTAAAGTATTCATTTTTTTTTTTTGGCTCAACTCATTTACATGTTATATTTTTTTCTTTAGTTAAAATATTTTTTTCTTCTTCTATTACTTCATCTGTTTCCTTTTAAAATGTTATAAGAAATCTCTTTATTTAACAATTTTTATTATAAAATGTTAATAATGTTATATTAATTAATATAGTAACAATCTTATATAAAAACTAAAAAATTAATCTAAAAAATCACAAAAATATTGATTTAATTCAAATTTATATTCAATTAAATCAAGCAAAACCAGGTTGATTTTCAAAATTAATTTCAATCATTGTTTATAAAAAACGAAAAAAAAACTGATTCCCAAACACTCTAACACCCGTCATTGCATGAATTATGCATTTAGTAAGATAAAAGATATAAAATAAAATGAAAAAAATGTCATAAGTAGGGTGAATACAGTTAAAAATAAATATTATTTCAGAAAATATGCTTGTAAATTTAAAATTAATTAATATTTCAAAAGGAAATAACTATTTTATCAAGACAAAACAGATAGTTTTCTTGATTTCTATAAAATAGTTATAGATGAAAAAATAAATAATGACTAACAAAATATTCAGACTCGTAGCAACTCTTAATTTCATTATTTATGACGCTGAAAATGATGGTTTTGCTTCATGCTTAAAGTTAGCACACAAATTTATGTTTCTATCAAGGCATGGAAATACTTAGTTTACATTTTTGTTTTTATTTAAGAGATATGCCATTAAGCATATCATGATGTAGTTCAAAACAATCATAGAAAAAGGGACAAAAATAAATTATGAAATTTATTCAAAGTTTGTAGGGTTTGAATCTGCATATAATTTCCTTTTAGTCAAAATCTTATATTTAAAGTTTTTATTCTTCCCTAATCAGCACTATTATGGTAAAATTGCAATTAGGGTTGGTTAATTGCATTATTGAAATGATATTATATATATATATAAAAAGTAGTCTTCCCTCAGAATGATATTCAAGTTGAGAATTAATGACTATGATCTAATTATCTTCCTAGTTAAAATGTAAATTTTGATTCTTGTTAAATATATATTGTCAACTTTGTTAAACATAGTTCTTTGTACTTATTTAAATTCCTTTTAAATATATAAAATGTTTTTTACACCACAGTGTATAAATCGTCAACATATGTGCGAATTAAAAAAATTTCTCAATGAGAAGGAAGGAAAATTAAAATTTGAATTAATTTGTTAAGAGACATAAATTATTACTACTTGTGCCATTAAAAAAAGAAAAGAAATTAATGTGTAATTTAATATTGAATACTTTTGGAATAAGGTAATTAAAAAGAATATGAAATGAAGTTGCCTGATGAGCCTCTTTTGGAGGGACCAAATATATGAAGAGAAAACGAAAAGTTACGGTGATTGAATAACATACAAAAATATTAAAAAATTGGAAGGATCATGTCATGGCACGCCGATTTCAGCTGTGCACAGAAAATGATTATTGTGATCACTGATGAAACTAAGATTTCATGTCTTTATTGTTTATCATATTGATTTTGACATAACATTTTTAATGCTTTTTTATATTGAGTTATTTATTATATCGATTTTGACATAAATTTTTTAATGCATTTTTATATTGAGTTATATAATATATATATATAATTTGTGGTGATCTTAAACTAGTTTTGTATAAGATAACAGCATAGATTTAACAACAATAAATGCGGTTAAGAAGGGAATTTAGAATAAATCAAATTAAAAAATTCATTCATAATGATGTTTTCATTTAAAATTTAAAATATATATTTTAAATTTGGATATACAATAGAAGAGGTTCACTTATAACATCAGTAAAACCTGAATCTAATTATCTAAAAAATTAACATCTTTCGTTTCTTTACTTAAGACGTAAAGACAATGTATTGATGGGTGTTTTATTTTTTATTTCTATTTAATATTTAGAATTCTAACATGAAAATGGTCTTATATTTATAATTCATAATTAAAATATTTTATTAAAAATGATTTTAGTTTAATTTATTTTTATAAAATTAATTTGTAAATGAAAATGAAATATGTATATATTTTAAATTGATTTTTCTTTAATCAAAATAGAATTTTTAATAAATTTGATTAAAATAGATTTTAGAAAATTGTTATATTATTTTAAGAAATAAATTTGAAGTTTAACTTAATTTATAAAATTGATTTCTAAAATAAAATTTAGATGTATATATATTGATTTTATTTTGGAAAATTCCTAATAAAATGATGAGCAGAGGATATGAAATTTGACCGTGATGGAAATGTGAAGACATGGGAAGCTTCCTTTTTTCCGAATCCCAATCTCTGTTTCTCTGCACTCCGCTTGCGTTTGACCGTTTTTCCACTTTCTTTGACCGTCACTGCTCATTTACTCTCTTTTCTACTTTATTGTTCTTGTTGGTTGGAGTATCTTCAAATGTTTTTCTTGTAAGAAATTTTACAGATATTATTAATTGATTTGTAACATTGTGTGTCAAATGTTTAAAGAAAAAAACAATGTCAACTTAATTAGATTGCAATAAAATAATTTTTGTGAAACTTGAAAATATTTTTTTTTTAAACTAATGTGTTCTTTTAAGGGAAATATGGTAGAAATCTCTTAACTAAGTGAATGGTATGATTATTGAAATTTTACATTTTGGATTGAATTACTGTAAAAGGATTTTTCTATGATAATTTTATACCTTAATTACGTAAATTACAATGTGGTAGCAAAATTGTAATATTTATGAGTTTTCTATATTAGATATTTAATAATTAATTTAACAAATACCATAAAACAATTCTAAGAATATCACGTCTAAAAATAGTGAGATTTTATATCGATTACTAAAGAATCTCAATAAAAGAGTATTTAAAAAACTTTTAGAATAATATTCAGACTCCATTTTTTTTCTCTTTCACACTTACTCTTGCTTTGCAACACTGTATTGTTGCATTCTTCTCAAGTCAAGTTTGTTGCCATTACGTTCTCCTAAATATCTATTAGTTGTCATGTTCAATGATTGGTGCTTATATTACCAGTGAAAACATGTTTTGAACTTCTCTATAGAATATTATGGTGTAGTCTTGATTCAAGTTCATTTTTAATGTCATATGTTTTAAGTTCTTCTTTTCAGTATTCCATTTCTTTTATTTATTGTTCCTTCCATTGATTTTAGTTTTTGGTTTTTAATAGCAAGTTTCAGTTGCAAGGTTAGTGTTGTTTATTATTGTTAGTTTGATTTTTTTTCATTTGGTATTCAATCACAATTATGCCGAGTTTTAAGCACCAACTTAACCATCTTTTTCATTTTAGCTTTTATTCCTTATTTGGATAATTAATTCACTTGTTTTGATTTATAGTTCTTTCAAGATCTTCTTCATTTTCAAGTATGCATAATCCTTAGTTCATTTTCCCTTTCTAATTAACCTTGTTGCATACTAGTTTAGTTAGTGCTCCTTTAATTTAAGTCTCATTGATTTTAATTTAACTTTAGCACATTACATTTTACTAGTTGTTTATTACATCCTATTTTCACAATTATTCTTTATACTTCTTAAATCCCCTAAAACATGTTATTTTGCATTCAATTAATGAACTCACATGACAATGTTCCTTTGACTGACCTAGACTAACCTTTATGTTACATTAGTTAAGGGGAAACTTAGTTTTATTTGGTAAGGTTTGTGCAACACAAAAAAAAAATTATTATCAAAATGATGTTGTTGTCAGGGAACATATTCCATTGAGTCTCATTGATTGATTTTCTTTCTTTTGTTTGTATATAATGTCTCTCCCTTTAAATAATTAGTTTGCATTTGAATGTTATTCTGAGTCTCATAATGCTCAACAACAAAATTTTAACATGCATTGTAATCATTATGAGTTGCAATTTTTTGAACCATATTATGGACAATCATCATTTGAGCAGCCTTTATAGTGAGTCACAATTTTTCTAGCAGCTGCCATAATTTTCTAAGCCTTATTATAACCATTTTGATGAACCAAATTTTGAGCCAATGGAACAATTTTCTGAGACATTATAATCATTCGTTTGAGTCATATTTGCAGCCACAGGCATATAGAGCAATGCAAATTTCTTGATTGAAAAGATCACATGACACATAACTTATAGATGTACTCAGATGGTTGCACATGTTGAACAAAGTGTGGTACCACTTTTCAAGACCTTAAAACCCAAATTGGAGAGCTAGCTATTGAGATGATTGAACTGAAACAACAAAGAATCATGCAACATGTGATTGAAGAAGAGGAGGAAGAGTTGGAACTAAAACCAATTCTAGAATTGGAAAAAGAAAAGAAACAAGATCAATCTAAAAACAACTTAGATTTGGATTTGGATTTTGATTTATCTCAATTTAAAAAAAAATGATATTTCATGTGATCGTAATTCTAGTTTGTACTCTATTTGTGATGAAATTAATCGTGCAATAAATTCACATTCTAACCTCCTTATATGTGTTAATTTTCCTCAAATTAGTTATATTCATATAATGGTGTTAGATCTATTGATGTTGTAGTTCATGCCTTTGATGTACCTACTAATTATTGTGTTGATTTGGAGCCATTGTTGCTACCATAAGCTACCAAGGGTTGTACTTTCCAAACTCCTTCACTAGATGAGATGTTGTTGCAACTGTAGCAAAGTGCATGGGAGAAAAAGATCACTACATGCATGAACAGATTAGCAAAATTGTTGAGCATGAGAATGCTACACTACATATTCAACTTCTAACCTTAGTTTGAAATTTCAGTAGTAGAGTGTTATTTCTTTTTAGTTTTTGTGATTAGTAATAGTAAATTTAGCATAGTGAATAACATGGTAGAAAGTAGGTTGTGTTGTATCAAAATGAAAAAAAATTAATTTTGATATATGGCCGGATTAAGTTAGATACTAATTTTTGTACTTTACATTTTTCTTTTCTTTTTATTTTTAGTCTAGCATAGTTAGTTTCTGTTATTTGTTTAGGATTTACAACTTGACCTACTGGAAGTCGAGTTAGTGTTGCGGGCTGTTAGATTGTTGCCAAGCTTCCGAGCTGTTGGACGACCGTGTTGTTTAGGATTAAATATGTTTATCTTTGTTGTCTTAGTCACGGTTGTTAATGTTGTGATTGAGCCTTGTTTAAGTCTGCACTGTTGCACTTAATTGCAAAGAAGGTTTTTAGCACATGTTTAATTTTGATTCTCCGTCTTTAGTTAGAGTTTTTAAGCCTGATTGACATGTTCATGCATTGTGTTTAGTCAGATTCTCATGAAATATTAGATGATGGATTAGATTTGATGAATGCTAACCTTAGTAAGCTTTGAGCCAAAAAATTTCATTGTGTGATTTATTCATGCTTGCAATGTGATTCATAACTTGATTGAACTCTTTTTTATTGTACTCTTGTTTTATTATTCTCCATTGCCTTGCATTATTCTCTATTGCAACCTATTTTTATCCTAATTGACTTATTTCTTGGTGATTTCTCACCTTGTTATAAGCCTTGGATCATAAAATTGTGATCAACCCAACCTTAGATTTATGAGGAATCTTGGAACTATTTTGAGCCCTATTGAGAAGTCTAAGTGTGAGAGAAGAGGTGCAAAGTATGTTCTTATGCATTGTGAGAGTTTGGAAGGGTGTATGAATGAGAAAAATTGAAAAATATGAAAAAAATAAACTGAAAAAGTGTATGCATTGAATTACAAAAGGGGAAAATGGAAAAATAAGAAGTAGAAATCAAAAGAAAAAGAAAAAAGAGTTTTATGGTTTAATTGATGAACTTTTGTTGAAACATAATTTGCACTTATTCTTCACAAATTTCTCCATTGTTTGCTCACTTCTCTTTGGTTTTTAGCTTTGAATTCCTTTCTTTATCCTATCTTTACTTTGACCACATCACAAGTCACATAAAAGTCTTTTTTATTTTGAGTTGCATTCATTTGAATGGTAAAAATTAAAGGTTTTTCAAGCATATGACATTGCATGCTTGCATGAGGTGCTGAGTGTAAGTCTTCTAGAAACACACGAGAGAATTGAGTGATACACATGCAAAGAGTTTGTAAATTTTGATCCTAATTTTGACTTTGATTGAGATTCTTGTCTTTAATGTTTTAAACATGCTCATGAATGGTTTAAATGATTCTAGGTTTGATGGATGAAGTTTTTCTCTACTCATAATTTTGAAATAATATGCTCACAATGTTTGAACTTTTCTTGGCTTAGTCTCGTCTTGTTTAGTTCATGTTTGTCTTTGTTGTCTTCATGGTCGTTGCCAAATTTTCCTATATTTGATCTGCAGTTCTTAATGGTTGGGTTTGTGCTTGCATGAGTTTAGTGTCATAGGTTGTTTAGATTTGGTCTTATCCAAGAGCGCAAAAGTCTAAGTGTAGGCGTATTTGATAAATCTATTTTCTATACCCTCATATTGAAGCTTATTACACTCATTTAGCATCTTTGTTTCCTTTATTTTAAATCTTAGCTTAGATTGTGTATCTTAGGAAGCTTTAGGTTTTATAGCTCAATCTGTTAAGTGTCAGGGATGTCGACTTGTTGGGTACGGACCTATTTGGACTGTCGAGGTTTTTAGCTACTGACCTACTAAGTTCTCGAGCTGCTACAATGTCGACCTACTAAGCTATCGTGCTTCTAAGCTACCAAGACCATGTTGTCATGCTTTTATGCTATTGAGTTACTAACTTGCTTGCTGTCAGACTTCTATTTTGTTGAGGTGACAAATTTGCATATGGAATGGTCCAAATGGAGTTAAGCTAGGGTTGTGCACTGCCATGGCAGTAGACAAAACAACTTTTGGCAGCTTGTCAAATTTTCATTGTGGAAAATTCTGATTTTGGGGTTGGTGGCAACAACCAAGAGGCACATAAGTTTTTTATGTATTAAAGGAAATGTAATAGTTTGAGAGGAGAGTTTTTGTTGTACTTTTTCTAAGTGTGAACTACTGGAGAAAACTTGTCTTGAACTTCTCTATAGTGTTATTATTTTCATGTTTCAAGTTCAACAATGTTGTTTAATTTGTTACTATTTTTGTTTTCACTAAAACCCCCAAAACATGTTCTTATGGATTCAATTAATGAACTCACTTGACATAGTTCTTTGGACTGACCTAGGTTAACCTATATACTACATCAATTAAAAGGAAACTTAGTTTTATTTGATAAGACTTGTGTAACACAAAAAGTCATCCATCAATCAACCTTACCAATTAGTCAATTACATTATAGAGTTTCATAGCGCTAGGCTTGCAAACTAATCAATTATAGTATATTTATAATCAATTACATATTCTTAAAATAAGTTCTAGAAAATCAATTATGGACATGGCTAGCAAGATTGTTAAACCTAGATGATCTAATCGCTAATCAATCTTATCTCATCAGTTTGATTAATGAATCTAATTTTCACATTAGAACAATCATTTTGATTATAAGATGAATTAATATCTTGTTTTAAGTGTGTTAATAAAAAAGACAACTAAGTCATCAATAGAAAACAAGTTTCATATTTGTTAAACCTGAGTGTTTTGTCTTAAAAATTTTCAAACAACACTTTGAAAACAAATATTGTTTACACAATGCAAATTTATTTATCATACTCTATCTACCATAAAAAAATATTAATCACATCTAAAATATATTTTGTCATATGTTAAAATTAGTATAATCATTACGAGAAAAGGTTGATCAATTCAAAAGATACTTGTAAACATAATAAGTTGACTACCAACTTTTGCTACAATTTTAACATAAAAATAAAAAAATCTAGATACAAATTACAAAAGACGTTTGTAAATAAAAATCTCTCCAGACATAACAAACTAATAATTTTATATAAACTCATAACATACTTTGCATGTTGTAATCCACTAATCTAATCCATGTTATAATTGACTATACTATTACTAGTAACATTTCTTCCAAAAAAAGACAAAACTCAAGTGCAATTGATTACCGATAGAATATATATATATATATATATATATATATATATATATATATATTACATTGTTAAGTGATCATGTAAAGAATAAATCCTTTTAAATAAAACTTGATTAATTTTAAACTTTGAAAAATCTTTACGACTTTAAATTTCTTGTTACTTTATTTTATAAAAAGGATTTTAACTAAAAAAATAATTTTCTCGTAACCTCGAAATCTAAGTTATATACTTTTAAAATATATGACAGATGAGAAAAGTCAAAACTATATTGAAGACTATTTAAGGTCTTGTTTTCTTGAGTGGATTTGAGAAGATTTGAAGATAAATTTTTTTGTCGTTTATTTGAGTCAATTTAAAGGCAAACGAGAGTGAATTTGGAAATAAATTTTTTTAATTTGTCACGTCAATATAAATTATATACTAATTCTCACAAACTTTACTTCCAAATCTACTCTCATTTATCTCCAAATTCACTCAAATAAATGACAAAAAAATTTATCTTGAAATCCACTCAAGAAAACAAGACCTAAAAGTTGTAACTTGATAAAAGTCACTATTTAAAAGTTGTAACTTTAGCTTCTTCTTAAAACACTTCCTTTTTTATTTGCAACAAAAAAGTTAGCTCTTAGGGAAAAAAAAAGCGAAGGTAGAACTTGAAAATTGTTAAACAAACTTTTTGAATTAAAGGTGTTTACTAAAATTATATGTAAAAGTAATTTATAGAGTTGAATTATATGTGTTGAGTAAAATTATATGTAAACGTAAATCACAGAGGTAACATAGTAAAAATAGACTTTTTAAAAAATAATTATATTTAGTTTAACTGATAAAAATATATTATTTTAATGTGTGAAAACATGATTGTCAACTGACCTTCAACTATCACTTTTATCACACCGGAATAAATAAAAATATATTTTAATGTATTTATAATTTAATGTTTTTCAATTAATTTTAAAGTATCGTAATTTTTACTTACGAGTCAACTCATTAATTATATTACGCAGTTTAAGTTATTATATATACATTATTCGGTTATTACTCTTTTATAATACATGAAAATATTTTAATTCATTTTAAATAAAAATAACATAATTAAGTAAATGTTATACTTTCATTGTGTAGACTTGTGTGTGTTAAATTATAATAAAATCTACCATCTTATTTAAATTTTATAATTATGCAAGTAAAAAGTGAATAAATATAAAAAATTAAAAGCTAACATTTGAGGAGTAGTTTTAAAAAAATACCATAAACTAATTAGATTTACTGTTTATGAGGTGAAAGAAATTTTCCATCCATTAAAGAAAAATAAGAATTAGTTGTGAAACCGCAATATCTAAATATTATTTTCATTTCTTAACACTTAGGGAAAAAAATAATGAAATGGACTCCTATTGGTTGAAACACGTAACCACACGCAGCCACCACGGTGTCCGAATTTGACACTGGAATTTTCTTACGAACACTGTTTTGCACAAACCAAAAATCGAAACCAACAACCGCCCATTTATTTCACTCCGACGACCTTGACTGCTGCAAACAGCAAAAACTGCCCTCAACTTGGTACCTTGCAGAACGCTTCCATTTCCCCTTCCAAATTCACGACACTGGGATCCGTCGAAGAACGCCAAAAATCTCGGTGCTTTGTTTCGGAAGCACCGGCATTGGAAACTGTGATGGTGGAAACGAAGCCTAAGAAGAAGGGTTGGGGAGTGCCATGGCTTTGGGTTCTGATGGCTCTCGTGGCTGTGTTTGTTGCTATGGCTGTGTCGTCTAAAACTTCTACCAGAATTTCTCTGTCTGGAGCCATTGATAGAGCTTGTCAGTGTGCCCGGGTAATTTCTATGAACTCTTCTTGATGAAAACCCACATTTTAAGTTTCTTTTTTTATTTTAGGGTTGTGGGATTCTGAATCTTGGACAAAGAGTGTGTCTTTTTATGATTTGTGTTTATGTTTTCCCCCCCTTTATATTGTTTGTGCAATTCTCTCTTTGTTGGTTGCAGGGTGCACCGAAGTTCAGTGGCATGGTAGAGGACTGTTGTTGTGATTACGAAACTGTGGACCATCTCAATGAGGAAGTGTTGAACCCTTCCCTCCAAGAACTCGTGAAGACCCCTTTCTTTCGATATTTTAAGGTTTTCTTCTTGGTGCATCTTATTTTATGCCTACATTTTTCCTGTTGACTAAGATCATCTTGTTTTCTGTTGATACTTATGGTTACCTTAAGTTTGATTAGAGCCTGATAAACTATTAGGTTTTTATTAGGCCCTTCTTGTATGTGTGTTTTTGTGTTCCAATTTTATATTGGTTTCTACTCTATCCCTTCTATTACTTGTAAAGATTTCTGGCATCCTGTTCACACCAGAAGCGCAATTTAGGATTGAGAGGCCTATCTAAAAGAACTTATGTTGGTTCCAAAATTGTGTTCTATTGGTGATTTTTTTAGGTTCTCTTGATCCATGAAATATTTGAATTTGGAATTGATCAACAGTATGAGAAATTAGGGAAAATCACTTATGTTGTTGGAATGAATCAATGCTTTAGAATCAATCAAGTCTATGCATGCTCATTTGCATTGTCAACTGAATTTAGTGGGTGAAATTTTTATAGGTGAAATTATGGTGTGACTGTCCTTTCTGGCCCGATGACGGCATGTGCCGGTTGCGGGACTGTAGTGTATGTGAATGTCCAGAAAGTGAATTCCCTGAATCATTCAAGAAGCCACATGCCTTCTCAATGAATGATCTTGTTTGTCAAGAAGGTAAACCTCAGGCAGCTGTTGACCGTACTTTAGACAGTAAAGTTTTCAGAGGATGGACAGAAATAGACAATCCATGGACAAATGATGATGAGACTGACAACGGTGCGTTATTACTCTATATTCTAATTGATATCTAAATTATTTGTGCTATCAGTTGTTGTTTATCCAAATTAATTGTGTGAAAGTGAAATAGCAGATATTAGCAGTGAAGTATAAAATTTAGGATTCTTAAGTATATTGAGTGACATCAGATTTATACTCCTCTAATGAGTATATCTTTGTGAATCGTTTTGTTTGATATCTTGATCTGCAAGATATTTCTTTCTATGATTAAATTTCAACTTGATCAGCCCTTGGTTTTCAGTATCAGAAAGCAAACAGTGTAGTTAGCATTCACTTCTAGAAAAAGTGCCTTTTAACTTTTTTTTAACAGGTGGCAACACGTTATTCAAATTATTAAATCTTTTTATGATGTTTTCAACATTTTTCTATGAAAAATAAGTGTGTCAATTGAAAGCCATGTTTGCATTTGCAGACGAGATGACATACGTGAATCTTCAACTGAATCCTGAAAGGTATACTGGTTACTCTGGTGCTTCTGCAAGAAGGATATGGGATGCTGTCTACTCTGAGAACTGCCCCAAATGTGAGTTTTCTCTGAAAAGCTTATTCACTTAAATAATTCGACCAAATTATAATATTTTGAAAAGGCCTTGGATTTTAGGTTGTTTGATGGTACCTTTCATATTGTCAAAAATTGACAGTCCAGTAATTTTGAATGTAAATCCAGTAATTTTTCTATCTGTATGCATTAATTATACGTTGTCTTGCTTTCCGTAGGATGGATATTGGTTGTGTTCTTATCATTTGTTTTAGTGAAAGATATCTTTGAAATGTTAATAACAGGGGAGTTTCTTTTCTCTGGTTTCTATGGTTCATTATTTTGAAAAAACAAAATGTCTTCTGCAGATCCGTCTCAAGAGTTATGCCAAGAGGAAAAGATTTTGTATAAATTGATATCCGGTCTTCACTCCTCCATATCAGTACATATAGCTGCTGAGTATCTACTTGATGAAACTTCAAATTTGGTAAATCTCACGTTCCTCTTTCTAGCAATAGCTAGTTTTCTGTTTGGAAAGAAATTTGCATTGGTGGAGGAATTAATATAGCTGTTGCATATTTGAGCCTCAAAGTTATGGGCCGTTCTATACTGTAAAGTAATTTGGATGTAGCTCATTTTAAAGCTTCCTGCATTTTTATTTTTGTGGCATACCCATGTTATTCCAATATATTTCACTGAACATAAGAAAAATATATCTCAATATCTAACTTCTTTCTTTTTTATTATTCCAGTGGGGCCAAAATCTTACTTTGGTGTATGATCGAGTCCTAAAATACCCTGATCGTGTCAGCAATTTGTATTTCACTTTTCTCTTTGTGCTGCGAGCAGTGACCAAGGTGAGTATAAAATGTGATGGTTTAACGTCACAAACTGTGCATCTATATATGGATTAATCTTGCTATTTTATTCTTTTAAAAATACTAGTTAATTATATTCTTGATGCAATCTACGTTGCTCTTTATTCTTCTTTAGGCTGCAGATTATCTGGAACAGGCAGAGTATGATACAGGTAACCATTATGAGGACCTTAAGACACAGTCCTTGATAAAACAGCTACTTCATAACCCCAAGCTTCAAGCTGCTTGTCCGATTCCATTTGATGAAGCTAATTTGTGGAGAGGCCAAAGTGGACCTGAGCTAAAACTGCAAATTCAACAACAATTTAGAAACATCAGGTATTACTGAAAACTAGTGGACTTGGTTCTGGGCTAGCTAAATATTATCCATTTATAATTTCTATGCTTGTTGTGACTTAGTCTGTTGTAGGAAGGCTTCATACTACTAACAAATATGTAGAAAAGACAATTGATTAGTAATGATTCATAGTAATGCTCACAAAATAATATTTGTGGAAGGAATCAAAGTGTGTAGGTTGGATTTTTCCCAAAAAATCCTGTAATTGATAAGTATGATTTTCCTTTTTCATCTTCATGCTTTGGAATTTTAGTCTTTTGAGTTTCCACATACTGATGGATGTGAAGTGGGTTTATCTGGACTTTTTGAGTGCTGATCGCATCTGAACATAACTTTTTATTGTATAAGACAACTAAGTGACCAATCCTTTCACTTGTTCTCCGTTTTATTATTCTACTACTGATTCATTTTACGCTCTTTTTTTATTTATTTATCTCACTGGCAATTGAATAATATATTTTTTGTGGAAACAGTGCATTGATGGATTGTATAGGATGTGAGAAGTGTCGATTATGGGGTAAGCTTCAGGTTCTTGGTCTTGGAACTGCATTAAAGATTCTCTTCTCTGTTGATGGTCAAGAAAACTCAAGTCAAACAGTAAGTACATTTTACCTCAGAATTTATTTTTTCTTCCTCCCTTCACACTATTTTTAATTGACCAACACCTTATAAATTGCACTTGACGATCTTTCAGCTGCAGCTGCAAAGGAATGAGGTAATTGCATTGATGAACCTTCTGAATCGGCTTTCAGAATCTGTCAAATTTGTCCGTGAAGTGGGACCTGCAGCTGATAGTGTGATGGAAGGACATGTTTCTGCTCATAAAACACTGATTAACGCATGGAAAAAAATTTGGTCCTTTGTATCTAAAACTTAGGTAAGATGCTCTCTTCTCAGTATTTGTTGTATCAGTCTATGATGTACCAAACTGAGTATTAGATGTTTTTGCATCTGCAGGCTGGGTGAGTGGTGACAGTTCTGTTTTCTGTGATTCAAATTACTTCATAGGTTATACATAGAAAACCACTGTCATAGTTGGGAAACTAATGTACTTAGAGTGTCTCAAAATGGAAAATAAATTGATTGAGTATAGGGGGAAAATATTAAGTGAAAGTAATAGAAAATATATTACTTGGGAATTTGGGGTTTAATCCCCTTCCCCACTGATTTTGTAGTTCAATATTTCTTGCAATATCTGTGCAACATTTCTCCTTGTGTCTTGAGGAAAGGAAACAAAGAAACAAACACACACCTCCACACTTTTTGGAGTTGTGGAGAAAGAGTATTGACAAAAACAGTGAACATGATGTTTGTTTCCTTCGACATGATAGGTTGGTTATCAACTGAGTGAATCATAAATAAGTATTGGTAAAAAATTGCAATTTTTAAAATCGAAAAAACAGTTTTTCAAAGATGGATAGGCCTATCCAGCTGTCTTTAAGCCCGGAATGACTTGTAAGTTTATGTGTTTGACTTTTAATAACTATATTTTGAAAAATTAAAGGTGATGCTGTTTTATTATGATGTGTTAATTTATATATCAAATTATCATATTTAAAATTTAAAATTAGTTTTATTAATGTTGAAATAAGTTTTGAAATATGTATTTTATTTTTTTTTAATTCTTATATTTAAAATTATCTTCTAAAAGAGAAAAAAAAATAGTTTATTAACCCAACATGAGACTGTGCGTTTACCCTTGACCCATTAATTAAAAAAGCCGAATCATCTTTGATAACCTTAGTCTATATTTGTTCGGAAGTTGAATAATTAAACCTTCGATCTGATTCTTCTAACTACAATATTTTTTAAAGTAAAATGTAAGATTTTTGTACATTATGTAATAAAAAAAATCATGTTTTGTGAAATATTATAATTTTAGTTTTTTATCACTCATAAAATAAGAAATTATAAAATTAATAAAATAAAATATATTTGATAAAATAAGACATTATAAAATTAACAAAATAAAATATATTTGTCTTCACTTATAAATATAATATTAATATAGTTATTTAGAAAAAATAATTATTATAATAAATATATTTAAAAGAGTTAAAGATAACTACTAGATAACTAAGAAGTCCTTCTACATCATCATTGTTATTCATTAAAGATGTTTCAACATTTATCCATTATTGGTTCATACCAATAAGGTGATTACAAAATAAATAAATAAACACCAAAGACATCAAAAAGACTAATGTTCAAAAGAAAATTTTACAAACAATTTAACACATCACATATTAGTTCAACATTTATAACATTATATAACTCATAATTATATAATGAGTTTACTTTAGACTCAATTATTCGGATGCTTTGACATACGTATTCAATATAAGTATACACCCATAGTGGTATATATATCCCCCAAAGTCATAAATGCAGGGGTTATCACCCTATTACTTGTGAAGTTAATCTTTCACACTTGAGACCAAAAGTTTAGGGTGAAGACCTCGTCCCATTCTCTCCTCCACCTTATTCATCTCCATATGAGTTGAATGGTTGGTAGTATATCATGATACCTACTTTCAGAATCCTACATGTCAAAGTAGACACTAACAACATCACCATCAATTCCTTCTTGGATTGGTTCCAATCTTTCTCAATTACACATAAAAGACTAGTCATTATATTATACATGAACAAACGACATACATACTCATAATCATATTATAAACCAAACATTGCTTTTAACATTCATATAATCACACTCATTAAAACATCATAAGAGGTACATGAAAACTCAGTTAAAATTATAGTATTTTCGTTCAACCACCAGATCTGCTCACTCAAGGAAAGCCCATTCACTCAGTCACTAGATTTGTTCGCTCAACTAGTAGTGCATGAAAGCACACTCATTCAACGACCAAATATGCTTGCTCAACGAGAAAACCATTAGAACTTATAAACTTAAATTCTCTAAAAAGTCGTTCAACGAGTATATTCTTGCCCAAAGACCTTTAAGTTAGTGAACTCTCTGACTTTGACTATGTCCAATGAATATAGGCTTGTTGAGTGAGTCTGCACAATTATGTAGAACCGAATTCTACAGATTTATGTCATTCCAATCCTACAAAACTAGTCTAACACCAACCACATATGTTCAAACCCACTAATTCGTAGATCATATGCATTTCAACAATACAATTCACTCCATATACAAGCTCAATCATTCAATCATAACAGAGTTTCAATCACATTATATCTAAGACAATTCAAGCTTCCCAACTTAAATCAAGGTTATATCTCATCAAACAACTCAATTATACAATCCAACTGCCATACAAACATACAAACATAAATCAAAACTTGCTTATAAGCTAAAATCAATGTAACTAGCTTTCATTACCTAAAAAATAATCAAACAACTATAGGGTCCTAAAACAACTCCAAATGCTCAGGAAGTTCTATCTACTCTTATGAATAACGGAAACACGATCAAGGTACATCGTTATAACCATTAATCATCAAAGACTCAAACTGAAGACTCAAAAGACACATGTAAGCTAAGTAGGACCCATATGTAAAAAATACAAAAAATGACCAAAGAAAAATGGTTGAAACTTAACTTACTTGCTCAAAGAAACTGATTGGTCCAAATTAAAGAACTCACGACCAAGATTAATCTTACAATCTTGGTTCTTCAATAATAAAGCATGGAAACTCCTAGTGAGAAGTGAGAGAGCTATAAAAAAGTGATTTGTAAAGAGATGTTGTGTTTTAAAATAATGAATCTCATTTATAAAAAAACTATTTATATTAAAACCATTTAATGTTAAAAAAATCGAGTTTTAGTGTTTTTAAATCAACATGGCTTCTGAAATTTATTGTTTAATAAAATATAAAAATTAAGGGACTCAAGATTAGGGAAATAAAACAGAAAACAAAATTATGATTTTTATTAAAGATATGCCTTTAAAATTTAAAATAGTATTAGCTATTTTATTAAATACAATATATAATATTATTTTTCAAGTTATTAGTTCTTTGGTTAATACCTTGAAAATTAAAATTAAACGGTAAAATATAGGACAACGTATTTTATTCGTGGTGCAATAATTTTAGCAAATTATTGAATTTTAATGTAGTTTAATTTAACTAATGGGGTCATATGTATAAAATTAAATTTTCAAGTTCATACTTACTGCCAAATGATTTCAAAACTAAAAATTAAAGAAAAAAATATGTAAAAATTATTTGAAGACTAAATAAAACATTATTGTTTCAAAAAGAAAACATAACACATATAAATGAGAATAAATAATTATAAAAGTGTTTAGAATAATTTATTACAGTAAATACGAATAAAAAATAAATTGTCTGAATATAAAGAATATTTAGATTCTTTATACATAGTTATGAAAATAATTTAGTGTTTAAATCGGATATAAGATAAAAGATAACTATATACACCATCGTCAAATTTGTTCATATTCTAAATTATTAAACATCTTTAATTTATATTATACGTATGCAAATATGATTTTCACTGTTATTTGACAGAAGAATATACTTATTATTTTGATATTAAAATATTTATATCATCATAATTTTTTTTAATAAATAAATACTCAAGTAAAATTTAAATGGTTACACATGACTATAATACCAAAGTCACTGAATCCGTCCCTGTGGAAGTAATCAATAATTATAACATTTGATAACTTTTTTTGCTAAAATTATGCCGTGACATTTTTTTTTATAACTGCAGAAGTATTCATAGTACTTGAAAATAAAGATTATAATTTTGAAGTTATTGAAACTAAGAACAATAACCATATGTTAATAAATAAAAACACTAATAATTGTTTATAAATTAGATTTTTCTTTTTAAAATGTTTGAACCCTATTAATTTTTTTATGAAATATTTGAAGAAACAAGAGTAGCACATATACCTCAAAAGTCCAAGGTTGCAACGAGAGGAGATAGTGGTTAAAAAACCCTAGGGTTTTAGGAAGAAGAGCGAGGAGTGAAAAAAATGAGTTTGGTTGCAGGTTCGTACGAGAAATTCATCTGGGGTCTCACCCTAAAGCCCCAATCTCAATCCCTAACCCCTCTTTTCTCCTACCCTTCCCACCTCTCCTCCATCAAAACCGTCGCCGTCTCAGGCTCCGTCGTCGCTTCCGGCGGCGACGACGACACCATCCACCTCTACGACCTCTCCGCCGCCTCCTCCCTCGGTTCCCTCCACCAACACTCTGCCTCCGTCACCGCCCTCTCCTTCTACGGCCCTCCCAATCTCCCCTTCCCCCGCAACCTCATCTCCGCCGACGCCGCTGGCTCCCTCGCCATTTTTGACGCGGACGGCTTCGTGCATCTTACCACGCTCTCTGTCCACCGAAACGCTGCTATCAACGACCTCGCCCTGCACCCGTCCGGTGAGCGCGCCCTCACCGTTGCCCGTGACAACTGCCTCGCCGTCGTCAACCTCGTCCGCGGCCGCCGCAACTGCTGCTTGCGCCTCGACAAGGAAGCTACTCTGGTCAAGTTCAATGCGTCCGGCGACCACTTTTTCATGGCCACGAAGGAGAAGGTTTCTGTCCACCAGACTGAGGATGCACGCATATTGTTCGAATTGGAATGCTCCAAGCCTGTTCTCTGCGCTGCTCCTGCTAGGGTTTGTGCTGCTTCAGATTCTTTCTCTGTTTTCTCGAATTACCATCGAATATCAAGTTGGTTATTTTTAATTTTCTCTGTTTCTTCTTTTGGTGCTGCTGATTTGTCTTGTATGTTAATGATGCATTTTCTTTATCTTGTAAGAAGAAGAAGAAATGTTCTCTCGGATAAGGAATTCATAATCATTAATTTTGATGGAAAAGGAGAAAGGAAAATATTGGTACTGGCATTGCTGATTGATGTTAATTCTTGCCTTTTGGAGGAGTGCTGGCTTCATAGTAATCTATAATCAAATGCTCTGTTGTATGTTTTATTGATGAATTAATGGTCTACATATTTATAATATAGACAGACACCACTGGTATGCAGGAAGTTCTGGATTTTAAATGATGTGCGATGTGTATGTAATTCCCATATAATTTTCTCTCTTACTGCCAATCAAGAGAGGGAAGAATAGTGTTGCGTAATACATGTGAATGTAATATAAATCTTCTATTATGAAAATATTTGTTTGAGGTTTTAGATATTGGTATTGGGACTGGTCGTGGTATGTATGGTATATGACTATGTTTTATTCCAGTGGTATGTAACCTTTTCCATAGCCGGTTTGACTGGTGGAGTGAACTATCTTTGGCATGGATGATCAGAGTTAGGGGACTCTGTAATTTGTGTGGTGTTATCAATTAATTAGCTCTGATTATTTTTTAAATATTTTAAATTTTTTTATTCCTTTTGCAGAATGGACTTCTTTACACGGGTGGTGAGGACAAAAGTATAACAGCATGGGATATCAAGACTGGAAAAGTTGCATATTGCTTGGAAGATGCACATACTTCCCGTGTCAAAGGTATTGTTGTGCTCACGGATACTGATGGTTCTACGGGGGATGATGATCCTTACCTAGTGGCATCTGGATCATCTGATGGCAGTATACGTGTCTGGGATGTTCGAATGGTGGCTAGAGAGAAACCACTAGCTGAATATAACACACGGTCAAGATTGACATGCCTTGCTGGAACAAGTCTGAGATGTAAGTTTTAAATATTAAATCCTCACTTGCTTTTTGTTAGAATAGGTTAACTTATCCTTTGACCATCTCTAGGAAAGCTAAAATGCTGTTTTTTGGTGTACCTATCTCTTACCTAGAGTCCTAGTGTGGTCTTTTTGTATCTTCCCATTGGATCTGTAATGGAAGAACTCGTACACACACACACACATATACTTGAATCACATGAAAGATTGCTCTCAATTTGGTATAAGAGGAGGTTGATCCTACTTTGTCTGTCATTATATAGTGAGGAAACCATCACCCGCCACAATCCATTGTTGTCGGCCACCATCCTTATGTTTGGCAAGCACTGAATCTAGTGCAGCTTGTTGAGTGACAAAGAACTAATCTTGTTTTTCGTGAGAAGCAATCAACATTCATATTGTCTCCTATCCTGTATTTTGTGAGAATCTTACACTTGGAAATTATTGTTATTTTGTTCAAGAGGAGTTGTTGGCCAAGGAAATTTGCACTCAATTTGTCAGCTTCAATGATTAGTGTGTAGATATTTTGGTCAAATTCTTGCGAGGTTCTCTCGAATTCAAATTATATGTTCTAAACTTGGTACATGTAAGATGTATGTTCTAACTTGAAGGAGAGTGTTAGAATAGTTTAGCTTATCTTCTGACCAGCTCTTGGAAAACCAAAAAAGCTGTATTTTGTTGTTTCTATTTGTCATCCAGAGTCTTGGTGTAGCCTTTATATCTCTGATGTAAGAGCTCAGGTATATTTGTATATATATGTGTGAGCATATATACATGAATCAGCTAAGCGATTATCATCTCCCAAGCATCTTTTCTCATATTGTCATCCTCAAGACTTTTTAAGCAGAGGACTGTTTCACAATTAAAGTCATTTTATCACAATAATTCATGCAGTATATAATGTTCTTAACCTTAAAAGGAAAATAATACTCAGTTGGAAAAGAATCTGGCTTGTGTGTATATCGAATATGAGTTATGAACATTGTATGATTGCTGGGGTTCTCATGAGCTTAAGCTATGACCTTTACTGTTATTATTTATTTATAGTCTTAACCAGTGCTTTTGAATGCCTTCACTCAGAGCTGCGCATCATCACCTTTGAGGAAGAATGATTTTTGTAATTACCTAGGTAGAGGTGGCAAAGGACGAAGCTTTTGAGAGTATCTTTCAAGGAGGATACAGAACTTTGAATTCTTTGAGAGATTTTATATATAAAATAGCTTGTATAATATGCCATTATTCTTAACAATGAAGCATTAGTTTAATATTGGAGTTTCTGTTCATTTCACTGCATCCCAAATCCGATGATCAGATTTTAGTTTCTGTAATAATTTTACCTAGTGGCTGATTTAGTTTCATGCTTTTGTTGGTTTTTTACTTGGATGTTATACATTTTTTTTAATTTCCCTTTCTGCAGTCCGACGGCAAAAGCCCCAGGATGGGAGTAAATCAAAGATAGTCAAACGACAAAGACTCGAGACTGGAAAGAATGCAAAGGCAGATGATGAAACGAAAGAAGGTTAATCAATAGCTTTGAAGATGGACATACTTGACAAAAGGTGATTTTATATCAGTTGCAGAATTTTGATCCTGCTACACTCTGCATTCCTTTGTTACACCCAAATGCTAATTTAGCTGTGAATGGGTACTTCACGATGACATATCAACAATTTTCTATCATGTATGTATAATTTTTATTCAATATAAAATTTATTATCGACACTTTCATGTAAGGCGCCTTCATGTCATCAACAATTTTCTATCATGTCGACACTTTCATGTAAGGCGCTTTCATTCAAGTCTAACGGAACATAATTGTTATTGTTTGATGGGATAAGCAAATCTTTGCAACATTAGTGCATTCAAATTAGTTTTTTTCTCTATGCTTCTAAAGGTATAGAAATAAAAATGAATAATTTTTTTATACAGATCCTCTAAGTTTAGTAATCAGATCAGACTATGTTATGGTAAGTTTAATGACATACCTCCTCATCATCACTTATCTTTTCATTAAATAAAATAAATATAATTTTAAGATAATTATTATGAAATATAACAGATTTATTATTTATTATATAATAATTTATAATTAAATGATATTAAAATCTTTTACCTCTGCTAGTGCAATATTTATTATTTTATCTTTTGAATAGTTATAATAGAAATAAATATTTTTTATATACGACCAATTTTGGTTAATCAAAGGTTATTAATATACTTTAACTAAATTGTTAACAAAAGAAATACAAGTTGATAATAAAATGTTTACTACATAACGAAAGTTTTCATTAAATATCACGTTTTTATCTAATATGTTTGCAAATGTGTACGAGATAATAAAATGTTTACTTTATAATGAAAAATTTCATTAAATATTAGCAAATGTGAACAAGATTTGCATACATATATTTTCCATTTAAGCAATTATTTCAAACTTCTTAAAATACAAAAGGTATAGGTAACTGTTAAAAGAAAATGTAAATTGGAAAATTTCTGATTCCAGTCTTTATTTTTCAACTTTTTTCTTATAATATAATAATTATAACGTGTAACTCATTTTACAAAATACACATTTAAAAATATTTTTTCCATTAAATAAATTTGTTTGATCACTATTATTAACATTTTAATTTTATATATATGTAAAATAACATTTCTTATTCTTTTGAAATCATTATCAAAATTTACTCCAGTCAGCTTAATTTACTTTTAAATATCTTAAATAATAGTTAAAATTAAAATAAAATAATAAGTAATATGCATGAATAATAAAAATAATTACAAAGATTAAATTTGTTTCAATATATATTAATTGATACATTTTTTGTTTGTAAATTATAAAATGTATTTTTATATTAATATTATTCTTTGGTTAAAGTGCAACTAAACCAATATGTTTAGTTGTTTTGAAAACGAAAACATATCATAAAAGATGTGAAAATAATGGATATGTAATTGTTTTCCACACAACCATAACTACATAATCTGACCTAAAACTCTATCAGGCTAGTGATTCCATATTAAATTTTTAAAATATAATTAATGTTAAATTTTCAATCTATGAGATGTTCTTTATAGAAATAGTTCATGAAAATGTAGTGATATTTTGTTATTATAGTATAGTAAAGATGTAAATTGTATAACAATATATAAAAGAAATAGTAAATAAGTTAAGAAATATACCAAATTACAGAAAAATAAAATAAAATTGTAAATACTTATATCTTTATTTTTATTATTTGTTCTTATAAACAATAAAATAAACTATTGCTTAAATTTTTTTTCAATTTATATTTTTATGTTATGTATAATGTGTATATTGTTAATAAGTCAAAATCATCTAATATTAATTAAGAAACATACATCCCTTTCTAATTTTAAAAGATTAAATTAAGTTTTAATCTTTTAATTTTAATGTAAAATTAGATTTTGTCTTTAAATTTTGAATTATTTTCTTTCTCAAAATTTTTTATTAATGAGTTAATGTAATCTCATGATCAAATAAAGTTAAAGATTTGTTGATGTGAAAAATAATATTGACACGTGTGTATTCACGTCAGTAAATCTTTAACATTGCGTTCGGATGAGGCGATTTACTGTAGAGAAGAATTTGCGAGGATGGGTTTGCAGGGTAAACCGTGTTCGATTGGCGTGATTTAATACAACGCATGTAAATGCAGCTATTTGCGATGATTTTCACTTTTTCAGCATCTCGCATATCAGCAAAGATTTGTGTTGATTTGTAATGAACACTAGTATCTGTGCTTTTACAATAATTCAGGGATAATTTAAAAAAGCGTGATGAGATACGTACACATATCATAGGTTTCATTTTTTTTACTCCGCACTGTGTCATCACAAGGGATAATACTGTGGCTTGGCATGTGAGGAGGTTCGACTGTGTGGAGGCAGGCTTTTGCAGCATTGGATAGCAGCAAGATTCCCTGGTTGAGAGAACAATTCACTGCAAAGGAGAGATTCCTGTTTGAAATTCAAAAAGTTAGTCTGACCAGTAACACCATCATTTATAAGAGGCCGTTGGTAGATAAGTTATTAATTGTGAGAGTGTGAGAGTGTGAGACTTAGCCCAGCTTTTGCGGCAGTGAGAGATCTTTGTGTGTTGTTTGTGTGCTGAGAGTGTTTATCCGAGAGTGAGGTCCAGCAGGTGTGGAGAAGTTCAGGTGAGGAAATTTTTGCTACACATTAACGTGGTTGTTGCAGGTTGAAGACCTCTGGAAGAGGTGAAGACGAAGACGGGGGTGTGCGGAGGAGGAAGAAGGCCGTTGATGACATGGACAACAGTATGAAGGGTCGAGTGGTTGAGGAAATATGTTGGTTGAGGGGGATGGATGGAGGTTGCATTAGGTGGAGAAGGAGGGTTGTGTTTTGGGTGAAGGGCAACGTCGACAGCAGTGTAGTCCGCCGTATATATTGGGCGCATATTGCTTTCCATTAAAGTGTACATGCAGGAGGAATGACACAGGGAGAGAAGTTGTTTTTGGAAATGGAATTTACTGGCAGCAGGCTTAACCATTGCTATATTTTTGCAGGTTTTGGTTACAATATCAAATATTTGGGAAGCAACCGAGCTGAGTATTTGACGGAGGTGCAGTGAGGGATTAGTAAGGTGTCCAGGTTAGCCATCTTTAGAATATAGAGCTTATTACTGAAGTTTGCCTTATACTATGATTAGAGGTTCATATAATCATTATAATCAATTTCTTTTTATGGCCATACAGGACTCACAGTGACGTTAAGCCATAACTGATGGCAGACATACTTAACCTGCAAACTTTTGGATCAATAATAACTTCTGATGAGATTTCAAGATAATGTTATTTATTTATAATTAAGAAAACACGAGTTTCTTGTGAAAAAGAGCATGCTCATCATCAGTATGTGTCTATAAATATGTGTCTGTGGTATGAACTAGAATCACACATCAGAAGAAAAAATAAAAGCATTGAAGAATATCAGATAGAAGAATGGAGTAGCCCAGGTACTGCGCATGAACGGTGGTGCTGGAAAAACAAGCTATGCAAACAACTCTTTTGTTCAGGTATATATACTTACCCAAATCAAAATCTTCTTTTATAAGATCATTTTTATTTATATATTAATCAATTTTATCATATTAATAAAATTGTTCAATTTTTTTTCTTTATTTTTTAAATTTTATGGGGACTTTTTTTCATACATATTTCTTACTAAGAATTCATTTTTAATATCAGTGGTTATACTTAAGTCACAAAATTTAAGACATTTTGATTTAAATGTTTCTAGTCACAATTCTTCAATCAATTCACCCATCCATGTAAGAAAAAAAAGGAAGTACGATTTTTAAATTTTTTTTTGCAAATTATAAATGTTATTGTTGCTGTTAAAAGAATCAATGTGTCAATTACCCTTGTAGAAATATGTTTGAACCCATAGATATTGTTGTGACGGATTTTAATTACCATTTTATTAATTTTAATCTAATGTAAGAAAACCAAATCGAAGCAAAAATTAAGAGATAGACAAATATAAACATAAACATGAAAGAGTAAAAATATGTAATTTATTTTGTCCCAAAATATTGTATCTGTAGGTTTTAAACCTAACGTAAAGTTCATATATTCGTTGTCTGATTTTAAAATAAACTACACAAATAGTTCTTTTTACAGCAAAAAAAATTACAAAAGCTTCCTTTTAATATTACATTAATTCAGTAATTAAAAGGTATGTGCTTGAGGTGTTAAAAAATAGGAGATAAAATTTCATCAACCAAATTATTTGTGTATTTTTTTTCTAAAATTAATTGAAGTACGTATTGTAGTAACAGACGAAGTACTTACTTGTACTTGAAGTGTTAAAACAAAAGGAGATATAATTTGCATGAAACGAAACAGAACATAAATGTTGGTGGCTGTATGTTATAAATTTTAACGCATTCAGTGGTTGAGGTTGCTAAGTTGTTCAGTCATTCTGTGGAGTTTGTTGAAGCTGCAAGTAGTGTGTATAAGACAAGGTTGATATTTGGCAAATAATTTAATTTTTTTACAAGTAATATATGAGATAGGATATTGATATATTTTTTGAACAGGTTTGGTTTGCAATTGTGAGTCATTTATTTCAATACTTACATTTGAAATAAGTATCTTATCTGGGATATAACCGTGAGTGCGTTGCCAATCTTCCGTATCTTCGATCAAATCTCTAATTATCGCTTCCAAAAGTTTCTTCAAGAGGTATGTTTCATATTACTATATTCAATTATTATGCATGACCATAGTCTATTTTGCTGAATAAATGTAATGTATTTTCGTTAATTATATTATATGAATGCATGAATATTGTTATTTAGGATATGATCATATGAATATATGAATTTAATGATATTGTTCATTGTAGTTGTATGTATAAAATTCATAAATTGTATGTATTTTGTTAAGTAAATATAGATGGATGAAGAATTAGATTTATCATATCTGGATCGTGAAGATATAGATATGACGTGGTTGGTGTAGACTTCAAAATTATCGCAATGATACGTCAACAATTACAAATAACCACTTCATTGGGTGCTTTAACAATGGTATGCATTGTTGGACACGCGTTGAGTATCTTGAATAAGTACTCTAGTCATTACAGTAGTGTAATGAATTACCTACTAGACAGAGACCGTCGTAGGATCAATTAATGTCGTATCTTGTGCATACTAATCGATGCCGCGACATTATTAGGATGGGTCCAGAGGCATTTATTAATCTTTGTGAGAGACTACGATCAACTGAGCTAGTTAAGGACACCATTCGGTCGACAGTGGAGCAACAAGTTGCTCAATTTCTTCATATAATTGGCCATAATGTTAAGAATCGAAGTGTCACATTTTTCTTTCATCGATCTGGCTCGACGGTTAGCAAACACTTTCACAATGTGTTGGATGCTATTTTAACTTTGGAATCTGAGTTTCTAATTCAACCCTCAGGAAATGAGGTTCATCCATATGTATTGAACAACAATCGATTTTACCCGTACTTTAAGGTACTCATCCGAACACATCTGTACATGTTTTTTGATCAAATGATGATAAGAAATTATGAGTTTTATAACCACTTTGTAAATTATGTTTAGGATTGTTTAGGGGCCATAGACGGTACTCATGTTCGTGTTAAGGTGTCAAGATCTGATGCTCCTAGATTTCAAGGAAGAAAAGATTGGCCAACACAAAATGTGTTTGCGGCGTGTGATTTTGACATGAAATTCACTTACGTTCTTGCTGGGTGGGAAGACACTGCATCTGATTCTCGAATTTTAAAAAATGCTCTTGATCGAGATGATCCTTTGGTTATCCCCCAAGGTGAGTGTGTTCATTGGGATGTTCAACATTTAATTTAGGGTTAAATATGTTTTTAGTCCCTAAACTATTGGCCGTTTCTGGTTTTCGTCCCTCTTTCAAAGTAAGGTACAATTTGGTCCTCATTCTTTTCGAAACGTTCGTTTTAGTCCTCGAAAACTAAACACTGTTTAAAAATTTGGTCCTCATTTAGCAACAAATGAGGACTAAAACCAAAATTCCGAGGACTAAAACGAACGTTTCGAAAAGAATGAGGACCAAATTGTACCTTACTTTGAAAGAGGGACGAAAACCAGAAACGACCAATAGTTTAGGGACTAAAAACATATTTAACCCTTTAATTTATTAGTTCCTAATTACCTGTAAATGTTCCAAATGTGTAGGCAAATACTATCTTGGTGATGCTGGATTTATGTTGAAAAGCACAGTATTGACACCATATAGAGGCGTAAGATATCACCTTAAAGAATATACACGCAGAGGACCACAAAATGCACGGGAGTTGTTTAATCATCGGCATTCATCGTTGAGAAATGTTATTGAAAGAACTTTTGGGGTGTGTTGAAAAAACGATTCCCTATCATTGCAAGTGGCACTGAACCACAGTATGGATTGGATACAATGACAGACATCATATTAGCTTGTTGTATCTTACACAACTTCCTTCGTGGTGTGGATAACGATGACTCATTACTTCATGAAGTTGATAACGAGTTGAATGAAAGGGAAGACCATAATGTTTCATCATCTCAAGTCAGAGAAGACGACCATACGATTGGTAGTAGTATCAGGGATTCTATAGCAGATCATATGTGGCGAGATTATCAAAACTTGTAGTTATTTTATGTTATTGTATTGTATGACTATTTGATGTTATGCGTATGACTATTATAAGCAATTAAGGATGTTTAATGTTAATTTGTTACCATTTTGTTTATGAAATAGGTAAAAAATGAACAGAGGTAAGGCAACCGTCATTGAGTCCTCTGCTCCTACTAGAGAGTTCATGAAGTGGACAGAGGACATGGACGCACGTCTTCTACACTCTATGATTGAGGAATCACGAATCGGTAATAGGGTTGATGGAAGCTGGACATCCCAAGCATATAGTAATATAGTTGATCATCTTCATAGCTCTGGGTATGTCGCAATAACCAAAAATAACGTTAAAAATCGTCAAAAAGTCTTGAAAGATAAATGACGCGAGGTACATGACTTGTTTTCTGGATTGAGTGGATTTGCGTGGAACCCGGTTAGTATGACATTTCATGCTGGGGACAAGGTTTGGATGGACCTGATTCAGGTATTTATACAAATACTAACATTTTGTGGATCATTATTATACATCATATGAAGCAATGTGTTTGATATTTTTGTTGTTTCAGTCGAGGCCAACGGTGGCATAGTGGAAAGTTAATAGTATAAAGCACTACGATTTAATGGTCGAGTTATGGGCAGCTGATCAAGCTACTGGGAGTGGTGTTCGAACTGCTCGTCAAGCACGTCGACAGCGTGTTGGGCCTCGTGTCAGTGTTGATTTGAATCAAAATATCGAGTACATTCCAGAATAGCCTAATTGGACGAGGTTTAGAGACCCAACTCCACCATCATCTCCTCCATCTGTGGATGAATATAGTCCAGGACAGACTCAATCTGTGCCTTCCGTCCCATCCGCTGGAACTTCATCCTCACGAGGCTAAAAAAGGAAGGCACCTATGGTCGATGTTATTGATTCTCAATTTGATAAGTTGACGACCGACCTGGATGGTTTCGCAAATGAGTTTAGCTCATCAAATATTCATTTTGGTGTGATATCTGATGCAGCCGTGCGCCAAGTCTCAACAATGGAAGATAGAAATAAAATACTCCGTCGCACATCGACGTACACATACACAAAGGGCGACATTTATGAAATGTTGAGTGGTATGAACATTGCTGATGAAAACTTACTCGAACAGTGTTATGATTTCTTATGTGCGAACCCCACATAAGAAATCATAACATTGCTCTAGCAAATTTTCATCAGCAATGTTCATAGCACTCAACATTTCATAAATGTTCGCCTTTGTATATGTGTAATTCGGGGTGCGACGAAGGATCTTTGTTTGGGAACGTAGTATTTGATTTCTATCTTCCATTGCTGAGACTTGACGCACGACTGCATCAGAAATTACACCAAAATGTACATTTGATGCGCTTAGTACATTTGCGAAAACCGTCCAGGCTGGTCGTCAACTTATCAAATTGAGAATCAATGATATTGACATTATGTGCCTTTCTTTTCGAGCCTTGTGAGGATGAAGTTCCACCGGATGGGACGGGAGGCACATATTGAGTCTGTCCTGGACTATATTCATCCACAGATGGAGGAGGTGATGGTGGAGTTGGGTCTCTATACCCCGTCCACTCAAGCTGTTCTGGAATGTACTCAATATTCTGATTCAAATCAACACTGACACGAGGACCAACCCGCTGTCGACGTGCTTGACGAGCGGTCCGAACACCACTCCCAGTAGCTCGATCAACAGCCCATAACTCCACCATTAAATCGTAGTGTTTCATACTATAAACTCTCAACTTTGCCGCAGTTGGCCTCGACTAAAACAACAAACAAAATAAACACACTAGTTCTTTTATGTATTATAAGGATCCACAAAATCTTAGTTTTTTTAAAAATACCTGAATGAGGTCCATCCAAACTTCGTCCTAGCTTGAAATGTCATACTAACCGAGTTCCACGCAAATCCACTCAATCCAGAAAACAAGTCATGTACCTCACGCCATTTATCTTTCAACACTTTCTGATGATTTTTAACATTATTTTTCGTAATTGCGACATACCCAGAGCTATGAAGATGATCAACTATGTTACTATATGCTTGGGATGTCCAGCTTCCACCAACCCTATTACTGATTCGTGATTCCTCAATCATAAAGTGTAGAAGACGTGCGTCCATGTCCTCTGTCCACTTCATGAACTCTTTAGTAGGACTAGAGGACTCAATGGCGGCTGCCTTACCTCTGTTCATTTTATACCTAATTCATAAACAAAATGGTAAGATGTTAACATTAAACATCCTTAATATAATGTTCTTGTCATACCAATAACATCAAATACTCATACAACACAATAAAATATAATAACTACGAGTTTTGATAATCTCGCCACATATGATCTGCTATAGAATCCCGGATACTACTACCAATCCTATGGTCCTCTTCTCTAACTTGAGATGATGAAACATTATGGTCTTCCCTTTCATTCAACTCGCGATCAACTTCATCAAGTAATGCTTGATCGTTATCCACGCCACGAAGGAAGTTGTGTAAGATACAACACGCTAATATAATGTCTGTCATTGTCTCTAATCCATAGCGTGGTTCAGTGCCACTTGCAATGATAGGGAATCGTTTTTTCAAAACACCAAAAGTTCTTTCAATAACATTTGACAACGATGAATGTCTATGATTAAACACCTCCCGTGGATTTTGTGGTCCTCTACGTGTATATTCTTTAAGGTGATATCTTACGCCTCTATATGGAGTTAAAACTATGCTTTTCAACATAAATCCAGCATCACCAAGGTAGTATTTTCCTACAATTTTTCGCACATACAGGTAATTAGTCACTACTAAATAAAATCTTCGACATTGCAATGTACACACTCACCTTGGGGAATAACCAACAGATCATCTCGATCAAGAGTATTTTTTAAAATTCTTGAATCAGATGCAGTGCCTTCCCACCCAGTAAGAACGTATGTGAATTTCATGTCAAAATCACACGCCGCAAACACATTTTGAGTTGGCCAATCTTTTCTTCCTCGAAATCTCGGAGCTTCACATCTTAGCACCTTTACCCGATCATGAGTACCGTCTATGGCCCCTAAACAATCCTAAACATAAAAATAAGAAGTCATCATATAACTCAAAATTTGTTATCATCCTTTGATCAAATAACATCTACAAATATGTTCATATGAGTACCTTAAAGTACGGGTAAAATCGATTGTTGTTCAAGAGATATGGATGAACCTCATTTCCTGAGGGTTGAATTAGAAATTCGGATTCCAAAGTTAAGATAGCATCCAAGACATTGTGAAAGTGTCTGCTAACCGTTGAACCAGATCGATGAAAGAAAAATGCGACACTTCGATTCTTAATATTATGGCCAATTATATGAAGAAATTGAACAACTTGTTGCTTCATTGTCGACCGAATGACGTCCTTAACTAACCCGGTTGATCTTAGTCTCTCACAAAGATTAATAAATGCCTCTGGACCCATCCTAATGATGTCGCGGCATCGATTAGTATGCACAAGATATGACATTAATTTCTCCCTACGACGGTCTCTGTCTGCTAGGTAATTGCTTACACTACTCGAATCACTAGAGTACATATTCAAGATACTCAACGCGTGTGCAACAATGCATAACATTGTTAGTGCAACCAATGAAGTCGTAATTTGTAATTGTTGACGTATCAATGCGATAATATTGAAGTTTACACCAACCACATCATCATTTATATCTTCACGGTCCAAATATGATAAATCTAATTCTCTTTCCATCTATATTTATTTAACAAAATACATACTCATTAACAACTTTATACATACATACAACTAAAATCAACAACATCATTAAATTCATATATTCATGTAATCATATCCTATTTAACAATATTCATGCATTCATATAATAATTAAACAAAATACATGATATTTATTCAGTAAATAAACCACATTCATGCATATTAATCAAATATAGTAATATAAAACATACCTATTGAAGAAACTTATGAAGCTTTCAAGCAAGATTTTTCAGCAAGACTTAAGACTTTAGCCAAGATTCAATACACACTCATAGTAAGATCCCAATCAGATACTACTTTCAATTGTCAATATTCAAATAAAATGAGTGATAATTCCAAAATGAACCTGTTAAAAAAAGGACATCAATATCTTATATCATATAATGGTTAAAAGAAACTAAAAACTTAAATATCTACCTTCAACTCACTCTACCGAGTGATTTAACACAGCAAGTTAGGAAGCTGAACCAGGTACCGGTAAAAAATTATTAACATACACCCACCAAGTTTTTTCCACCTCAAAGATCTCTAATCATAGTATAAAAGGAAGTTCATTAATAAGCTACACATGTTATGGGAAGAAGAACATTGTCTTTAACACTACAACTAAAAACCAATTGGACACAATAAACAGGTTCTTATCCCTCACCTGTTTTCCTTGCTGGTCAAAGATGGTGAGCCTCTCAGTTACATGAGTTTTTTCGGACTACAACTGCAATTAATTACAAAGACAAAGTTATAAACATCAACATAGTAGTCTTCATCAACAAAAAAGAAAGAAAGATAACCAAAATGTTTGTTTATACCAATAAATGTCCAAAACTTGCTGGTTGGAAAATCACCAGGTCCAGAAAGGAGGACAAACGTTTTGTAGTACTTCTCGAGATGTGAAAAATGGTCTTGTTGTGGCCAGGGAAAGTGTGAAACAACAACAATAAAAATAAAAAAACGGTATACAAGGAATGAAATTGGACACATACATAACTATGTTTACTGGACATGTGAATGAGTAACATTCTCCGTAGCTTACCAATCCTATGCACCTTCGTAGCTTACCCGTACCTTACCAAATGCACCTTATCGTTACATAAACCTGCAAGACATACAAATGATTAAATGATTAAGCTGTTGCTTAAGAAAACCAAATCACTCTCGGGCTTATCCTGCATGTACAGGTTAAAAATGTTGGCGTAAAACCTCAACAGCACCGTCGTCCTCCTCTTCTCCACCTCCATCCCCATCAACCTCTCCTCCACCGCACAAACCTTCATCTTCTTCTCCATGCCAAACATCTCCCTCCTCCCCTTCTTCATCTGATGGGTGCGTCTGTGTCTGCCTCCAATGGTAGTGGTACGAACCCACCTCCATCATCTGCGCCGTTCTCTACAACCCCCACGGTGGCATCGCTTCCATGCACGAACGTTAACACGCTAGAGCTAACCAATGAATGCGAGGGAGGAAGGCATGCATATATGGAAGTCCAAATAACTCACACACCACAACCTGCCGAACCGGATACGACGACAGTCCAAACGAATAAACACGCGCACACTATGCATGCAACCGGAGAAGCCACTGTGTAACCGAATACGCGTTCTTGGAGAAGCTGTAACCGGATACAAGAAAGTGTGACCGAATACGCCATTAAACGAAGTTGTTGGAGAAGCTGTAACCGGATACGCGTCGATGTAACCGAATACGCCTCCCAGTTCCAGAAGCTGCAACCGGATACCGATTACGCCTGCAACTCCTGCCGAAAGCTCCAACCGAATCATCTCTTCTTCTTTCCGAATACACAGCCGTCAACAAGTTCACTTCTTCAACCCTTGCTTCCACGTTTGGTCAGCTTCATCCACTCGCTCATCATCATCAACAACGTTCTTGCTCATCATCCTCAACAACGTTCTTGCTCCTCCATTCACGACTGACTTCCTCTTCAACTAAATCACAATGCTTCTACATGCAACAACCACATCAAAACGGAAAGAAACATTACCTCTCCTCCACAGCTACTCACTCTGAAGGCAATACTTCAGTACACACACTCGGGCAAAGCTGGTGGAAGTAAACCTCTTCAAACTTGGTTGTCTCTCTATGTAAACTTATCTACCAACCACCATCTTATTAATGGTGTGGATGGTTATTGTTTTGAAATTCAAACCTCTTTGCCACGATTCTCTCCTTTGCAGTCAATGCCAGTGAATGGTTGTGTCAAACAGGGAATCTCGCCACTGCAATGGGCTGCAAAAGCAATTTTGAAATTAAAGATATGCATGGCCAGGACAATGCAAATTAGGTCATCACATGCAGCCACAATCCACTTTACTCTTCAAACCACAGGACATGGCTTCTTTCACGTGAAAGCACAATGCATGTGTTTATTTTTAACTTATTTAATATGCTTGTAATCGGTTATTAAACATCAGAATCGAATAACAACAGTATGGGCTTTTCACAATTTCCGTACAGGGCATATCAGTCTTTCTATGCTAAATCATCGCAAATCCTCGCAGCTAAAGCGAGATGCCTTCAACAGTGTATTCTCGCAAATCATCGCTTTTATATCCGAGCAAATCGTCGCAAATCATCGCAAAAGAACAACGCTGTTCTTCCAAATCCATCGTCACTTATTCACGTGAAAGTTCTTTCACTCCAAACAAACACAGTCTAAAAAAATTAACATAGTCCTCATTATCAACCGAATGCAAACGAACTTATCTTATGGGTATTATTTAAGCTCGTTCCAATTTTGATGAAAAATTTTCGTATTGACATAGTATATACGAGTACTCATGCCAATACATACCTCGTCCTTCTACCTAAATCCGTTTCAATACATATTCTGTTCTTCTAATGTTTCTGTTTAAATTATTAAAATATCCATAATTTATCATATATATATATATATATATATAATTTTCTTTTTCTCTTATAATTGTTTAGGTTTATTTTGTATTTACAAAATTCATTCATATTTAAAGTTTTTTCTTTCTTATCACAACTTTAATTACACATTTTTTTAGAATTACATTAAACTAATATATTATGAATTTCTGTTAATGAAATACGTTAGGTATCACATTTGATTATTTTTACTTATTAATATTTGGGTTAAATATGTTTTTAGTCCCTAAACTATTGGCCGTTTCTGGTTTTCGTCCCTCTTTCAAAGTAAGGTACAATTTGGTCCTCATTCTTTTCGAAACGTTACGAAGCAATTGCTTCTTAATCGTAAAATAGTTGCACAAATTGCTATCTTAAAAGAGAATTGTCTTTTTATGATTGCCGATAATATCATAAAAAATTAAAACCCCTTATTTACTCCAGGAAGGTATAGACTTGAAATTTGTTTATTTTGATAGCTTTAGCATATGCTAAAGCTATCAAAATAAACAACCATGCTTCAAAAATTATTCTTCGTTACCTATTATCTTTTTTATTACAAAAAAAAATCAAATGGAATTATCCTAATTTTGAACAAAACATCAATCCAGGTTTAATTCGAATCTAAATTCAAATTGGATTTCGAATTTTTAATTTCTATTTTTTTTTCTTAAAGTATTCATTTTAGCAGTCGACTCGCTTTTTTCAAATTGTTTTTCGTTATTAAGAAAAGGTAACGAAGATAAAATACGAGCTTGTTTTATAGCAATTGTAATTAATCGTTGTTGTTTTAAGGTCAATCTATTTACACGTCTAGATAATATTTTTCCTTGTTCACTAATAAATCGACAAATTAAACCCATGTTTTTATAATCAATTCGGTCCTTACTTTGAAAGAGGACCAAATTGTACCTTACTTTGAAAGAGGGACGAAAACCAGAAACGGCCAATAGTTTAGGGACTAAAAACATATTTAACCCTTAATATTTTTATTAATTGTTTATCTTTTTTCACATCAAAATATATGACTCTCATTTTTAAGTGTTTAATGCTCTTTAATTTACCTAATAATATAAACATTTATCTTATTTATTCTCGTTTATCTTTAATTTTTGTTTTATTTGAAAATCTTTTGTTTTGTTAATACAATTTTCATTATGTTTTAACGGTTCATTTAGTTAGAAAGTTTTATTATATCTCCAAAAGTATTTTCTATTTTATCATGTCATTAATATACATTTTTTTCTCTTTGATGAGATTTTATTCAATGGTGTATGTTTGGTCTATTTCAATTATTTATTTATTTTTATTTGGTATTTGCTTTTATCACGTAAAATACTATTTTGATGATTTTTTTATATAATTATATTTATTTTTTAATTAATTCTCATAAATATAACTTTATCATTGTAATTGAATAAATATATTTCATTTAAAGTAATATAATAATTTAACGTTTTGTAAATCTTGTTTACACCACTCAGAAGTTCAAAAAATAAAAAAATTATGTTTAAATTTTAATTTTTATTAGTTTAATATTTATTTTTGCAATTTTGCTTAATTAATCTTTATAAATGTATAAAAAAATTCGTTATAATTTAGATAAATTAATGGAATAGACATTTAAAATATTTTTAAACTTGAATATTTGTTTTCTTTTTATAATTTTAAAAAAATGCTTTTTAACATGAGATTTTATTTATGTGTAACTGTGAAATATTTTATATAATTATTTCACTTTTATTCAATTGTTAATATTCTGTTATGAAATTTATACAATTATAATCCTTTTTCTAAATGTTTCACAGAAGAAATGTCTTTTGCTGTTGGATATTCGATAAAATTATGTTCTTTTATGTTAATTTTAATTTTTTATAAAATACTTAATTGATATTGAAACAGTAAGAATGCTTTTTTATTGTATATATCATTGAATTAAAATGATTGTCATCCCAAGATGGTATAATTATTTAACTTATTTATAATAGACAAAATTAGATTAACGAATTTTCATGTATCCTTATTATAGTGAAATGACCTTTTTGTGACATCCCAAATATATAGCAGATATATATGCAAAGACATCACCAATTTATAATATTAGAAAGCAGTTAAGAGATGTACTTAAAGTATTATAGGATTACAGTCTTTCCGAATTTACTAAGAAATTAAAACTTCAAGCACTAGAGTATTCCAAAATATGTCCAAAATTTGAAACTTAAAACATAACAAGGTTCTTCAAAATGACATAAAAGAACTAAGAATTCCTAGTGAGTCTAAGCTGCAGCATCATCTTCATTTCTCTCCAATGTTGCCTCCAAAGAAACCTCATCTTCCTCTGCTCACACTACAAAAAAAAAGGGCCTTACCGAAGGCCAAAATCCCTCGGAAACAGCCAAAAGCCGTCGGAAAAAGACATTTACAGACGGCCTACCGACGGCCATCGAGCCGTCGGTAAATCTCTTGTCGCTAACAATTACCGACGGCTTTTGGCCTTCGGTAATTACCGAGGGCCAAAAGCCTTCGGTAATTACCGAGGGCCAAAAGCCTTCGGTAATTACCGAGGGCCAAAAGCCTTCGGTAATTACCGAAGGGCAAAAGCCTTCGGTAACGACCAAAGGACAGAGGCAAACTAAGAAAATCATCCAGGTAAATCAAAACACACACCCTTGAAACATTATATTTTTTAAAAGACAAGAAAAAATATATCAGAGAAGGAAAATGCATAAATTTAAACACTTCTTTATAAAATAAAAATTAAAGAATGAGATTCAGAGGCAAAACAGAAGTACAACTAACTAAGGTCTAAAACAAAGAGTGCCTTATGTGGCAGCAATCTCAAAACTAAACATCTTCATAAAAATGTAAGAAGAAAATGCCCTAATGCCCTCAGCTGCTTGGATTGGTCTATTTGATCTAAAGCTACAACCTCTTCCACGATATCCACCCCTACCACAGCCACGCCCTGCAACAAAATTTAATTACAATTGTTAAATAAAATTAAATGCAGCTTATTAGTTAACTTAATATCAGTCACAATAACAAAAATTATTGTTACATAGAGCATCTCAATAAGCTTAAAAATCAAAAGGTGCTGGGTGAAATATTTCCCCTTCCCTATCAGCAATATTGGCAGCAAAAATATCATCTACTGAGGCGAAATAGAAAACATGTTCAGGGGGAAGGATTCATCCACTTGATCAATTCATACATAACACACAAAGAAAACTAAATTTTACATGATATTTTAATACCACTTCAACATTATTTTAATACACTGTATACCTGCAATCATATACCATAACAGCAGCACCATTAGTTTATAACCAATAATTTAGTCCCTTTCAATAGAAGATATATGATCAATAAAACAGAGTGGCAAAGAGATCAGAGCAATTTAATTATCACATAAGGCATTATTAGTACTTATTGACTATCCTGCAGCAAACAGAAAATGGTTAAAGATGTTATACTTATTTTGAGCTTATTTAAGCTTCCATTTAATCTAAGCATTTTTTTTAAGTTTTGAGAGAGTTTATAAAAATAAGAAAAAGTGAAATAAGTTTATCCCATAATCTAAAATCAACAATAAGAAGTTAAATGATTTTAACTTTCTCTAAAAGATTATTTTAACTAATACGTAAATACATTTTATCGTATAATAATGTTTTTTCATTCTTAATTTTTCCCTATCAATACTTTTGGAAAAAATTATCCAAACATGATCATATTCAATGTCCCCAAACATGATAAATACCTTAATTCATTTTATCATATTTTACATAAGACTTCATTATTCATTAAGCTGTTTACCCCAAACTGTAATTTTTCTTTTATTAATACACCAAATTATTCCATGAATTTACAAGAATCAATGAATCTGATCTCGGAAACAATAAAATGTTATTTTAACCCTTGAGTCTATCTTTTGTCAATTCACCAATAAAAATAATATTTATATAGTTAAAAATTGATGGGTTCTAGTAATTCTGAGACTAATTTTGTGGTTTTCAGAATCTCAAGTGGTATTTAATTGCAAATGCTCACAGGGACAATTTGACACAAAAGTAAACACATCATAATAGCACATGATAAACTAAAAATATAGCTACTAGCAATTCCTCCAAACTTAACGTTATCAGTTCAACCCTCAAACATAGGTGACACAAATAAGTAACTAGCGGACGCAACTAATGGAGGAATCTGATTATTTCTTGTGCATAACGAAAGAGGAAAAAACAAAAAGAAAACAGTTAGAAAATGGAAATGAAGAGGAAGCCTAACCTTTAGAGAGAAATTGAGGGCCACAAAAGAAATTGAAGCCTAAGCCTTAAATCTGCGACGCCCACACCGCCCATCAACGCCCCAACCACTAGATCGCGTTGGAAATTCTTCACACCACAATTGAACACCTTATCTTGCCAAAGTTTCAATCTTTTCCCCTCTGAGTCATCTTCCTCTGCGCTCATGCTTCGATTCCTTGCCACCGCCTCTACAACTCACTAACTTTGCTCAAAAGGGAACACACCCATCAATATCATTTGTTTTTTCTTAGAGAAAACCCAATTCGGAGCAATTTATATCACTCTGGAACCAAGCTTATCCCTTTGCCGAAATTGGGTCAATTTTTTGGTAGTGAAAGAGAAAGCAAAGTAAAAATGCGGAAAGATGAAAAAGAGTCGAGGAAGAGGTGTTTGCAGGGAAACTGTTTGGCCTCAGCGTCGAGGAAAATTTGGTCTTTGCACACAGCGGAGAAAACGACGCCGCTGGGGTTGACGAAGGGGAGAGGACAGGGTTTGGCGGAGAGGGGCTTGGAGGAGAGGAGTAAGAGCGCGTCCTGGAAAACGTCAAAGAGGGGTGATTCGGCGTCGTTTTGGGAGAAGGGAGAGTCCATCAGTTCGAGGAAGGAGGTATGGCAGTGGGGACAAAGGAGAGGCGAGGGAAGGAGCGTGAGGGACACACTCATATCGCATTCGTGGCACCAGTAGGTCTTTGCTTCTGGCTCCCCCGTCGTCGCCATCGGAAGTATTTCCCTCTGTGAATGATTATGAACTTAAAAGGGAGGCACCCTCCGCGATTGCACGAACCCGCTCAACCACCGGAAATGCTCGCGCTCTTCATAACACCGCTATGCCAACAGAAGATGGAAGGGACCGATGATGCGCAAACAAAAGGAAACCAAACGAAAGAGGAGAAATTTCGGAGGGAACCAAACGAAGGAGGATAAATTTGGGGGTACCCTCACACGCCCTTAGATTTCAATTTCGGGGAAGAGAAGGGAGAAATTTGGGGGAAAGGGATCTGCTGAAATTGCAAATGAGCGAGGAAATACCCAAAATTTAGGTTAAGTCATGGTGCACAATACCGAAGGTTCATATCCGCCGGTAAATTACGGCATATCGCAAATTACCGAAGGACACTTGGCCGTCTGTAATTATCCGCCGGTAATAAACGCTTTTCTTGTAGTGTCACATCCAAGTGGATGATCATTGCAAAAGAAAACACATACAACAAGCACACAAACAAGCAAGGGTGAGCTAATTATATAAAAGCATGCATCATATCAAGCACATAACACACAAGAGTTAACTTAAATCAAAGCAGTTTAAGACATACATCCTAGCATGTCATCTTCTAGACTTGACTCGACCGGACTTTAAAATGATAGTCGAGCTGTGGCTGGTCCTGCACTCGTGGTGACTTATGAAACTTGGGTTCCCCACCTTGCCACACTCACGATGTTAGCCTGTTCCGGGCCTTGAGGCATACTGGAAGCCCCAAAGACTAAGACCTCCTGCTACTCCTCACCACATGGATTAATCCCTCTACTTGAGTATGATTAGCGATTGGAGTTTCAGAATGACCCCCAAGACTGAGCTCCTACTTTCATTCTAAAACACTAAGGATCTCACCAAGAGCTCCTACACAGATGGAACTTGATTTACAACTTGAATCATACTTTCATCACTTTGTAATCATATACTTTCTGCCACAATTAACATATGCACAATCTCAACAATATACATTACTCACCCCTCACAAATTATAAAAATAACATCTCCACAATTGAATCTAAGTTAATCAATACCAAGAACCAAACAGCTCCAACTAACCCATAACAACTCATAAAATGCATCAATTTATACATACCTACAAGTAATATAATTATCGATTAACACTCACGTTTCAATATAAGAAACAACTATCCTTACTTTATTATATATATATATGATACGTACAGTCTCTTGTAAATATACATATTTATATTATATTAGAAGCATATCAAACTCTCTTTTCAGGCATCTGTTTTGCTGCAATCAAGGCTACTCTGGATTCTAAATTAATCATAACTAACTGTCCACCCTGTAAATCATAAAGTGCAAAACAGATATTGGAGTTATTGTTTGGAAATACCAACACACCATTAAACTAATATATATATATATATATATATATATATATATATATATATATATATATATATATATATTTATCTATGGATCCTTACTTTAAATTTCAAACACAGAGTGACTGATTTCCTAAAATTATAATTGACTAGAAATTAACACATGATAACTTTATGCATCTACAATCAACTTGTTTTATTTTATTTTCATCCTAGTAGAGATCCTTTTTTACCCCAATTGGTCACCGGAGAGGACCCAGATGTCTGAACGCATCAAACTCACCTTCGACGCCAACACATATATATGACTAGTCACAACTGACTGGACCAGGCCAGGGCTGCTCTATGATCAGGGATGTGCCAACTCAGGTTTTTAAGGTTCCTCTATCCTACCAACAAAGAAAGGCTCTCAACAATTAACAATTAATTTATTTAAATTATCTACCTTGTTCTCTTATGCTCTAAATCTGAAATGCCTAATTTTAATATTTTCACTTCCTCTCACAGCAACCTCAAACAGTACCTGTACATCTATTTAATACCCATATACATGCTATTACAGAACCCTTACTCCAGACCTTCCAACAAGATCAATTTCAGCCAACAAACTCATTCAAAACAGATTAAATTCATCACATCACAACATGCACAATTTCACAGTTTCAGTTATAACACCCAATACAATAAAAGTCATAAAACAGTTTCACAAGAGCACACCAGTTCAACATTCATATGCATATATTTTTATAAAATAAATTCATACAAAAATAATTAGCTCCCCTTACCTGGAAAGCTTAACAGTACCACTCCTAGGAACGCTCTAGCAGTACCTCCTCACAGAGGCGAGTTTGACAGCACCTATAAGCCACCAAAAATTGGTGCAGAGCACATTTCTTAGAGTTGGAAGGGATAGAGAAACTAAAGGAAAAGCTACCAGTAATAGGCAACCAGCAAGTTGCATGGCTTAGGTTCAAGAACGGTTGAAGAAAAGGGAAAAAAACACTTACCGGTCGGAATGGAAAAACGTTCGGTTCAAACTGAAGCCCTTGGTGCAGCAAGCGCGGAAACACCTTCAAATCAAAATTTGATCGGTTCAGTGAAGAGAAAATCTAGAGAGAAGGCAGAGAGAATTTTAGGGCAAGGGTTTTAGAGAGAGAAAGAAAGCTGGCAAAATGAAGGAATTCTGATTTTTAGAAAACCCCTTCCTAAGGTCATGGGTCCTTAGCTTATGGGCTGACTGCCTCAACATAAGGCCCAATAGCCTTATTATTTTCAGGCTCTTACACCTTTATTATGGGTATTAAATCAATAACTATTTATACAAGTTAAATCTTCTTATCAATTTTTTGGTTAAAGATAATTTTTGAAATTCAATAGTTATTTTTTTCTCTTTCTCATTTTTTTAGTTAAAACTTTAAAACAATAGACTTTATTTTAATATAAAATATTGTGTTTTTAGACATACTATTTATATTATTTGGATATAAACAAATGATAATTCTCGACTTTCTACATCTAGCATATAAAATGTTTTCAAGAACAAATAAATTAAAATTCTTTTTTTTTCCGTTATCTTTATCTTTTGTTCTTGTAATGTATTTATCAAAAATATTTCTTATTAACATAAATTTTTTTTTGAGTATTTTTTTTTGGGTTAAATATGTTTTTAGTCCTTAATCTATCAAGCGAATTTGCTTTTGGTCCCTCTTTCAAAGTAAGATACATTTTAGTCTTCCTCCTTTAGGAAACTATAATTTTTCGTCCTCCAAATCCAATGACGTTAAAAAAAAGCTGAGCTAGCAAACGGTGGAATGTCACGTCATATTTTTTTTCTGAGTCAATCTCCCTCCGCCGTCTCGACTCCGTCTCCAAGCAGTTCCTCCTCTCCAACTTGGCCCTCCACAGCAAGACCCCTCCTTCACGGTCTCCGCCGCCCCCTACGGCCACTGCTGGCAGTTCTTCCAGGAACTTCGCAACGCCTCCGATATCTAATTCCTGATCACCTCCCACGCCAACCCTCACTTCACCTTTCTCCCCCTTCCTCTCCCACCACTTCGGTCCCCATCGCTTCGGCCCCCACGATCTTCTCTGCACTTCCTTCACCCTAGAGCGATCCTCAGATCGGCCCGTTCTCGTTTTGCTCGATGACTTCGCCGTCAAATCTCACACTCTCTCTTCTTCAACTCCCTCAAATCTCGAGGCTTCGATCTCCATTTCCACCTTGCCGATGACCCTCAATTTAAGATTTTGTTGATTCGGGTCATAATTTTGTTGATTTTGTTGATCCAAAACGTAATTAAGAAGGAATTTTCTGAGTTTCTGGGTTTGATTTGGGTATTTTGGGCTGTTGCATTTTTTGGGTTTTGTCTTGCAGGTCAGGAGGAGCTTTGCCGTTTGGATGTTGGTGTTGCTTGGGCCTTTCTCCTAGAGCCCCATTTTGAATTAGGGACATCTTTTACCGAGTTTCCACTCTCTGTTGCCCATGACTTCCCTGATTTTGCATTTATTTGGTCACCAAGTATCTCATTTTCTTCTAATCCAGAGTCTGCTACACTTAAACCCAAGTCATCAAAAGAGTCGTCATACTCATCTTCATAAACTTCTAAAATTCGTTGCAGAATATGGGTCCTTTTAAATCTGTTTCACAGAACTCATCATCCCGGATAGATATTGAAACTGTTCATTATCAATGAATATCCATCCTGCATCATAGTAACTGAGTTACAAAAGGAAAAGGGCCAAGCATATTGCAAACATGAATGGAAAAATGCAACGATTTAAAATGCAACATTTTCAACATCTTGAAGAAATGTTTCCTTCTGATGGCTTTCCCGAGAATGTGATGATACTGTATTGATATCTCGAATTGTTTGAACAAGAATATTTGCTCTGATGACTAGGTCCTCTACATCGGTAGGAAACATCTTAGTGGCAGCTGGAAGAGGGATGCGATGAGGTTGCTCGCGTCTGGGTGTTGAGGGTGGATGTGCGTGGTGGAAGATGGCGACGACTAGGGTTTCTGCAGCGGCAGTTTCACGACACATGGTGGTTGGCCGGCGCGACATTGTGTTGGCAGTGTGGCATTGACGGCGAGAAAGATTGACGTGGCAGAAAAACTCAGAAGACTTGCTCAGGTCAGAAAAAAACAATGGCGTGACAATTCACCGTTAGCAACCTCAGTTTTTTTTTAACGCCGTTAGTTTTGGAGGACGAAAAATTAAGGTTTCCTAAAGAGGATGACTAAAATGTACCTTACTTTGAAAGAGGGACTAAAAGCAAATTTGCTTGATAGATTAAGGACTAAAAACATATTTAACCCTATTTTTTTTATCAATTTTGCATTTATTCTTATAAATTAGTGAAAGACCCATCTTTTATGCATAAAAAGTTGTTTATTATTTTTTCTAGACATTGGTTTGAAAACAAATAGTTTTTTTTTCTAAATTTATAATTTTATTTTTCCTTAAGCTTGGAAGAGTGAAATATTTTTGATTTTGAATCATAATATCTAGATCTAGTTTTCCTGGTTGAATAGAGGCTATAGTAATTTTTCTTAAATTTGTCAATCTAATCAGGACACAATATACTTTTACATTGTTATAGATTTTTTGACCTAAGAATTTTTTTCAATTTAAATGTAAATTCAAAAAGTTTAAGGCGAGTCTAGCAATACACAATACAAGAGTTTATCCATATATTAATTAGACGAGTATAACAAAAAGCATTAGATGAGGTATTTCATATAATGGTTAGATGACTCTAAGCATACACGGATTAGACGAGTATAAAAAAAATATTAAACGAGTTTGTCAATGCACTAATTAGACAAATTTAACAATATACGTTAAATGAATTTGTCCACACAATTACTAAACAAGTAATAAAAAAATGTTAGATAAATTATTCCACACATTGATTATATGGGTTTAAGAATATCCATTAGATGAGTTTGTCCATACAATAATTAAACAAATCTAGCAAGAAACATTAGATGAGTGTCCATACATTGTTAAGAAAGTTTGTTTCTCCATACGCAAATTATACGAGTTTATTAATACACATTAAGCAAGTTTGTTCATTCATTGGTTAAACAGTTTTGCAATTGAATTAAATGAGTTTGCATATACATTGATTGGACGACCATGTTCATACACTGATTAAACAATTTTAACAACAAATCCTAGACAAGTATGTTCATACATTGATTTCATATATTGATTAGACAAGTAGAACAAAAATTATTAGAAAAGTTTGAAAATAAATTGATCAAACGAGTCTAACAATACACATTAGACGAGTCATTCATATATTTATTAAACGACCATAACAATTTATACTAGACAAGTCTTTCAACACATAAATTAGACGAGTCTATTAATAAATATTAGACAAATATGTTCACTTATTGCTTAAATGAATCTTGCAACACATGTTAGACAAGTCTATTAATACATTGATTAGATAAGTATAAGTATAACAAAAAATTACACAGGTTTAGCAATATAAATTACACGAGTTTATTCATATACTAATTAGATGTGTATAGCAAAAAACATACTATACATTTATTAGATGAGTATAAGAATATTTACTAGACGAGTATGTCTATATATTGATCATATGAGTCTTGTAACACATGTTAGACAAATTTGTCCATACATTAATTAAACTAGTTTAACAATATACAATTGACAAGCTTGTTCATATACATAATAGATGAATTTATTAACACACATTAGATGACTCTATTCATTCTATGATTATGCAAGTCTTGCAATATACATTATACAAGTTTGTCTATATACTAATTAGACGAGTATAACAATACACATTAGACGAATGTGTTCATATACTGATTAAACGAGTCTAACAAGAGATACTAAATGAGTTTGTATTTGATGAGTCTAACAATTCACATTATTTCAGTTTATTCATATACTAATTTATATTTTTAGTGAGTCAACCCTACATATTTTTGTATATCTTTCATACTTTTAAAGAGTCTACTATATTTTTGCATATGTTTTATTTTTTTATATTTTTACAAACCTTACTATTTATATTTTTATAGATATAACATTCTAATTAAAAACATATAAATTATTTTTAAAGTTGATTATATTCAAAAACTTAATTACAAACTTAAAAATAATAATAATTATTTCCTCAATCTCTAATTTTCTTTTAATAAACACATATACCAACATCAACCCGAGTTTAAAATTAGTCATACAATAAAAGAATTACATATAATAAAATTTAAAAAGTATTAACTTATATAATTAGTTTTTTATAATTATTTATTTTATGATTTTTTAATAATTCTCCTTTTTTACTGTCCAAATTTGTTTTTCAATTTTACTCTTTAAATAAATTTTTAAATTAGAATAATATTTTTATTAATTTTATCTTTTAAGTAACTGTTTTTTAAATTTAATCTTTATTTTTTTTTCAATTGACACTTTGTTTTTAATTTGACCAGTTTTTTAAACCTAATTATTTTTTTAAACAATAAGATTATAAAAATTATTTACATTTAATTTTATAATTATAATAATAATATTAATTTTATCATTTTATATGAATGTGTGTTTAAATTTGGCTATTTTTCAAAACAAAAATAATTGCTTACGATAAAGAAAATGTAGCAGATATATTCATAATAATAATAATAATAATAATAATAATAATAATAATAATAATAATAATAATAAGTAATATTCCAATTTTGAATACACTTTTAAATTAATATACGAAATTTTATAAAATATTTTATCTGTTAATATTAAAATTAATTTGAAACTCCACGTTGTTGTATAATTGTACGATTTAAACTTTGTGTTCATCGAAGCCTTTATTTTGATACTTTATAATATAAATATTTGTTCACAATTTTATTCTTACTGTAATAATGTTTTATTTAATATTTTTATTGTTACTGTGTTTTATGGTAACTAACGGGAAGTAAAGTGCTTTCAGCCATCCATCACTTTTTATTTTTTTTTAAACTTAAACATTACAATTTTAAACTATTTTACATCATTATAATATGAGAAACACCATTTAATAATTTTGCTTGGTATAATTTTACTCAACACAATATACTGAGTCGTTTCCTCTGCATTCTTATGGCGCCAAAAAGACGGCAACAACACGGCAAAAGAAAAGGAAAACCGTTTACGGCCTCAGCGTCAGCTTCGGCACCGGCACAAGCACCGGTAACAGCACCGGCACAAGCACCGGTAACATCACCGGCATCAGCACCGGCACCGGCACCGGCACCGGCACAAGCACTGGTATCAGCACCGGCACCCGATCCAACATTTACTCCTGCACCGGCACCAGTGTCGGCACAGACATCTTCCCCGCCGTGGCCAGTGTTACTCCTAAATTCGTTACCGACTAAACTGAAGGGAGTGGGAAATTATCGTTTGTGGAAAGAACTAGTTCGGAGTACCATCATCTCGTACAATTTGGAGCGGTTCGTTGTAAAGTTTCTGATTCCTGACGAATACGCGAGCGAAAGCGATCGGAAAAATGATATCTTAAGCAAAGAGTATCAAGAATGGCTTATTCAAGATCAGATATTGTACAGTTGGCTTTTATCGTCTCTATCCGAAGACCTTTTTCCCATAATAGCGCGATGCATACACTCATGGGAGGTTTGGAACACAGTCAACGAATACATGGGTTCTGAACTGCAATCGAGGGTTAAAGAACTCAGAGCAGAGCTCAATACGATAAAGAAAACTGGCTTTCTTGGAGATTATCTTGAGAGGATCCAAGCCATTGTTAACTCTTTAGCCGAAGCTGGTGATCCGGTCTCTGAAAAAGAACACATTCAGGCCATCTTGGAAGGCTTGCCGGAGCAGTATAACGATTGTGCCACCGTCATAAGAGGACGTTGCAACCCTCCACCGCTTATTAATGTTGTGTCCTTGTTGTCCATTCAAGAAGCGCAAATTGAACAGTTCAACATTCTTGTTCCTGTTGAATGTCTAATGCCCTTTAAATCTCCAACTGCCGCTGATTCTACCGATCATGATAGTGAGAGACCTCCTGGCCCTCCAGCTGATGACAACGCTCCATCTTCTTCCCCTAATTGTCCCAGTGACCCCCGTCGCCGTAGTGGCCGTCGTTGATATGTGGGTTAGGTATTTTTCATTCAAGCTCTATGCGAGTTTCAACCTCGATTACTGTTAAAGGCTGAGGTTAAAGATATGAGTGTTTTAGATGTTTCATCAGATTCTATTTAACAAATGCTGTGATGTGCCATTCAAATTTGGTGGTATCAATTTTTAGGTTATGCAGAATAAATGGTTTTGTTGATCAGTACTGTTGAATGCTATGGAGTTTTATTGAATTTTTAGGTGTTGTTGTATGCAGAATAAATGGTTTTGTTGAATGTCTAAATTGCCTGGGTGGTTGATGTGTGGGAGTTATGCTATACGTTAATTGATAGATTAATCTTCATTCACCAAACTTTTCCAATTAAATTGGAAGTCATTCTACGCGTTTTTCAATTAATCAGCTTTTTCATTCAATTTCTACAAGCAAGTCGTTATAACCCTTGTCGTTTTTCAATTGCATACAACATCTACCATTGAACTCCAACAACAAGTTCAAAAATCCTGAGTTGGTCATTAACATGGATGCTAAATTTACTAACCTTTTTTTAACAAATATTGTCAATTTTTTTTAACTTTATCTTATTTAATTTATTATATTGTGACTGCGGATGAGGTGAAACAACCTATTTTGCACAAGGAAAACTATTCGTAATGAGAGTTCAATTTATTACATTGTCAAAATGGATGAGGTGAATGGAACGAATTTAGTTTTAAAGAAAACACATTCGTTACTCATTTGTTCTATAAGTAAGACAACCTTTGATAGGACAAAATCATGATTTCTTGAATGGGATTTTTAGGCAGACTCCATGTTAAATGTAGACCATCCGTATCCAGAACATATAACTGTAATCTTTTCAAAATAATCAACAACAAATAATCAGTATTTTGTCATGTGCATCAGTAATATTGTAAAATTTTAGAATTTGAGGTTCAAGAGATATGATTCCTCTACCATCATGGCAAACCAATATCATACAATGTTAGATTAAATAATTAGAGGTGTGATTGCGATCATTTTCAAAAACTTTGACTCTCTTGTAATCACATGATAGCAGCAAATGACTATTATTCTATACATCAATACTTACATCTCTTATTACGAGTGGAGTGACAACTACTTTTTATATTATTATTGTTGAACAAACTTATATCGCATTTACTAACAATGAGTAATTGAACGAACATTGTGTAACACTTCAAAAAGGTGTTACTAAAACGGATAACAAATATTAAACTAAAACGAAGATATATGGAATTAATACCTATTTTATTGTAAAAGTTTAAATATCCACAATGGTAACCGTAATTAATAAAAGAAATAATTCATTATGATAAAAAAAGTTATTCGAAATACATAAAAATTTAGACAAAATCTCAACAGAGTTTTTCCTTTCCACACGACTGTGCATCCTGACCTTTATCTACCATCATGACCTCTCCTCCTCACAAGTCATATGTAAAAAATCACAACCACACAAAAATAAGGGTGACCTAACATATATATATATATATATATATATAATTATAGAGTTACCATTTATAACAAATTTCACATCACATAATATTCTATAGAAATGTTGTATTTACACATATAACACCCAAAACAACATCTAACATTCACAATTATCAACTCTTGTCATTAAGTCAAATTCTATGCATGTTGTATATGTTCCTTTCGAGTAACTTATTGTTTATTTTACTTGCTTAACAAGCTTTACAATTAAGATAATTCTGCCTGCTTACTGTAAGTAATCCTATCTGCTCAACAAAACCTTATAATTAGTCTGTTCAACAAAACCTTACTAACATAGAACTAAGTTGAAGCCAAGTGTTTTATAGTCAAAACCCAAACCTCACTTTTTCAGTTACCCATAAGGACATACATCGAATAACTCGGATTTACAGTCACTCACTCATTTTTAGTCTATTTCAGTCGATGGTTGAAATTGTTAGAGAATTATGATGGAGTTGAGACTCTACGTGTCATACTGTTAGAAACATAATAGTTAATTTAGTTTGAATAAAAACTACATTATAATTAATATGTATTAGAAAATGATATAATATGTATTAGAAAATGAACTTTTATCATGATATTGATGTTGGTTGATGTGTTATTTACATGATAATATATTGAATGTACTATTGGATTGTGCAGCATGCAAATGTCTATTCCTACTCACCATAAAAATTAATTAGATAATAGCAACACGAAAATCAAAGGAAGTCCACAACTATTTGCTTAAGATATAATTCAGAAACTTTCAAAAGTCCAATATTAAACTTTTATGGTTTATTAAGTACTGAAAAGGTTATATTTTTTAAGTATATCTTATTTTATTTTTTTTAAACAGGTAATGTGATGTGTCTATTGATTATTTATGTTTTTAAGTATAATTTTATGATTTTATATTTTATTTTATAATTTAAAATAAAAATAACTTTTTCTTGATACTTGGTATGTGGGTGTTTGAGTATCATCATCTTAAAAAGTAATGTAACTTTAATATAGTTTTATAAAAATAGGTAAAATTTAAAAAATCATGAACATAGATAAATTATAATTTTTTTTAATAAAAAGCTTGGTTTTTTAAACAAGAGGTGGAAAATGAAAGCATATGACTTTAATAAAAAAAATATTAGAAAGAAACCTGGCTTAAAAATAAATGCCCGTGCAAAATAACTTTTCAGTTGAATAACATAACCGTTGGACAGTTAATAGTTTTCTTGATAACAGTTATATATCATTTGGCTTGTCCAATCTATATATCAATTCAAAATAGAACCTTTCTCTGTATTTTCATGGCAGACAAACCAGTACAAGTCGACGAAGGAGCATCGACATCAGAATCGTCATCAGCGTTGGGTTGATATCGAGATTAGCATCGTGGAAATCCAGAGACAGTGAGAGACGAGATGCCGCCGATAAAACTGGAAGGAGTGAGCAATATATTTCCATGGAGAGAACAAATCAAGGGTGAGTTGATCTCAGAAAATTTAATAAGCTTCGTTACAAGCTCCGAACCCCCTAAAAAATATGCAAACGATCTCTGTCGTTCTGCTAATGTCACAGAGGAGTATAGGCTGTGGTTATCTAAAGATCAAATGGTGCGCATGTGGCTGTTAACATCTTTATCTGATTTCATGCGTTCTTTTGTCGTTGGATGGAATCACTCATGGGAGATTTGGAGTGGGGTGCACGAAATCTGTCGTACTGAGTTGGTAGGCAAGATCAAGATTGCGATGAAGAACACAAAGAAAGAAAATCGTGATGTCATAGATTATCTTAGCAGCATGGGTTATTTGGTTGATATGTTGGTTGAAATGGGAGAAGATGTGACTGAACGAGAACATATTGACGCCATCTTGGAAGGGTTGCCGGAGGAAGGGTATGAATCTGTGCGAACGATTATTCGTTCACGTGTAGATGCCACGTCTTCTGATCTTGAAACGTTGATGATAATTCAAGAAATGGTAGTTAGTGGGGCTCAACCTCCCATTGATGATCTTCATCGTACCAACGACAATGTTGATGCAGCGGGAAGAGGCGGAGGCGGTGGTGAACATGGTGGCAGAGGCGGTGGTGAACGTGGTGGCAGAGGTCGCCGGCGCAGCGATCGTCTCCGTCTACGGGGTCAAGGCAGTGGTGGCGGTACAGGTCATGCTTTTCTTTTTTTGTGTACTTTGACTCATGTTGTTAGTGTGTTGACTCATGAATTCAGTCATGCAGTTTGATAAACAGTTTGTTTTGAATTACAAATTATGCTTGTTTTTTCTTTTTTTATTTTTATTTTAAAAATTGTCTTTCCTTATTCTATTCAAACATTTTATTTGTAAAAAGAATAGTTTCTACAATGACAAATCCCATTTAATGTTGAAGTTTCATGTTATTTCTAGTTTGAATCGATGGATTGACTTAAACATAAGAATCGAATGTTCATTTCTTATTTGAATCATATAGAAATATTGTATGTAAGTTTTAGAATCCAAAAACATATGATGGAAAAGCAAAAAAGCGTCAACTATATATTACTTGTATTATTAGTATTGTTGTGATGTGATAAAAATAATAATAAATGTAAAATACAATTAATTAATATCCATATATTATTACTATATTATTTTACTGAAAAGACAGGCCAAAATGCTAACTGATCTTAGTAGGCCTTAATCATATTTCACACTTGGACCATAAAGCAAAATTTTTATGAATAAAAATAATTTGTAAGTTAAAAAAAATTAATCTATCAGTAGGAACTCCAAAGTCATAATGATGCAATTTACTAATCACTATATTAATATGTAATATAGTTTTAGGATAAGAAAAAAAGTAATTCAACGCAATATTAATTTTGAAATGAAAATACTAATTCTACACAGAATCAGATGTTAGGCATATCTAATGTACTAGAAAACATTAGCAAAAATATGGTGAAAATTATAAATTAATGATAGGAGTGTCGTATAAAATTTTAAATCTCAACAATAAAATAAAAACTATGATATTAGTTTTTAACTTATAAACAAGTTTCTAATATAAATAAAGTTTTAAAAGTTGAAACCTTATTATTAAAAAAATATATGATATAATTAAATTCACTTAAATTAAAATAATAAGATAATATGATAACGACTTGCATGCATTACTCACCATCATAATGAATTAAATAATTATTTGCTTAAGAGATATAGTTTTTATAAGTCTATTGCTTCCACTCCCCTGAAGAAAATATTATTAAAATTTAAAATAATGTAGTTTTTACACAATTTTATAAAAATGGGTAAAAATTATGAATATAGATAAATATGTATGGAAGCATGATTTTTAATACCAAAGATGAACTCGAGGTGTTAATCTTTTCTTTTACACACATCATTATAATTTTTTTATTCTTTTAAAGGGATTTTTTTTTTTCAATAAGAAAGGGAGAAAGCATGCCTTTTATTAGAACAAAATTAGAAAGAAACCTGCCTGAAAAAAGTAAATGTTGGTGTCAAAATAACTTTTTCCAATAATATAAAAAATAATAAAATGATTCCTTTCTTATTTAATCGTATGATCTATTAAATAAAATATTAAAAATTATGACAATACATAGCACATAGATAAGAATCATACTGATTATAATAATACACAGAAAATAATAAGATCATACAAAATATTAATACAATTATATAATATAATAATCAAATTAACATAATATATGTACAAGGACATAGATAAATTAAATAAGTTTTTCAAAAGATAAATAACTATTAACAAAACTAAACGTTAGATTACTCAATAACATTTTTGATCATCACTAAAAACATGTCAGTACCTAATCCATCCTCTATTCACATAAAATATGTCATTACAAAGAGAAACATCATACATAGGAAAGAAGAAAGGGTAAGTTAGTGTTAAAAGAAAATATCATAAAACAATTTAACATATCTCATATTAGTTCATCAATATAATCAACAACAAATAATCAGTATTTTGTCATGTGCATCCGTAATATTGTAAAATTTTAGAATTTGAGGTTCAAGAGATATCATTTCTCTACCATCATCGCAAACCAATGTCATACAATGTTAGATTAAATAATTAGTGGTGTGATTGCGATCATTTTCAAACACTTTAACTCTCTTGTAATCACATGATAGCAGCAAGTAGGGCTGGACAAAAATAACTGATCTGCATTATACTTAACTATACTATATTATACTAAAAAAAACTAATCCACTTATACTAAAAGTTCAATATACTATTTTATGGTTTAATTTTTAAAAACAGAACTTATAATATTTTCGGTTCAGTTAACTGTGAGAACTGTATCTACTCTCTTCTCTTCTCTAGTTCCTTTCAATTGCTCCGTCTTTCTAAAAAATCGTTAATATTAATAAAAGAAACCGTTCAAATAAAAAATTAATAATGAATTTTTTAAGACAAAATTTTTTTATCACAAATTTTTATATTCTTTTATCAATAAACATATATTATTTTTTAAATAATATTATTTTAAGTAATAAAAGTAAAATATATTTTTTAAAATTTAATTTTATTAAATGATTAAGTAATATAAATCATAAAAAAAAGACTATATAAAAAAAATAATACTTTAAATATATTATATTCTTTAACATATTATTAAATATGTAAAAATATGTTAAAAAAAACTTTTAATGATATTAAAATGTGTGTAAGCGCACACACTAAAATAACTATTTATTTTAAAAATCAACTTACTTAAAAATAAATATCAATATTATTATTTTCAAATGATAGTATTTTACATACTAAAACTAAAATATATTTTTTAACGTTAAATTTTATTAAATGAATATATAATAAAATATCATAAAAAAATAGTAATGTAGCAAAAATAATTAATATTATAGAAATATCAAATGACAAAAAAATAACAAACGGTTATTAAGAGTAATTTTTCTAGTATCATCTTTTATTATATTATAATAATTAATAAATATTAGTTTAATTTTTACATAATAAAATATAAATAATAAATAATTGATTAATAAAACAATTTTACGAGGGAACAAAATAAATATAAATAAAAAATTATTTTAAAATAAAATAAGTATATAAAAAGATAAAATAAATTATATACACATATAAAACAAAAAAATATAAATAAATAATTAAAAAAATAAATATAAAATTAAAATAATATTCATGACAAAATAAATATAATTAAAAAAATACAAAAAAATAAATAAATAAATAATAAAATAATTTTCATACACATATAATAATAAAAGAAATATAAATAAAATAGAAAATAATAATATCAAATAATTAAAAAGTTAATTTGTAAGATAACTTATGAATAAAATAAAATAAATATTAAAATAAATTTCAATTAAAAAGAACAAGTATTGTTATATTATTCAGTTTAAAAATTAGTACAATTCAGTTTATAAACTAATACAATTCAGTTTAAAATTAGTATAGTTAGTAGTTCAGTTTAGTTTATATTGTACTTTAGTATAATTTAGTATAGTTCTTTGATAAAACAAAAAACAGTTCAGTTCAGTTCAGTTATTTTTGCCCAGTCCTACTTAAGATATAATTCAGAAACTTTCAAAAGTCCAATATTAAACTTTTATGGTTTATTAAGTACTAAAAAGGTTATATTTTTTTAAGTATATCTTATTTCATTTTTTGTTAATCAGGTAATGTGATGTGTCTATTGATTATTTATGTTTTTAAGTATAATTTTATGATTTTATATTTTATTTTATAATTTAAAATAAAAATAACTTTTTCTTGATACTTGGTATGTGGGTGTTTGAGTATCATCATCTTAAAAAGTAATGTAACTTTAATATAGTTTTATAAAAATAGGTAAAATTTAAAAAATCATGAACATAGATAAATTATAATTTTTTTTAATAAAAAGCTTGGTTTTTTAAACAAAAGGTGGAAAATGAAAGCATATGACTTTAATAAAAAAAATATTAGAAAGAAACCTGGCTTAAAAATAAATGCCCTTGCAAAATAACTTTTCAGTTGAATAACATAACTGTTGGACAGTTAATAGTTTTCTTGATAACAGTTATATATCATTTGGCTTGTCCAATCTATATATCAATTCAAAATAGAACCTTTCTCTGTATTTTCATGGCAGACAAACCAGTCCAAGTCGACGAAGGAGCATCGACATCAGAATCGTCATCAGCGTTGGGTTGATATCGAGATTAGCATCGTGGAAATCCAGGGACAGTGAGAGACGAGATGCCGCCGATAAAACTGGAAGGAGTGAGCAATATATTTCCATGGACTCAGAAAATTTAATAAGCTTCGTTACAAGCTCCGAACCCCCTAAAAAATATGCAAACGATCTCTGTCGTTCTGCTAATGTCACAGAGGAGTATAGGCGGTGGTTATCTAAAGATCAAATGGTGCGCATGTGGCTGTTAACATCTTTATCTGATTCCATGCGTTCTTTTGTCGTTGGATGGAATCACTCATGGGAGATTTGGAGTGGGGTGCACGAAATCTGTCGTACTGAGTTGGTAGGCAAGATCAAGATTGCCCTTTGGAATGAGATGAAGAACACAAAGAAAGAAAATCGTAATGTCATAGATTATCTTAGCAGCATCGGTTATTTCGTTGATATGTTGGTTGAAATGGGAGAAGATGTGACTGAACGAGAACATATTGACGCCATCTTGGAAGGGTTGCCCGAGGAAGGGTATGAATCTGTGCGAACGATCATTCGTTCACGTGTAGATGCCAGGTCTTCTGATCTTGAAACGTTGATGATAATTCAAGAAATGGTAGTTAGTGGGGCTCAACCTCCCATTGATGATCTTCATCGTACCAACGACAATGTTGATGCAGAGGGAAGAGGCGGTGGTGAACATGGTGGCAGAGGCGGTGGTGAACGTGGTGGCAGAGGTCGCCGGCGCAGCGGTCGTCTCCGTCTACGGGGTCAAGGCAGTGGTGGCGGTACAAGTAGCGGCTAGGTCTTGCTTTACTTTTTTTGTGTACTTTGACTCATGTTGTTACTGTGTTGACTCATGAATTTAGTCATGCAGTTTGATAAACAGTTTGTTTTGAATTACAAATTATGCTTGTTTTTTCTTTTTTTATTTTTATTTTGAAAATTGTCTTTCCTTATTCTATTCAAACATTTTATTTGTAAAAAGAATAGTTTCTACAATGACAAATCCCATTTAATGTTGAAGTTTCATGTTATTTCTAGTTTGAATCCATGGATTGACTTAAACATAAGAATCGAATGTTCATTTCTTATTTCAATCATATAGAAATATTGTATGTAAGTTTTAGAATCCAAAAACATAGGATGGAAAAGCAAAAAAGCGTCAACTATATATTACTAGTATTATTAGTATTGTTGTGATGTGATAAAAATAATAATAAATGTAAAATACAATTAATTAATATCCATATATTATTACTATATTATTTTACTGAAAACACAGGCCAAAATGCTAACTGATGGTGAAAATTATAAATTAATGATAGGAGTGTCGTATAAAATTTTAAATCTCAACAATCAAATAAAAACTATGATATTAGTTATTAACTTATAAATAAGTTTCTAATATAAATAAAGTTTTAAAGGTTGAACACTTATTATTAAAAAAATATATGATATAATTAAACTCACTTAAATTAAAATAATAAGATAATATGATAACGACTTGCATGTATGCATTTAATAAGTATTAGAAACTGGATAATAAAAAACTATTTGCTTAAGATATAGTTTTTATAAGTCTATTGCTTCCACTCCCCTGAAGAAAATATTACTAAAATTTAAAATAATGTAATATTTACACAATTTTATAAAAATGGGTAAAAATTATGAACATAGATAAATATGTATGGAAGGATGATTTCTAATACCAAAGATGAACTCGAGGTGTTAATCTTTTCTTTTACGCACATCATTATAATTTTTTTATTCTTTTAAAGGGATTTTTTTTTTTCAATAAAGGGAGAAAGCATGCCTTTTATTAGAACAAAGTTAGAAAGAAACCTGCCTGAAAAAATAAATGTTGGTGTCAAAATAACTTTTCCAATAATATAAAAAATAATAAAATGATTCCTATCTTATTTAATCGTATGATCTATTAAATAAAATATTAAAAATTATGACAATATATAGGACATAGATAAGAATCATACTGATTATAATAATACACAGAAAATAATAAGATCATACAAAATATTAATACAATTATATAATATAATAATTAAATTAACATAATATATGTCAAGGACGTACATAAATTAAATAAGTTTTTCAAAAGATAAATAACTATTAACAAAAATATTTAACTAAACATTGGATTACTCAATAACATTTTTGATCTCCACTATAAAAACATGTGAGGATCTAATTCATCCTCTGTTGACCTAATTCAAGATATCTATTTTATGAACTCTTACGTCAAATCACACACTAAACAACAACAACACCATCAAACCCTTCTTTAGTGGTTCCAATCATTCTCAAATACTTATTACAAACTAATCATTATATTATTATTCACTAAGGAATTCTTTAAAACCGTATAACTAAAAGCGCAAGTGGAAAGAAACGTTATAGACTCTGTCAATCTCGTCCAATAAGGTCATCTATTTGCTCAATTAGTAGAATTTAAAAATACTCTTGCTCAACAACCAGACACGTCTTGTGAGATCATCACTAGAGTACTCAGCCTAAAAAAAATCATGAAATTTATCTAGCGAGAATGGTCTCGCTCAGTCACTGCTAAGTCAATGAGTTCTCTGATTTTAGTCTCGTTCAGTGATTATCATCCAGTAAATATTAAATCAGTACATCACTCACTTTGAGCTCGCCAACGACCATATTTTCACCTTACTAAGGTAAAGTCAGTGAATCCCCTGACTTCGGTTTGCTCAACGAGAGTTTTTTGTCCAACAACAACCAAGTTAGTAACCGTAAGTCTAACCTCATCGAACGAGAATATATTCACTTAATGAGTCTACATAATTGTGAAAAATATGAACTCTACTGATTTATGACTCACTAGCCTTTGTAATTCAACTTAACACGAATTCTATATTCCAAAAATACAAGATCTCACATCATATACAATTTCAACACACATTTTACTTTAAAAATAGTTCCAATTATTCAACATAGCAGATTTTAAATCATAACATCTCTAAAGGAAATTTAATTCTCTAATCTCAACTTTCAAGGTTAAATTGCATAAGACAATGAAATTTCACAATTCAACTAACATAGATGTTTGTATGTAAGGAAAACACTATTACTTATGGACAATATTTGTATGTAAGGTCTACTATCCATACACAGTAGTGTTACATATGAATTATATACAAACAAAAATTCATAATTAACGTTACCTACAAATATTTTCATATAATTATATATGCATTTTTACATAAGTAATTACTTACAAAAAAATTCCATATGTGAAAAATCAGTATATAATTATATACACAAAAATTCATATATATAAAAAATTGGTATGTAATTATATATGAAAAAATTCGTATGTAACTTTATAGCTTTATAAATAAAATTTTAGGAAATCTCACTTTTGCATCCAATAGCTAAGAGTTCTATATAGCTTATAAGAGTCGAAAAGAACTGCTAAATTGTCAAACACAGTGTCAAATTATCAAGTATTAAGATCTGATTATCTTTTACAATTGATGCATTACCTAAATCAGTCATAAATTACTTTAAAAAAGCAACAAAATAAACATAAGCATGGATAAGGTTAAGTATGAATATCTAAATAAATTAACCAACACATGTATTATAATCTTCATAGCTACCTTCTCTACCGATCGGTCCTTCTCACTTCCACCTTCTTTCTTGGCTCTTGCTCTCTCAATCTCAAAGTGGGGTGACCTGCAGAAAAACACTTCGACGCTCAAGTTAGAATTTGTCCCTGCGAGTCTATCGAAATTTAGTCAAAAGAGAACGTTTACCGATTGTTATTTATATGGTTTCAGAAAATATTATCCATTAATTTATCTCTTAATGACGTTCAATGCTCACCTTAACTGCTCGACAATGACGGTTACCTCATTATTTATACATTCATGAACATTCAAACGCTGTCTCCGGTTGGAGAGGCCCGATCAGACAAATTGAACTGTCGTTCCTACGTACTCGGTATTGTCTAAGCACGCTCGGTCAGTCAATCCTACTTAGTAGTAACAATAAGAATAACATTTATAAAAGCTAATTAACTGTCTCCAACGCCTGAAAAAGAATATCAGAAAAAATCTCTTTCCTAAAAGAAAATTTCATCCCTCTTCTTCATTCATAAAAAAAATATTGGAAACTTCTTGTTTGCTTCCCATCACCATATACAGTCAATGAGTGCTTACGAATAGCCTGCAAAAATAAATGAACAAATAAATAAAAATGAATAGTATAAGAAAACAACATTTTCAAAATAATTTGAAAATAAAGAAAAGAAAGTCAAACCTGTGCAACAAAATTGCTAACGACACGACCATCGTCCAAACACAGATATGTATTGAAAATTTGAGCAATACGACCCTGTATAACATAAAACCAGATCAGTCTCAATAACATGTAATTTGCAGAATTTACTATAGGTAGTTTAAATTTATCTTGTGTAGGATTAAATAATAACACAACTTTGCCACAATTGCTTTCATCACCAAGTCATCACAGTGTACAAGCTAATTAATATTTGTATGTTCTTGAGCACATTCAAGCATCCTCTTGTAAATGAGGCTCTAAAAGTAAAGTGATTCATTAAGTTATAGTAACACAATAAAGGGAACTGGAATAACTTTGCAAATGAAAAGCATGTCAAATTATTAATTTTTTTTTGCTGAAAGAGTTGCTAAATTTATTATATGAAAAAATGTGTTTTTAATCTCTATGTTCTGTTAAATGTTGCCAAGGTCCTTGCATATTTTAATAAATTTTTAGTCATTAAACTATAATTAATATATTAATAAATAGGAAGATGTGCAAGCAGTGGATTATAAAAATAATTAAAATATTATTGTTTAATTTGATAAAATTAAATACTTGTAATTATATTTCTATAAATTCAAATTAGTATAATTAATATATTATGATTTAAAAAAAACGGTACATTGCACGGCTACAAATATTAATTATGTATTATGAATGTAGATAAATTATATGTGGAAGCACGAGTTCAAAGCAAAAGTTGCACTATCGTGAATATACACATCTTCCTGTTGATTTTTTAAATGTGTTTACACACTTAATTATAATCTTTTATTCTTTTAATAAAAGGATTGTTTTTTTAATAATATTAGAAAGAAACCTGCCCAAAAAAAAGAAAAATAAACGAAACTAACTTTTCAGTTGAATAATATAACCGTTGGATAGTTAATTGGGAGATTTTCTGTTTTGACCAGTTATCATTCAGTTTCTTCAATGCTATATTTATTTATTTCTAAACTCATTTACCTTGTCTTCGTACAATTCAAGATAGAATATTTTCATGGCGGAAAAACCCGTACAAGTCGATGAAGGCGATTCAGCGTCGTCTCCCACCTCTGCTTCTGTCACGGTGTCTGCATCATCTCCCACCTCTGCTTCCGTTTCGGTGTCTGCATCATCTTCCACCACTTCTTCGGTTTCCGTACTTATGTCATCTTCCACCTCTTCTTCTGTTTCCGTACCTGCTTTATCATCCACCTCTTCTTCTGTTTCCGTACCTGCGTCATCTTCCACCCCGTCTGCTGGCATATCTTCTCTTTTAGTAGCTGCATCAGCTTCGGCTTATGTTTCCGCTTTATCTTTGACGTCAGCATCGGCCACAGCAAACAAAGTAGTATCGGCACCGGAGTTGAAGTCGCTATCGGAATTAGCATCAGCAGCATGGGCAACTGACTCAGCACCCAGAACATCTACATCATGGGCACCACAGCCTGTATCCACGTCATCTTCGGTGCCATTGAGACTCACAGACGAGTTACCTATAAAACTAGATGGAGTGTGCAATGTAACTGAATGGAAAAAACAAGTTGTGCGTGTATTGATCACAGAAAACTTGCTAGGGTTCGTGACAAACCCTACTACTCCTAAAAAATATGCAAGCGAAAAGGATCGTTCTTGTGATACGGTAAGGGAGGAGTATCGGCAATGGGTTATTCAAGATGAAAGATTGCGCACTTGGCTGTTATCATCTTTATCTGAAAATATGAGTTCTTCTGTGACGGGAAAAGAACACGCATGGGAGGTTTGGAGTGGAGTGTTGGAAATCTGCCGTAATGAGTTGATAAACAATATCAAGGCAGCCCTAAGGGCAGAGATCAAGAACACGAAAGAGAACAAAGGAGATCAAACTGTGAGGGATTTTGTTAGCAGGATCACTGCTCTCGCTAGTACGTTGATAGCTTTGGGAGACGATGTTTCTGAAGAAGAACATGTTGATGCCCTCTTGCAAGATTTGCCGGACCACTATGAAACTTTGCGAGCGTTCATTCGAGAACGTCGTGAACGTCGTGACCGTGAAGGAAGTAACTAGAATTTTCTTTTCTTTTTGACTCGTTGTTAGTGAATTTGGTTGACTCTTGAACTCGGTCATGGAGGTAGTAACTAGATCTTGCTTTCTTCTTTTTTATTTTTCTTTGCGTACTTTGAGTCATTGTTTCTGAATTTGGTTAACTCATGATCTCAGTCATGGAGTCTGCTACTGCAAAATTATGCTTACGTTCAAGAGAAACTTGACAGAAAAGGCAAAAAAGAAGGAAGTCTGTGTATGAAGAACTCACTGAATTTACACTTGATCTTGTGCAAGTTTTACAAGTTTACACTTCTTGAGATTTGATTTTTACAAGTTTTAATGAGATATACATGTTAAGGTGACATATCATTTGAAGCTCCATGATTTTTGAAAAGTTTATCAGATTCTTGATTGGTCATGAATTTAGGCAATTTGTAATGGTGACTGCTGACCCTCGTTTAAACTTGGATAACACCCTGAATTTAGGGCGTAAAATTATTGCACGTGTTATGGTTAATGAGAGATTTTAGTGGATAATTATTGCGTAAAATTATTGCAAGTGTAATTTTTAATACTCATTAAGATAAATTTTTTGCTTGGATACTGAACAAGTGAATTTTAAAAGCTCTAAGATAAAAAAATGATTTTGAAAATTGTGCCTAAATTGAAGTCGAATTTCAGAAGTTCTTCAAGAACTGAGTGAACTGATGTTAGTCACGCGGGGTATAATTAATTACTTTTTTAGATGAATTTTTATTATTTAGAAAAAGAAATATAAAAGCCCCAAAATATATTACGACACCCAAAACAATGATTTTGATTTTTTTTTCTTTTTTATTTATTATGTTAGAACACTGGTATTTTGATAACATAATATTTTTTTATTACTATTTGATTTTATTCCTCAGTTTTTTTTAGTAAAATAAAAATGAATTTTTATTAAGAATTTTTATTCTTATAAAAATAGTCAAAATGATAGTCAGTGTGAAATAACCTTTTAGGGAAAAAAATGAAAGTTTTACTCTTAATAAAAAAGAAAAAGGGAAATTGGAGAGTACGCTTCTAACTAACTCCATAAAGACCTGTTCTAAAGCAAAATTCCCAAATAAATGGCCAAGTCGACGAAGGCGATTCAGCGTCGTCTTCCATATTTCAGCATCTGCGTCGGCATCGTCGGCATCATCAACATCAGAATCGTCATCGTCGGTGTCATGGACACTCAGAGACGAGTTACTGATAAAACTGGAAGGATTGAGCAATTTAGTTGAATGGAAAGAACAAGTTGAGCGTGTGTTGATCACAGAAAATTTAACAAGGTTCGTTACAAACCCTGTGCCCCCTATTAAATATGCAAGCGAAGTCTGCCGTTCTGTTAATCTCATAAGGGAGGAGTATCGGCAGTGGGTTGTTCAAGATCAAACGGTGCGCATTTGGCTGTTATCATCTTTATCTGAATTCATGTGTTCTTTTGTGATGGGATGGGAACACGCATGGGAGGTTTGGAGTGGAGTGCACGAACTCTGTCGTAGTGAGTTGGTAAGCAAGATCAAGATTGTCCTTAAGAAAGAGATGAAGAACACAAAGAAAGGAAATCTTACTGTCACAGATTACATTAACAGCATCACTTATTTCATTGATACGTTGATTGTTTTGGGAGATGATGTGACTGAACGAGAACATATTGACGCCATCTTGGAAGGATTGCCGGAAAAGTATGAATCTTTGCGAGCGATCATTCATGCACGTGAAGATGCCACGGTTTCTGATCTTGAATCGTTGATGACAATTCAAGAAACGGGACTTAACACTTTAGCGATTGAACTTCCCCTTGAGACTCGACTTCCCGTTGGATCTCCTCATCTTGTTACTCCAGGACATCCTGACAGCGACAATGTTGCTACAGAGGGAAGAGCCATCGGCGGTGGTCAAGGTGGTGGCAGAGGTTGCCGGCGCAGTGGTCGTCGCCGTCGAGGGAGTCAAGGCTGTGGTGGCCATAGAGGTAGTAATTAGGTCTTGATTCTTCTTTTTTTTCTGTGTACTTTGACTCGTATACTGTTACTGTGTTGACTCATTAATTCAGTCGTTGAGTTTGTTACTCAAGCTGTTTGTTTTGAATTACGGATTATGCTTGTTTCCTTTTTACATCTAATACATCTTTGTTAGTTTTGTTTGTTTCAGTCGAATGTTTTTTTTTTTATAAAGTTGTCTTTCCTCTTTCTATTTCAAACATTTTTTTTTAAAGAGTAGTTTTCATATCAAGGAATCCCCTTTAATGTGCAAGTGATGTTATTCTAAAAGTCTAAATATTTAACTTAATTTTACTTTTTAAGTAGAGTGATTTAAAATATAAATTATAATAAAAACATTAATATTAATTTAATGAAAAATATTTAATTAGATTATTTTAAAAAACTGTACATAATTACCTACTTTTGATTATAATGTCTTAGTTTCTTACTAAGACTATAATACCTCAAAAAGGAAACAATAGTACTTAATCATCAGAAAGGCTATAGGACATGATCCAAAAGCCATGTTTAATGAATATGAAGTGCGTCAACAAGAACATATGAAGCAAATGAAAGCATAGTTTATGTATCTAAACATGGTGGCCTTTGTGAGTCTTAATTAAGCTCTGTCACTACCACCACCTTTTACCAATTTATATATATATATAGATGATAGAAATATAATTGGGACCCGATGATTAATATATAATAACTCATGACGTGTTCTTAAGAAAAAAATTATATAATTTCTTTTATCTGAGATTTATCATATTAAATAAGAAGTTGTTGGTTATATTTTAATTCCAAGCACTTAATGATTCACATCACTTCTCGAATGGACATTGGATATAATTAGAGACTAATGATATTTTTTAGTGGATCCATCAACTATATATAGGTAATGTTTGGACTCAAAAATCTTTCAAATGAATTTACTTTTAAGTTATTATTTTATGTTTCATATTTTATTCTATTTTATTTTATTTTTTTATAAACGGTCCATAGGTAAAATAGTAGTATAAGTAAGGTGTGATGTGAATCTTTTTTTAGGCATCAACAATAAATTGAATTGGATCTTTTTTTTAGGCACCCACACTCAGGCGGCCTGTGAAGGTTGCTTACCGAATCAATTTTTGTACCAAGCACCCATAACCAAATAAAGGTTTCAACATATATTGTTGAGCTCGCAATGGATGGATAAGAAAGCAAGGACCAATCACGAGAGAGAAGGGGAACTTAGCGTGACACAAACAAAAGGAAAGAGAGGAAGAAAGGGGAAACTCACATTGTGTTGTATAAAAGCTGACAAAATCACGAGCAATATTTCCTGAAGCGTGTAGATTCATTGTCCTTAAGGACTTATCCGCGGTGTATTGCGCAAGTCCCCCAAGATACAACAGGAACTTCTCAGAAGAATATCTCTAAAGATCTCATAACTAACAAGGATCTCTAAAAGGAATATAAAATAAACCCGGAATAATTTTAGAAGAGGAAAAGAACAAAGGAGAAAGAGAGAAGACTGGAATGGGGAAAAACTCTTTATTTAGGAAAGAATAAAATCAATAAAAAAAATAAAAGCCATTAAATATTTTACCGTTGGAGCACTTAATAAAATGAATTTAAACATTATTGACAATTAAAGTTTTGACCGTTGCAATCCAACATTTTCTTTTTTGCAATAATCTAACATTATTACAACACATTGCTCATCATTCATGGTGTCAAGTGCATCAAAACACACTTTATTCCCCAAGAAGTGTTTGACTTTGTTTTGGGTCAAATTTTCCATTTATTGAAATGGATGATTGAGTTCAATGTGAAAGGTTGTGTTCCCTACATCAATTACAACAACGTTTGCCCATTCAATCAATTATTGATAACACAATTTTGATGTATATCATTTTCATCTCCTATTTATATGATTTTCAGCTTATGTTTATTTTGTTATGTTCGTATTGTCCAAATCAATAGATATAATTCAACATAATATATTGTTTGCTTGGTTGTCCAAATGTCTTTCGATGTCTTCATTTCGTTCAAAAATATATCATAACTATGATTGGAATTATGTGCACAATTTACATAGAGCAATGTTTCAAATTCAGGGATTCAAAAAAAAAAAGGCAGTCGTAATCGATTTCGAATGCTAGGTAATCAATTACAAAATGAAACATTGTTTTGTTCCTTAACACTCTACGTCGTCACAATTGTTTCTCTCTCCCACTTCCCCTCACATATCTAAACCCTTCAAAATTTCTTCCCCCTTCCAAAATCTTAAACCCTAACAATTCCCCAATGGCTGGCAGAACACGCTAATTAAAATCAAAGGGTATTGGAAGTCCAACATCGACTAGAGATAAGGCCAAATCATAATATATAAGTGAGGTGCAAACCTCACCTTACAAACCGATTTTGTGGGGTTCAGTTAGGCAAAAACCCACTTTCTAATAAAGGGCTTCCTCTTCCACAGCGACACGTCGTTGTCACGACAACCCACCCCATCTTCATCACCAGCTAATGAGCGTTTTTCCACGGTTGACCAATATGATGGTGTACATTCAAAACACCAAAAGATAAATGAAAATGTAGTAAGGGCAAAAAGGAAAAGGGGAAATGGAAAATAGGAAACGGAAAATGCAAAGGAGAAGAGAAATACCTTATCACCGCAGCTTTCCATTTCTTCACCGAAATCTCGTCAGAAAATATGACTCTTTATGCTTGATTCGTGAGAGAGAAAGGAGAGAAAGCGCACACAGAAATTGCAAACGAAAACGAAAATGTACATAGAAGGGAGAATGAAAATAAAAATTAAAGAGATATTTTCGGATACTAAATTCATTAATTCTTGCATGTCAACATTTTCGAATAAAATATTATTTAAAATGGTTGAATAACATTTTAACACATATGTTCGTTGTAAAAATGTTATCAAAACTTAACCTTATATCGGCATCCTTTTGAAAATTGTGCCTATATTGAATGGAATTTCAGAAATTCTTCAAGAACTGAGTGAACTGATGTTAGTCCAATTACGCGGGGTATAATTACTCTTTTAGATGAATTTTTATCATTTAGAAAAAGAAATATAAAAGCCCCAAAATATATTACGACACCCAAATATATTTACAGAAAGAATTGTCCATATAACTTTACTCTTCAAATTCTGTTTTTTGTTTGTATCTTTTGTTGGTTTTCCTTTTTTTTAAATAATTAATCCAAAGTAATAAATGTTAAAGGAATGTGAATTTGAAGGTTAAGAGACTTTCGCTTTTAATACTTTCTTTGATTTTATTATAATTTATTTTGAAATTTCAGGTAGTTTAGGTAAAGCTTAATACGCTTTAAAACTTAAATAGAGCTGCTAATTGTAGATTATCATAGGTAATAAGATTGTGACTTTTATCACAAGTATAGAATGCCAAAATCGAAGCATATAGATCCAAAGCACCAAAATGAATTATTAATTCAGATAAATTGTATGGAAGCATGGGATAAAAAAAATAGCTCACTCACTCATGAATATTTACATCTCCGTGTTGATATTTTTTTTTCTTTTTTTGTGTTTACATACATAACTTGAAATTTTGTTTATTATGTTAGAACACTGCTATTTTGATAACATAATTTTTTTATTACTATTTGATTTTATTCCTCGCTATTATTCAGTTTTTTTTAGTAAAATAAAAATGAATTTTCATTAAGAATTTTTATTCTTATAAAAATAGTCAAAATGATAATCAGCGTGAAATAACCTTTTTCATTCTTTTAATAAAACAATGCTTGCTTTTTTTAATAAGGAAAAAAAATGAAAGTTTTACTCAATAAAAAAGAAAAAAGAAAATTGGACCGCTTCTAACAAGCTCCATAAAGACCTGTTCTAAAGCAAAATTCCCAAATAAATGGGAAATTCTGTTTAAAGACTCAAACCTAACAATCTTATCATGGCGGAAAAACCAGTACAAGTCGATGAAGGCGATTCAGCGTCGTCTCCTACCTCTGCTTCTGTCACGGTGTCTGCATTATTAAAGTTCATGGTAGGTGTTGTTATATGTAAAAGTTCATTATTAAAGTTAATTTAATTAGTTAAATAACTATTTGTTCTTCGTGATAGGTCGCACTCGCAGCTGATGGTCATCATTCCCAAACAATGTAAAATTATATGGTTTTTTTCGTTGCATAGGAAGATGAAAAATGACTTGAGAACAATGCTTCAAGGGTAAGTGTTTCTCCAAAAATGACTTTGAATTTGATGTTCACCTTAAACTTTTATGATAAATATAGTTACATTAATTTTACTTTGTGTTTTCAATCTGTACAGAGTTATTGGTAAATCTCGAGGTCAACTCATTCAAATTTTGTATCCAAAGGTTGTAAGTCATTTATAGTTCTAATTCATTTCCTATGTTATTGAATGATCTAAATTCTTAACTATTTAGTTTGTCATTTTAGTGTAACCAGCAGCTAGATTTATGGGAATGTGACTTCTATGTTATGTGTTGAATTAAGACCATCATTCGAGCTATCATTACAGATGACTGGAATGAGGTAATGATGTATATCTTGAATATATTACAAATCAAATTCATCTTGAAACATATATGAAACCATAATGAATCTTTCTTCAATTTTGCAGCGCTTCAAGAGTACATCTCCTATACCAGAGGACACAATTAGGCAGATAAGGTAGGAGTGGACAACTTATCTTCTGCAAAGATGGAGTTAGGAATAGTTTTATTTGTTGTTGAACATTGCTTATTTTAGTTTAAGTTTATATCTTGATAGTTTTGGTAGTGGATTATTTTTTACATTAAGTAGAGCTTTCTTTATATGAAACACACACACACACACACACATATATATATATATATATATATATATATATATATATTATACTATATTGTTTTGGGACAAATTTCTGCTTTTCAGGTGTGGTTTTATTGCAAAAATAAATTAATTTTTTTTAAAAAAATACCTAGTAGACTTCGGTTAGTGTACTAACGGACGTCTATATATAGACGTCTGGCAGTGCACAAACCGACGTCCAGCCCCTATCCCTAGTACAAAACCGTTCAGGCATATGGTCGTCGGGGGATACACCTCGGACGTCTGTGTAGACGTCGGGGCTGATACAGCGGACGTCTACATAGCCGTCGGGGCTGACACATCGGACGTCTATGTAGACGTCCGATGTGTACCCCTCGGACGTCAACATAGACGTCAGGGCTGACACATCGGACGTCTATATAGACATCCGATGTGTACCCCCGACGTTTGACTAACGTCACCCACAAAGACGCCGGGGGGAGGTCGGACGTCAAAAAGCCAAAAGAACAGACATCTAAAGCCCTTTCTACACTAGTGAGTGAAATATTTTTGATTTTGAATCATAATATCTAGATCTAGTTTTCCTGGTTGAACAGGGTAATTTTTCTTAAATTTGTCAATCTAATCAGGACACAATATACTTTTACATTGTTATAGATTTTTTTGACCTAAGAAATTTTTTCAATTTAAATGTAAATTCAAAAAGTTTAAGGCGAGTCTAACAATACACAATACATGAGTTTATCCATATATTAATTAGACGAGTATAAGAAAAAACATTAGATGAGGTATTTCATATAATGGTTAGATGACTCTAAGCATACACGAATTAGACGAGTATAAAAAAAAATTAAACGAGTTTGTCAATGCACTGATTAGACAAATTTAACAATATACATTAGATGAATTTGTCTACACAATTACTAAACAAGTATATAGAAAAATGTTAGATAAATTATTCCACACATTGATTATACGGGTTGATGAGTTTGTCCATACAATAATTAAACAAGTCTAGTAAGAAACATTAGATGAGTGTCCATACAATGATAAGAAAGTTTATTTCTCCATACGCAAATTATACGATTCTATTAATACACATTAAGCAAGTTTGTTCATTCATTGGTTAAACAAGTTTTGCAATTGAATTAAATGAATTTGCATATACATTAATTGGACGACCATGTTCATACACTAATTAAACAATTTTAACAACAAATCCTAGACAAGTATGTCCATACATTGATTTCATATGTTGATTAGACAAGTAGAACACAAATTATTAAAAAAATTTGAAAATAAATTGATCAAACGAGTCTAACAATACACATTAGACGAGTCATTCATATATTTATTAAACGACCATAACAATTTATAGTAGACAAGTCTTTCAACACATAAATTAGACGAGTCTATTAATAAATATTATACAAGTATGTTCATTTACTACTTAAATGAATATTGCAACACATGTTAGACAAGTCTATTAATACATTGATTAGATAAGTATAAGTATAACAAAAAATACACAGGTTTAGCAATATAAATTACACGAGTTTATCCATATACTAATTAGATGTGTATAGCAAAAAAAATACTATACATTTATTAGATGAGTATAAGAATATTCACTAGACGAGTATGTCCATATCTTGATCATATGAGTCTTGTAACACACGTTAAACAAATTTGTTCATACATTAATTAAACTAGTTTAACAATATACAATCCACAAGTTTGTTCATATAAATAATAGATGAATTTATTAACACACATTAGACGACTCTATTCATTCTATGATTATGCAAGTCTTGCAATATACATTATACAAGTTTGTCTATATACTAATTAGACGAGTATAACAATACACATTAGACGAATGTGTTCATATACTGATTAAACGAGTCTAACAAGACATACTAAATGAGTTTGTATTTGATGAGTCTAACAATTCACATTATTTCAGTTTATTCATATACTAATTTATATTTTTAGTGAGTCAACTCTATATATTTTTGGATATCTTTCATACTTTTAAAAAGTCTACTATACTTTTGCATATGTTTCATTTTTTATATTTTTACAAACCCTACTATTTATATTTTTATAGATATAACATTCTAATTAAAAACATATAAATTATTTTTAAAGTTGATTATATTCAAAAACTTAATTACAAACTTAAAAATAATAATTATTATTTCCTCAATCTCTAATTTTCTTTTAATAAACACATATACCAACATCAACCCGAGTTTAAAATTAGTCATACAATAAAAGAATTACATATAATAAAATTTAAAAAGTATTAACTTATATAATTAGTTTTTTATAATTATTTATTTTATGATTTTTTTAATAATTCTCCTTGTCCAAATTTGTTTTTCAATTTTACTCTTTAAATAAATTTTTAAATCAGAATAATATTTTTATTAATTTTATCTTTTAAGTAACTGTTTTTTAAATTTAATCTTTATTTTTTTTTCAATTGACACTTTTTTTTAATTTGACCAGTTTTTTAAACCTAATTATTTTTTTAAACAATAAGATTATAAAAATTATTTACATTTAATTTTATAATTATAATAATAATATTAATTTTATCATTTTATATGAATGTGTGTTTAAATTTGGCTATTTTTCAAAACAAAAATAATTGCTTACGATAAAGAAAATGTAGCAGATATATTCACAATAATAATAATAATAAGTAATATTCCAATTTTGAATACACTTTTAAATTAATATACGAAATTTTATAAAATATTGCATCTGTTAATATTAAAATTAATTTAAAACTCCACGTTGTTGTATAATTGTACGATTTAAACTTTGTGTTCATCGAAGCCTTTATTTTGATACTTTATAATATAAATATTTGTTCACAATTTTATTCTTACTATAATAATGTTTTATTTAACTATTTTTATTGTTACTGTTTTATGGTAACTAATGGGAAGTAAAGTGCTTTCAGCCATCTATCACTTTTTTTTCTTTTTAAAACTTAAACAATACAATTTTAAACTATTTTACATCATTATAATATGAGGGATCACGATATTCCAACAACGCCAATTTGACAAAGATTTGACAACGCCACGTGTCAAGTTTTAATTGGTCGAATTTGAATGTTTTTTTTAATTTAAAATCTGATTTGGAATGGGTTGAAGTTTGGATTCCGAAACTGCCCTCTTCGTTTTCGAACTCTATCTTCTCTCCTTATCACTGTCTTCTCTCTCCATTTTAGGGATTTGAATTTCATTTCAACTTCTCTCTTCATAGCAGTGTTCTCCCTCCTCCATTTTTGCAGTTGTTTGTTCGTCATCATTGAAAGACCAAGTTAAGGTGTTTCTGGGTTGAGAGGTGAGTTCCTGCACCATTGACAAAGAACTGATGTTGTTGTAATCGATTACAGGGAGCTGGTAATCGCTTACCAGTAGAAAAATCTCCTTTTGTACCGAAAGTTGAAGAGTGCTACCCAGACGTGGCTTAAGCACTCCCCAGGAATATTTTGGATTCGTTATGACTGTCTTTTGAAGGTTTTATGGATGGATCATTAATGGAACACTTCAAGTTGGAATACTTCAATATTAAACAAATATAAACGAAATAATGAAGGGTATTGAGTAATGAAAAATTATAACAATATTAAAAAGCACATACATTAATAAAAAAACGTAATGACATTTCACGAAACAACAAGTTTTGAAATGAAAAGATACATAACAGTATACAATGAAATGTAATCTAAGAAGATGGTTGTCGATCAAATTGATTGCAGAAGTTAATAACTTCTTCCTCTACGAGTTGTGCAAAAATTGTCATGAACTTGAACTACCTTGGTTCAAACACCTATAGGTGGTTTTCTCCAATTGAGGTGAGGTGCATAACCCATGCTGTCAACATTGACCTTTGCTGACTATTTTAATCATAACTTTTTCCACAGATCTCCAAATGATGTGATTCTTTTTTTATTAGAAAGTAGACTCAAATATCTTTCCAATGACTACTAATTTATAATTTTTTGACACCTGAGTAGGTGCAGTTAATTCCTTAAAGTTAACGTTTTATATATTTCTACCACCTCTAACCTTTGCTGGTTGTTTTGCTCATAACTTTCTCCACCGAACTCCAAATGCGTTGATTCTTGTTTTGTTGTAAAGCTCTTTGAGTCTAGATTCCAACAGAACAAGAATCAAGTCATTTGGAGTTCGGTGGAGAAAGTTAAGAATAAAACAAGTAGCAAAGTTCAGAAAAACAGAGTTGGGGAGCAGTATTCATCTAGATGGGGAGTACAGTTGAAGTTTTTGTACAAATTACCCTTTTTCCTCTGGTAATCGATTACAAGACCCCTGTAATCGATTACCAGAGGAAAAAGGGTAATTTGTATCGAAACTTCAACTGTACTCCCCAGCTAGATGAACACTGCTCCCCATTCTCTATTTTTGTTGAATTTTTCCTTTTTTGAGATGGGTGAGTGAGTTCAATGTTATTCGGTGAGCTCTCTGCACCAATAATGAGGTTAGGTCATTGATTTCTTCAAAATAAAAATGTTCATTTAGGTGGTTTTCTCCAATTGAGGTGATGTGCATAACCCATGCTGTCAACTTTGACCTTTCCTGACTATTTTAATCATAACTTTTTCCACAGACCTCCAAATGATGTGATTCTTTTTTTATTAGAAATTAGACTCAAATATCTTTCCAATGACTACTAATTTATAATTTTTGGACACCTGAGTAGGTGCAGTTAATTCCTTAAAGTTAACGTTTTATATATTTCTACCACATCTCATCTTTGCTGGTTGTTTTGCTCATAACTTTCTCCACCGAACTCCAAATGAGTTGATTCTTGTTTTGTTGGAAAACTCTTTGAGTCTAGATTCCAACAAAACAAGAATCAAGTCATTTGGACTTCGGTGGACAAATTTAAGAACAAAACAAGTAGCAAAGGTCAGAAAAACAAAGTTAGGGAGCAGTGTTCATCTAGCTCGGGAGTACAGTTGAAGTTTCTGTACAAATTACCCTTTTTCCTCTGGTAATCGATTACAAGACCCCTGTAATCGATTACCAAAGGAAAATGGGTAATTTGTACATAAACTTCAGCTGTACTCCCTAGCTAGATGAACACTACTCCCCATTCTCTATTTTTGTTGAATTTTTCATTTTTTGAGATGGGTGAGTGAGTTAAATGTTATTGGGTGTGCTCCCTGCACCAATAATGAGGTTGGGTCATTGATTTCTTCAAAAAAATGTTCATTTAGGGTGTTTTCTCCAACTGAGGTGAGGTGCATGATCATTGTTGTAACACCCCTTCTCGGAGTCTCATAGGAAGTTGTTACCTTTTTTGTGCAGTGGGTTCGTCCGGTGACAATGGTTCTTCGAACAAGGTATGAACTTTTTCATGTCTCGGTATTCGTATTTTGGGGAGTGGATTTTGGTCTTGCATCTGTTCGTCATTTTTTGGTGTGTCTTGCTTTTGGGTTGTCACTTACGTTGGTTATTTGTACCAACAAATATTAATTTTTTTTTTGCAGTTGTTTGTTTGTCATCATTGACACAAGACTGATGTTGTTGTAATCGATTACAGGGAGCTGGTAATCGCTTACCAGTAGAAAAATCTCCTTTTGTACCGAAAGTTGAAGAGTGCTACCCAAACGTGGCTTAAGCACTCCCCAAGAATATTTTGGATTCGTTATGACTGTCTTTTGAAGGTTTTGTGGATGCATCATTAATGGAACACTTCAAGTTGGAATACTTCAATATTAAACAAATATAAACGAAATAATGAAGGGTATTGAGTAATGAAAAATGACTTTGGGGACACAAAAACGACTTTGGGGAACAATGTTCATCTAGCTGGGGAGTACAGTTGAAGTTTCTGTACAAATTACACTTTTTCCTGTAGTAATCGATTACAAGACCCCTGTAATCGATTACCAGAGGAAAAAGGGTAATTTGTACAGAAACTTCAACTGTACTCCCGAGCTAGATGAACAATGCTCCCCATTCTCTATTTTTGTTGAATTTTTCCTTTTTTGAGATGGGTGAGTGAGTTCAATGTTATTGGGTGTGCTCCCTGCACTAATAATGAGGTTAGGTCATTGATTTCTTCAAAATAAAAATGTCCATTTAGGTGGTTTTCTCCAATTGAGGTGAGGTGTATAACCCATGCTGTCAACTTTGACCTTTACTGACTATTTTAATCATAACTTTTTCCACAGACCTCCAAATGATGTGATTCTTTTTTTATTAGAAAGTAGACTCAAAAATATTTCCAATGACTACTAATTTATAATTTTTGGACATCTGAGTAGGTGCAGTTAATTCCTTAAAGTTAACGTTTTATATATTTCTACCACCTCTCATCTTTGCTGGTTGTTTTGCTCATAACTTTCTCCACCGAACTCCAAATGAGTTGATTCTTGTTTTGTTGGAAAGCTCTTTGAGTCTAGATTCCAACAAAACAAGAATCAAGTCATTTGGAGTTTGGTGGAGAAAGTTAAGAACAAAACAAGTAGCAAAGGTCAGAAAAACAGAGTTGGGGTGCAATGTTCATCTAGCTGGGGAGTACCGTTGAAGTTTCTGTACAAATTACCCTTTTTCCTCTGGTAATCGATTACCAGAGGAAAAAGCGTAATTTGTACAGAAACTTCAACGGTACTCCCCAGCTAGATGAACACTGCTCCCAAAAAAAGGTTTCAATATATATGGTCGAACAACACTGGAAGAAAACGTATGGTACTCTATCAAAATTGAAATTTTATTTATATAATATATTATTAGTACATATTACCCAACATTTATAATCATAATCTTTTGTTTACAAAAAACATGTACAAGGCTCATACAATGTAAATATCTAGGCAACTAATCAACATATAATTGAAAACCTATAAAATCCTAAGTGTTGCAGCACTTGTTCTCTTCACACGTTGTCATTGTCTAGAATCCAGTCCATATATATTTTTGTCTAAATACTTGCAATTGCTCCTGAAATCAACACAAGTTACTTTAAAAAATTAACACAATACCAAAATCATCTAGTCTTTTAACAAAGTTACTGATACTTACATTGTTGTAATCAAGCATACTTTTCTCATTGTAATTGAGAACATCATCCCATAGTTCAATTTTTTAACAACATACCAAATAATAACTCAAGGTTTTGTGCCTGGGAAATGCAAAAAAACAAAAAAAAAGTATAACACACCTACTAGTTAATCACATCAACAAATTATATTTGAAACATCTATTATCAAACATCAACAAATCATATGTTTGATGAGCATAATACCTAATGTTCTCAATCACCAAGGCTCCTAATAAATTAGTTATTACAAAAGTCTATAAAAAAGATTACATACTTTACCTTGCTCTGGCGAAACAAATATCTCAAATCAAGAACCAAAAAATTGGGCTGCAAAAATTCCAAATATGTAAATATAGAGAAATAATTAAAAAAATAATATAATTTTCCAAAAGCAGAAACAACTAAGAGATATAAAGATTACTAACACATTTGATAATTTCAATACCCCAACCAAGAAGCCAATAGACAACAACTTACCCCAAGAAAAGGTCATGTTAAGAGAAACTTTATTCCAACCGACGAAGGAACAATAGCACGAGCGAGAAAACGAAAGCTTTGGAGAAATGACGCCAACGGTGGACCCAAGCGATACAAAGACAACACTTCAATGGCGGACAGAGAGAGACGACTTCCTCCGGAGACAACGGTGGACCCAAGCAACGAACGAACAACAGTGGATAAACACAGTACTTCGGTGGCGAAGATTCGAATGAGGAATGTCGAAGGCGGTGAAAGAGTTTCGAAGAGAGGAATAGGTTTTTCTTCTGAATATTGTTTCAAAAAGTGAAAAGTACCAAAATGTTTCTGAACATTCTTTCCAAAGATGCCCTCGAAGACAAAATGAAACTTTTAAAAAAATTTGATAAAGACAACCAATGATAATGTGACACGTATCGTTGTCAAATTATTGTCAAAAATCTGTTGTCGAAGAAACCTTTTCCTAATATGAGAAACACCATTTAATAATTTTGCTTGGTATAATTTTACTCAACACAATATACTGAGTCGTTTCCTCTGCATTCTTATGGCGCCAAAAAGACGGCAACAACACGGCAAAAGAAAAGGAAAACCGTCTACGGCCTCAGCGTCAGCTTCGGCACCGGCACAAGCACCGGTAACAGCACCGGCACAAGCACCGGTAACATCACCGGCATCAGCACCGGCACCGGCACCGGCACCGGCACAAGCACTGGTATCAGCACCGGCACCCGATCCAACATTTACTCCTGCACCGGCACCAGTGTCGGCACAGACATCTTCCCCGCCGTGGCCAGTGTTACTCCTAAATTCGTTACCGACTAAACTGAAGGGAGTGGGAAATTATCGTTTGTGGAAAGAACTAGTTCGGAGTACCATCATCTCGTACAATTTGGAGCGGTTCGTTGTAAAGTTTCTGATTCCTGACGAATACGCGAGCGAAAGCGATCGGAAAAATGATATCTTAAGCAAAGAGTATCAAGAATGGCTTATTCAAGATCAGATATTGTACAGTTGGCTTTTATCGTCTCTATCCGAAGACCTTTTTCCCATAATAGCGCGATGCATACACTCATGGGAGGTTTGGAACACAGTCAACGAATACATGGGTTCTGAACTGCAATCGAGGGTTAAAGAACTCAGAGCAGAGCTCAATACGATAAAGAAAACTGGCTTTCTTGGAGATTATCTTGAGAGGATCCAAGCCATTGTTAACTCTTTAGCCGAAGCTGGTGATCCGGTCTCTGAAAAAGAACACATTCAGGCCATCTTGGAAGGCTTGCCGGAGCAGTATAACGATTGTGCCACCGTCATAAGAGGACGTTGCAACCCTCCACCGCTTATTAATGTTGTGTCCTTGTTGTCCATTCAAGAAGCGCAAATTGAACAGTTCAACATTCTTGTTCCTGTTGAATGTCTAATGTCATTTAAATCTCCAACTGCTGCTGATTCTACCGATCATGATAGTGAGAGACCTCCTGGCCCTCCAGCTGATGACAACGCTCCATCTTCTTCCCCTAATTGTCCCAGTGACCCCCGTCGCCGTAGTGGCCGTCGTTGATATGTGGGCTAGGTATTTTTCATTAAGCTCTATGCGAGTTTCAACCTCGATTACTGTTAAAGGCTGAGGTTAAAGATATGAGTGTTTTAGATGTTTCATCAGATTCTGTTTAACAAATGCTGTGATGTGCCATTCAAATTTGGTGGTATCAATTTTTAGGTTATGCAGAATAAATAGTTTTGTTGATCAGTGCTGTTGAATGCTATGGAGTTTTATTGAATTTTTAGGTGTTGTTGTATGCAGAATAAATGGTTTTGTTGAATGTCTAAATTGCCTGGGTGGTTGATGTGTGGGAGTTATGCTATACGTTAATTGATAGATTAATCTTCATTCACCAAACTTTTCCAATTAAATTGGAAGTCATTCTACGCGTTTTTCAATTAATCAGCTTTTTCATTCAATTTCTACAAGCAAGTCGTTCTAACCCTTGTCGTTTTTCAATTGCATACAACATCTACCATTGAACTCCAACAACAAGTTCAAAAATCCTGAGTTGGTCATTAACATGATGCTAAATTTACTAACCTTTTTTTAACAAATATTGTCAATTTTTTTTAACTTTATCTTATTTAATTTATTATATTGTGACTGCAGATGAGGTGAAACAACCTATTTTGCACAAGGAAAACTATTCATAATGAGAGTTCAATTTATTACATTGTCAAAATGGATGAGGCGAATGGAAGGAATTTAGTTTTAAAGAAAACACATTCGTTACTCATTTGTTCTATAATTAAGACAACCTTTGATAGGACAAAATCATGATTTCTTGAATGGGACTTCTAGGCAGACTCCATGTTAAATGTAGACCATCCGTATCCAGAACATATAACTGTAATCTTTTCAAAATAATCAACAACAAATAATCAGTATTTTGTCATGTGCATCCGTAATATTGTAAAATTTTAGAATTTGAGGTTCAAGAGATATGATTCCTCTACCATCATCGCAAACCAATGTCATACAATGTTAGATTAAATAATTAGAGGTGTGATTGCGATCATTTTTAAACACTTTGACTCTCTTGTAATCACATGATAGCAGCAAATGACTATTATTCTATACATCAATACTTACATCTCTTATATTACGAGTGGAGTGACAACTACTTTTTATATCATTATTGTCGAATAAACTTATATCACAACTACTTTTTATATCATTATTGTCGAACAAACTTATATCGCATTTACTAACAATGAGTAATTGAACAAACATTGCGTAACACTTCAAAAAGGTGCTACTAATAAAACGGATAACAAATATTAAACTAAAACGAAGATATATGGAATTAATACCTATTTTATTGTAAAAGTTTAAATATCCACAATGGTAACCGTAATTAATAAAAGAAATAATTCATTATGATAAAAAAAGTTATTCGAAATACATAAAAATTTAGACAAAAATCTCAACAGAGTTTTTCCTTTCCACACGACTGTGCATCCTGACCTTTATCTCATGACCTCTCCTCCTCACAAGTCATATGTAAAAAATCACAACCACACACAAAAATAAGGGTAACCTAACATATATATATATATATATATATATATATATATATATATATATATATATTTACCATTTATAACAAATTTCACATCACATAATATTCTATAGAAATGTTGTATTTACACATATAACACCCAAAACAACATCTAACATTCACAATTATCAACTCTTGTCATTAAGTCAAATTCTATGCATGTTGTATATGTTCCTTTCGAGTAACTTATTGTTTATTTTACTTGCTTAACAAGCTTTACAATTAAGATAATTCTGCCTGCTTACTGTAAGTAATCCTATCTGCTCAACAAAACCTTATAATTAGTCTGTTCAACAAAACCTTACTAACATAGAACTAAGTTGAAGCCAAGTGTTTTATAGTCAAAACCCAAACCTCACTTTTTCAGTTACCCATAAGGACATACATCGAATAACTCGGATTTACAGTCACTCACTCATTTTTAGTCTATTTCAGTCGATGGTTGAAATTGTTAGAGAATTATGATGGAGTTGAGACTCTACGTGTCATACTGTTAGAAACATAATAGTTAATTTAGTTTGAATAAAAACTACATTATAATTAATATGTATTAGAAAATGATATAATATGTATTAGAAAATGAACTTTTATCATGATATTGATGTTGGTTGATGTGTTATTTACAGGATAATATATTGAATGTACTATTGGATTGTGCAGCATGCAAATGTCTATTCCTACTCACCATAAAAATTAATTAGATAATAGCAACACGAAAATCAAAGGAAGTCCACAACTATTTGCTTAAGATATAATTCAGAAACTTTCAAAAGTCCAATATTAAACTTTTATGGTTTATTAAGTACTGAAAAGGTTATATTTTTTTAAGTATATCTTATTTTATTTTTTTTAAACAGGTAATGTGATGTGTCTATTGATTATTTATGTTTTTAAGTATAATTTTATGATTTTATATTTTATTTTATAATTTAAAATAAAAATAACTTTTTCTTGATACTTGGTATGTGGGTGTTTGAGTATCATCATCTTAAAAAGTAATGTAACTTTAATATAGTTTTATAAAAATAGGTAAAATTTAAAAAATCATGAACATAGATAAATTATAATTTTTTTTAATAAAAAGCTTGGTTTTTTAAACAAGAGGTGGAAAATGAAAGCATATGACTTTAATAAAAAAAATATTAGAAAGAAACCTGGCTTAAAAATAAATGCCCGTGCAAAATAACTTTTCAGTTGAATAACATAACCGTTGGACAGTTAATAGTTTTCTTGATAACAGTTATATATCATTTGGCTTGTCCAATCTATATATCAATTCAAAATAGAACCTTTCTCTGTATTTTCATGGCAGACAAACCAGTCTAAGTCGACGAAGCAGCATCAACATCAGAATCGTCATCAGCGTTGGGTTGATATCGAGATTAGCATCGTGGAAATCCAGGGACAGTGAGAGACGAGATGCCGCCGATAAAACTGGAAGGAGTGAGCAATATATTTCCATGGAGAGAACAAATCAAGGGTGAGTTGATCTCAGAAAACTTAGTAAGCTTCGTTACAAGCTCCGAACCCCTAAAAAATATGCAAACGATCTCTGTCGTTCTGCTAATGTCACAACGGAGGAGGAGTATAGGCGGTGGTTATCTAAAGATCAAATGGTGCGCATGTGGCTGTTAACATCTTTATCTGATTTCATGCGTTCTTTTGTCGTTGGATGGAATCACTCATGGGAGATTTGGAGTGGGGTGCACGAAATCTGTCGTACTGAGTTGGTAGGCAAGATCAAGATTGCCCTTTGGAATGAGATGAAGAACACAAAGAAAGAAAATCGTAATGTCATAGATTATCTTAGCAGCATCGGTTATTTCGTTGATATGTTGGTTGAAATGGGAGAAGATGTGACTGAACGAGAACATATTGACGCCATCTTGGAAGGGTTGCCGGAGGAAGGGTATGAATCTGTGCGATTCGTTCACGTGTAGATGCCACGTCTTCGGATCTTGAAACGTTGATGATAATTCAAGAAATGGTAGTTAGTGGGGCTCAACCTCCCATTGATGATCTTCATCGTACCAACGACAATGTTGATGCAGAGGGAAGAGGCGGTGGTGAACATGGTGGCAGAGGCGGTGGTGAACGTGGTGGCAGAGGTCGCCGGCGCAGCGGTCGTCTCCGTCTACGGGGTCAAGGCAGTGGTGGCGGTACAGGTAGCGGCTAGGTCTTGCTTTTCTTTTTTTGTGTACTTTGACTCATGTTGTTACTGTGTTGACTCATGAATTCAGTCATGCAGTTTGATAAACAGTTTGTTTTGAATTACAAATTATGCTTGTTTTTTCTTTTTTTATTTTTATTTTGAAAATTGTCTTTCCTTATTCTATTCAAACATTTTATTTGTAAAAAGAATAGTTTCTACAATGACAAATCCCATTTAATGTTGAAGTTTCATGTTATTTCTAGTTTGAATCGATGGATTGACTTAAACATAAGAATCGAATGTTCATTTCTTATTTCAATCATATAGAAATATTGTATGTAAGTTTTAGAATCCAAAAACATAGGATGGAAAAGCAAAAAAGCGTCAACTATATATTACTAGTATTATTAGTATTGTTGTGATGTGATAAAAATAATAATAAATGTAAAATATAATTAATTAATATCCATATATTATTACTATATTATTTTACTGAAAACACATGCCAAAATGCTAACTGATGGTGAAAATTATAAATTAATGATAGGAGTGTCGTATAAAATTTTAAATCTCAACAATAAAATAAAAACTATGATATTAGTTTTTAACTTATAAACAAGTTTCTAATATAAATAAAGTTTTAAAAGTTGAAACCTTATTATTAAAAAAATATATGATATAATTAAATTCACTTAAATTAAAATAATAAGATAATATGATAACGACTTGCATGCATTACTCACCATCATAATGAATTAAATAATAGTGACACGTAAATTATAAACAGCATTCAATAAGTATTAGAAACTAGATAAAGGACAATAAAAAACTATTTGCTTAAGAGATATAGTTTTTATAAGTCTATTGCTTCCAATCCCCTGAAGAAAATATTATTAAAATTTAAAATAATGTAGTTTTTACACAATTTTATAAAAATGGGTAAAAATTATGAATATAGATAAATATGTATGGAAGCATGATTTTTAATACCAAAGATGAACTCGAGGTGTTAATCTTTTCTTTTACACACATCATTATAATTTTTTTATTCTTTTAAAGGGATTTTTTTTTTTCAATAAGAAAGGGAGAAAGCATGCCTTTTATTAGAACAAAATTAGAAAGAAACCTGCCTGAAAAAAGTAAATGTTGGTGTCAAAATAACTTTTTCCAATAATATAAAAAATAATAAAATGATTCCTTTCTTATTTAATCGTATGATCTATTAAATAAAATATTAAAAATTATGACAATACATAGCACATAGATAAGAATCATACTGATTATAATAATACACAGAAAATAATAAGATCATACAAAATATTAATACAATTATATAATATAATAATCAAATTAACATAATATATGTACAAGGACATAGATAAATTAAATAAGTTTTTCAAAAGATAAATAACTATTAACAAAACTAAACTTAAGATTACTCAATAACATTTTTGATCACCACTAAAAACATGTCAGTACCTAATCCATCCTCTATTCACATAAAATATGTCATTACAAAGAGAAACATCATACATAGAAAAGAAGAAAGAGTAAGTTAGTGTTAAAAGAAAATATCGTAAAACAATTTAACATATCTCATATTAGTTCATCAATATAATCAACAACAAATAATCAGTATTTTGTCATGTGCATCCGTAATATTGTAAAATTTTAGAATTTGAGGTTCAAGAGATATCATTTCTCTACCATCATCGCAAACCAATGTCATACAATGTTAGATTAGATAATTAGTGGTGTGATTGCGATCATTTTCAAACACTTTGACTCTCTTGTAATCACATGATAGCAGCAAAGGGCTGGGCAAAAATAACTGATCTGTATTGTACTACAGTTAACTATACTATATTATACTTAAAAAAACTGATCCACTTTTACTAAAAGTTCAGTATACTATTTTATGGTTTATTTTTTAAAAACTGAACTTATAACAGTTTTGGTTCAGTTAACTGTGAGAACTGTATCTACTCTCTTCTCTTCTCTAGTTCGGTTCAATTGCTCTGCTAAAAAAACGTTAATATTAATAAAAGAAACCGTTCAAATAAAAAATTAATAATGAATTTTTTAAGACAAAATTTTTTTATCACAAATTTTTATATTCTTTTATCAATAAACATATATTATTTTTTAAATAATATTATTTTAAGTAATAAAAGTAAAATATTTTTTTTTTAAATTTAATTTTATTAAATGATTAAGTAATATAAATCATAAAAAAAATAATACTTTAAATATATTATATTCTTTAACATATTATTAAATATGTAAAAATATGTTAAAAAAACTTTTAATGATATTAAAATGTGTGTAAGCGCACACACTAAAATAACTATTTATTTTAAAAATCAACTTACTTTAAAATATATATCAATATTATTATTTTTAAATGATAGTATTTTACATAATAAAATTAAAATATATTTTTTAACGTTAAATTTTATTAAATGAATATATAATAAAATATCATAAAAAATTAGTAATGTAGCAAAAATAATTAATATTATAGAAATATCAAATGACAAAAAAATAACAAACGTTTATTAAGAGTAATTTTTCTAGTATCATCTTTTATTATATTATAATAATTAATAAATATTAGTTTAATTTTTACATAATAAAATATAAATAATAAATAATTGATTAATAAAACAATTTTACAAGGGAACAAAATAAATATAAATAAAAAATTATTTTAAAATAAAATAAGTAGATAAAAAGATAAAATAAATTATATACACATATAAAACAAAAAAATATAAATAAAAAATTAAAAAAATAAATATAAAATTAAAATAATATTCATGACAAAATAAATATAAGTAAAAAAATAAAAAAAATAAATAAATAAATAATAAAATAATTTTCATACACATATAATAATAAAAGAAATATAAATAAAATAGAAAATAATAATATCAAATAATTAAAAAGTTAATTTGTAAGATAACTTATGAATAAAATAAAATAAATATTAAAATAAATTTCAATTAAAAAGAACAAGTATTGTTATACTATTCAGTTTAAAAATTAGTACAATTCAGTTTATAAACTAGTACGTTTAAAATTAGTATAGTTAGTAGTTCAGTTTAGTTTATATTGTAGTTTAGTATAATTTAGTATAGTTCAATTCAGTCCAGTTTGATAAAACAAAAAACAGTTCAGTTCAGTTATTTTTGCCCAGTCCTACTTAAGATATAATTAAACTTTCAAAAAGTCCAATATTAAACTTTTATGGTTTATTAAGTACTAAAAAGGTTATATTTTTTTTAAGTATATCTTATTTCATTTATCAGGTAATGTGATGTGTCTATTGATTATTTATGTTTTTAAGTATAATTTTATGATTTTATATTTTATTTTATAATTTAAAATAAAAATAACTTTTTCTTGATACTTGGTATGTGGGTGTTTGAGTATCATCATCTTAAAAAGTAATGTAACTTTAATATAGTTTTATAAAAATAGGTAAAATTTAAAAAATCATGAACATAGATAAATTATAATTTTTTTTAATAAAAAGCTTGGTTTTTTAAACAAGAGGTGGAAAATGAAAGCATATGACTTTAATAAAAAAAATATTAGAAAACCTGCCTTAAAAATAAATGCCCCTACAAAATAACTTTTCAGTTGAATAACATAACCGTTGGACAGTTAATAGTTTTCTTGATAACAGTTGTATATCATTTGGCTTGTCCAATCTATATATCAATTCAAAATAGAACCTTTCTCTGTATTTTCATGGCAGACAAACCAGTCCAAGTCCACGAAGGAGCATCGACATCAGAATCGTCATCAGCGTTGGGTTGATATCGAGATTAGCATCGTGGAAATCCAGGGACAGTGAGAGACGAGATGCCGCCGATAAAACTGGAAGGAGTGAGCAATATATTTCCATGGAGAGAACAAATCAAGGGTGAGTTGATCTCAGAAAATTTAATAAGCTTCGTTACAAGCTCCGAACCCCCTAAAAAATATGCAAACGATCTCTGTCGTTCTGCTAATGTCACAGAGGAGTATAGGCTGTGGTTATCTAAAGATCAAATGGTGCGCATGTGGCTGTTAACATCTTTATCTGATTTCATGCGTTCTTTTGTCGTTGGATGGAATCACTCATGGGAGATTTGGAGTGGGGTGCACGAAATCTGTCGTACTGAGTTGGTAGGCAAGATCAAGATTGCCCTTTGGAATGAGATGAAGAACACAAAGAAAGAAAATCGTAATGTCATAGATTATCTTAGCAGCATCGGTTATTTCGTTGATATGTTGGTTGAAATGGGAGAAGATGTGACTGAACGAGAACATATTGACGCCATCTTGGAAGGGTTGCCGGAGGAAGGGTATGAATCTGTGCGATTCGTTCACGTGTAGATGCCAGGTCTTCTGATCTTGAAACGTTGATGATAATTCAAGAAATGGTAGTTAGTGGGGCTCAACCTCCCATTGATGATCTTCATCGTACCAACGACAATGTTGATGCAGCGGGAAGAGGCGGAGACGGTGGTGAACGTGGTGGCAGAGGCGGTGATGAACGTGGTGGCAGAGGTCGCCGGCGCAGCGGTCGTCTCGGTCGTCAAGGAAGTGGTGGCCGTAGCGGTAGCGGCTAGGTCTTGCTTCTCTTTTTTTTGTGTACTTTGACTCATTGTTACTGTGTTGACTCATGAATTCAGTCATGCAGTTTGATAAACAGTTTGTTTTGAATTACAAATTATGTTTGTTTTGAATTACAAATTATGCTTGTTTTGAATTACAAATTATGCTTGTTTTGAATTACAAATTATGCTTGTTTTGAATTACAAATTATGCTTGTTTTTCCTTTTTTTATTTTGAAAATTGTCTTTCCTTATTCTATTCAAATATTTTATTTGTAAAAAGAATAGTTTCTACAATGACAAACCCCATTTAATTTTGAAGTTTTATGTTATTTCTAGTTTGAATCGATGGATTGACTTAAACATAAGAAATCAAATGTTCATTTCTTATTTGAATCATATAGAAATATTGTATCTAAGTTATAGAATCCAAAAACATATGATGGAAAAGCAGAAAAACGTCAACTAAATATATATATATATATATATATATATATATATATATATATATATATATTACTAGTATTATTAGTATTGTTGTGATGTGATAAAAATAATAATAAATGTAAAGTACAATTAATTAATATCCATATTTATTACTATATTATTTTACTGAAAACACAGGCCAATGCTGACTGATCTTAGTAGGCCTTAATCATATTTCACACATGGACCAGAAAGCAAAATTTTTATAAATAAAAATAATTTGTAAGTTAAAAAAAAAATCTATATTAATATGTAATATAGTTTTAGGATAAGAAAAAAAAGTAATTCTAACGCAATATTAATTTTGAAATGAAAATACTAATTCTACACAGAATCAGATGTTAGGCATATCTAATGTACTAGAAAACATTAGCAAAAATATGGTGAAAATTATAAATTAATGATAGGAGTGTCGTATAAAATTTTAAATCTCAACAATCAAATAAAAACTATGATATTAGTTATTAACTTATAAATAAGTTTCTAATATAAATAAAGTTTTAAAGGTTGAACACTTATTATTAAAAAAATATATGATATAATTAAACTCACTTAAATTAAAATAATAAGATAATATGATAACGACTTGCATGCATTACTCACATCATAATGAATTAAATAATAGTGACACGTAAATTATAAACAGCATTTAATAAGTATTAGAAACTGGATAATAAAAAACTATTTGCTTAAGATATAGTTTTTATAAGTCTATTGCTTCCACTCCCCTGAAGAAAATATTACTAAAATTTAAAATAATGTAATATTTACACAATTTTATAAAAATGGGTAAAAATTATGAACATAGATAAATATGTATGGAAGGATGATTTCTAATACCAAAGATGAACTCGAGGTGTTAATCTTTTCTTTTACGCACATCATTATAATTTTTTTATTCTTTTAAAGGGATTTTTTTTTCAATAAAGGGAGAAAGCATGCCTTTTATTAGAACAAAGTTAGAGAGAAACCTGCCTGAAAAAATAAATGTTGGTGTCAAAATAACTTTTCCAATAATATAAAAAATAATAAAATGATTCCTATCTTATTTAATCGTATGATCTATTAAATAAAATATTAAAAATTATGACAATATATAGGACATAGATAAGAATCATACTGATTATAATAATACACAGAAAATAATAAGATCATACAAAATATTAATACAATTATATAATATAATAATTAAATTAACATAATATATGTCAAGGACGTACATAAATTAAATAAGTTTTTCAAAAGATAAATAACTATTAACAAAAATATTTAACTAAACATTGGATTACTCAATAACATTTTTGATCTCCACTATAAAAACATGTGAGGATCTAATTCATCCTCTGTTGACATAATTCAAGATATCTATTTTATGAACTCTTACGTCAAATCACACACTAAACAACAACAACACCATCAAACCCTTCTTTAGTGGTTCCAATCATTCTCAAATACTTATCACAAACTAATCATTATATTATTATTCAGTAAGGAATTCTTTAAAACCGTATAACTAAAAGCGCAAGTGGAAAGAAACGTTATAGACTCTGTCAATCTCGTCCAATAAGGTCATCTATTTGCTCAATTAGTAGAATTTAAAAATACTCTTGCTCAACAACCAGACACGTCTTGTGAGATCATCACTAGAGTACTCAGCCTAAAAAAAATCACGAAATTTATCTAGCGAGAATGGTCTCGCTCAGTCACTGCTAAGTCAATGAGTTCTCTGATTTTAGTCTCGTTCAGTGATTATCATCCAGTAAATACTAAATCAGTACATCTCTCACTTTGAGCTCGCCAACGACCATATTTTCACCTTACTAAGGTAAAGTCAGTGAATCCCCTGACTTTGGTTTGCTCAACGAGAGATTTTTGTCCAACAACAACCAAGTTAGTAACTGTAACTCTAACCTCATCGAACGAGAATATATTCACTTAATGAGTCTACATAATTGTGAAAAATATGAACTCTACTGATTTATGACTCACTAGCCTTTGTAATTCAACTTAACACGAATTCTATATTCCAAAAATACAAGTTCTCACATCATATACAATTTCAACACACATTTTACTTTAAAAATAGTTCCAATTATTCAACATAGCAGATTTTAAATCATAACATCTCTAAAGGCAATTTAATTCTCTAATCTCAACTTTCAAGGTTAAATTGCATAAGACAATGAAATTTCACAATTCAACTAACATAGATGTTTGTATGTAAGGAAAACACTATTACTTATGGACAATATTTGTATGTAAGGTCTACTATCCATACACAGTAGTGTTACATATGAATTATATACAAACAAAAATTCATAATTAACGTTACCTACAAATATTTTCATATAATTATATATGCATTTTTACATAAGTAATTACTTACAAAAAAATTCCATATGTGAAAAATCAGTATATAATTATATACACAAAAATTCATATATATAAAAAATTGGTATGTAATTATATATGAAAAAATTCGTATGTAACTTTATAGCTTTATAAATAAAATTTTAGGAAATCTCACTTTTGCATCCAATAGCTAAGAGTTCTATATAGCTTATAAGAGTCGAAAAGAACTGCTAAATTGTCAAACACAGTGTCAAATTATCAAGTATTAAGATCTGATTATCTTTTACAATTGATGCATTACCTAAATCAGTCATAAATTACTTTAAAAAAGCAACAAAATAAACATAAGCATGGATAAGGTTAAGTATGAATATCTAAATAAATTAACCAACACATGTATTATAATCTTCATAGCTACCTTCTCTACCGATCGGTCCTTCTCACTTCCACCTTCTTTCCTGGCTCTTGCTCTCTCAATCTCAAAGTGGGGTGACATGCAGAAAAACACTTCGACGCTCAAGTTAGAATTTGTCCCTGCGAGTCTATCGAAATTTAGTCAAAAGAGAACGTTTACCGATTGTTATTTATATGGTTTCAGAAAATATTATCCATTAATTTATCTCTTAATGACGTTCAATGCTCACCTTAACTGCTCGACAATGACGGTTACCTCATTATTTATACATTCATGAACATTCAAACGCTGTCTCCGGTTGGAGAGGCCCGATCAGACAAATTGAACTGTCGTTCCTACGTACTCGGTATTGTCTAAGCACGCTCGGTCAGTCAATCCTACTTAGTAGTAACAATAAGAATAACATTTATAAAAGCTAATTAACTGTCTCCAACGCCTGAAAAAGAATATCAGAAAAAATCTCTTTCCTAAAAGAAAATTTCATCCCTCTTCTTCATTCATAAAAAAAATATTGGAAACTTCTTGTTTGCTTCCCATCACCATATACAGTCAATGAGTGCTTACGAATAGCCTGCAAAAATAAATGAACAAATAAATAAAAATGAATAGTATAAGAAAACAACATTTTCAAAATAATTTGAAAATAAAGAAAAGAAAGTCAAACCTGTGCAACAAAATTGCTAACGACACGACCATCGTCCAAACACAGATATGTATTGAAAATTTGAGCAATACGACCCTGTATAACATAAAACCAGATCAGTCTCAATAACATGTAATTTGCAGAATTTACTATAGGTAGTTTAAATTTATCTTGTGTAGGATTAAATAATAACACAACTTTGCCACAATTGCTTTCATCACCAAGTCATCACAGTGTACAAGCTAATTAATATTTGTATGTTCTTGAGCACATTCAAGCATCCTCTTGTAAATGAGGCTCTAAAAGTAAAGTGATTCATTAAGTTATAGTAACACAATAAAGGGAACTGGAATAACTTTGCAAATGAAAAGCATGTCAAATTATTAATTTTTTTTTGCTGAAAGAGTTGCTAAATTTATTATATGAAAAAATGTGTTTTTAATCTCTATGTTCTGTTAAATGTTGCCAAGGTCCTTGCATATTTTAATAAATTTTTAGTCATTAAACTATAATTAATATATTAATAAATAGGAAGATGTGCAAGCAGTGGATTATAAAAATAATTAAAATATTATTGTTTAATTTGATAAAATTAAATACTTGTAATTATATTTCTATAAATTCAAATTAGTATAATTAATATATTATGATTTAAAAAAAACGGTACATTGCACGGCTACAAATATTAATTATGTATTATGAATGTAGATAAATTATATGTGGAAGCACGAGTTCAAAGCAAAAGTTGCACTATCGTGAATATACACATCTTCCTGTTGATTTTTTAAATGTGTTTACACACTTAATTATAATCTTTTATTCTTTTAATAAAAGGATTGTTTTTTTAATAATATTAGAAAGAAACCTGCCCAAAAAAAAGAAAAATAAACGAAACTAACTTTTCAGTTGAATAATATAACCGTTGGATAGTTAATTGGGAGATTTTCTGTTTTGACCAGTTATCATTCAGTTTCTTCAATGCTATATTTATTTATTTCTAAACTCATTTACCTTGTCTTCGTACAATTCAAGATAGAATATTTTCATGGCGGAAAAACCCGTACAAGTCGATGAAGGCGATTCAGCGTCGTCTCCCACCTCTGCTTCTGTCACGGTGTCTGCATCATCTCCCACCTCTGCTTCCGTTTCGGTGTCTGCATCATCTTCCACCACTTCTTCGGTTTCCGTACTTATGTCATCTTCCACCTCTTCTTCTGTTTCCGTACCTGCTTTATCATCCACCTCTTCTTCTGTTTCCGTACCTGCGTCATCTTCCACCCCGTCTGCTGGCATATCTTCTCTTTTAGTAGCTGCATCAGCTTCGGCTTATGTTTCCGCTTTATCTTTGACGTCAGCATCGGCCACAGCAAACAAAGTAGTATCGGCACCGGAGTTGAAGTCGCTATCGGAATTAGCATCAGCAGCATGGGCAACTGACTCAGCACCCAGAACATCTACATCATGGGCACCACAGCCTGTATCCACGTCATCTTCGGTGCCATTGAGACTCACAGACGAGTTACCTATAAAACTAGATGGAGTGTGCAATGTAACTGAATGGAAAAAACAAGTTGTGCGTGTATTGATCACAGAAAACTTGCTAGGGTTCGTGACAAACCCTACTACTCCTAAAAAATATGCAAGCGAAAAGGATCGTTCTTGTGATACGGTAAGGGAGGAGTATCGGCAATGGGTTATTCAAGATGAAAGATTGCGCACTTGGCTGTTATCATCTTTATCTGAAAATATGAGTTCTTCTGTGACGGGAAAAGAACACGCATGGGAGGTTTGGAGTGGAGTGTTGGAAATCTGCCGTAATGAGTTGATAAACAATATCAAGGCAGCCCTAAGGGCAGAGATCAAGAACACGAAAGAGAACAAAGGAGATCAAACTGTGAGGGATTTTGTTAGCAGGATCACTGCTCTCGCTAGTACGTTGATAGCTTTGGGAGACGATGTTTCTGAAGAAGAACATGTTGATGCCCTCTTGCAAGATTTGCCGGACCACTATGAAACTTTGCGAGCGTTCATTCGAGAACGTCGTGAACGTCGTGACCGTGAAGGAAGTAACTAGAATTTTCTTTTCTTTTTGACTCGTTGTTAGTGAATTTGGTTGACTCTTGAACTCGGTCATGGAGGTAGTAACTAGATCTTGCTTTCTTCTTTTTTATTTTTCTTTGCGTACTTTGAGTCATTGTTTCTGAATTTGGTTAACTCATGATCTCAGTCATGGAGTCTGCTACTGCAAAATTATGCTTACGTTCAAGAGAAACTTGACAGAAAAGGCAAAAAAGAAGGAAGTCTGTGTATGAAGAACTCACTGAATTTACACTTGATCTTGTGCAAGTTTTACAAGTTTACACTTCTTGAGATTTGATTTTTACAAGTTTTAATGAGATATACATGTTAAGGTGACATATCATTTGAAGCTCCATGATTTTTGAAAAGTTTATCAGATTCTTGATTGGTCATGAATTTAGGCAATTTGTAATGGTGACTGCTGACCCTCGTTTAAACTTGGATAACACCCTGAATTTAGGGCGTAAAATTATTGCACGTATTATGGTTAATGAGAGATTTTAGTGGATAATTATTGCGTAAAATTATTGCAAGTGTAATTTTTAATACTCATTAAGATAAATTTTTTGCTTGGATACTGAACAAGTGAATTTTAAAAGCTCTAAGATAAAAAAATGATTTTGAAAATTGTGCCTAAATTGAAGTCGAATTTCAGAAGTTCTTCAAGAACTGAGTGAACTGATGTTAGTCACGCGGGGTATAATTAATTACTTTTTTAGATGAATTTTTATTATTTAGAAAAAGAAATATAAAAGCCCCAAAATATATTACGACACCCAAAACAATGATTTTGATTTTTTTTCTTTTTTATTTATTATGTTAGAACACTGGTATTTTGATAACATAATATTTTTTTATTACTATTTGATTTTATTCCTCAGTTTTTTTCAGTAAAATAAAAATGAATTTTTATTCTTATAAAAATAATCAAAATGATAGTGAGTGTGAAATAACCTTTTTCATTCTTTTAATAAAAGAATGCTTGCTTTTTTTAATAAGGAAAAAAAAATGAAAGTTTTACTCTTAAAAAAAAAGAAAAAAGGAAATTGGAGAGTACGCTTCTAACAAACTCCATAAAGACCTGTTCTAAAGCAAAATTCCCAAATAAATGGGAAATTCTGTTTGAAGACTCAAACCTAACAATCTTATCTGTATTCTCATGGCGGAAAAAGCAGTCCAAGTCGACGAAGGCGATTCAGCGTCGTCTTCCAGATCGTCTTCTATTTCAGCATCTGCGTCGGCATCGTCGGCATCATCAACATCAGAATCGTCATCGTCGGTGCCATGGACACTCAGAGACGAGTTACTGATAAAACTGGAAGGATTGAGCAATTTAGTTGAATGGAAAGAACAAGTTGAGCGTGTGTTGATCACAGAAAATTTAACAAGGTTCGTTACAAACCCTGTGCCCCCTATTAAATATGCAAGCGAAGTCTGCCGTTCTGTTAATCTCATAAGGGAGGAGTATCGGCAGTGGGTTGTTCAAGATCAAACGGTGCGCATTTGGCTGTTATCATCTTTATCTGAATTCATGTGTTCTTTTGTGATGGGATGGGAACACGCATGGGAGGTTTGGAGTGGAGTGCACGAACTCTGTCGTAGTGAGTTGGTAAGCAAGATCAAGATTGTCCTTAGGAAAGAGATGAAGAACACAAAGAAAGGAAATCTTACTGTCACAGATTACATTAACAGCATCACTTATTTCATTGATACGTTGATTGTTTTGGGAGATGATGTGACTGAACGAGAACATATTGACGCCATCTTGGAAGGATTGCCGGAAAAGTATGAATCTTTGCGAGCGATCATTCATGCACGTGAAGATGCCACGGTTTCTGATCTTGAATCGTTGATGACAATTCAAGAAACGGGACTTAACACTTTAGCGATTGAACTTCCCCTTGAGACTCGACTTCCCGTTGGATCTCCTCATCTTGTTACTCCAGGACATCCTGACAGCGACAATGTTGCTACAGAGGGAAGAGGCAGGGGCGGTGGTCAAGGTGGTGGCAGAGGTTGCCGGCGCAGTGGTCGTCGCCGTCGAGGGAGTCAAGGCTGTGGTGGCCATAGAGGTAGCAATTAGGTCTTGATTCTTCTTTTTTTTCTGTGTACTTTGACTCGTATACTGTTACTGTGTTGACTCATTAATTCAGTCGTTGAGTTTGTTACTCAAGCTGTTTGTTTTGAATTACGGATTATGCTTGTTTCCTTTTTACATCTAATACATCTTTGTTAGTTTTGTTTGTTTCAGTCGAATGTTTTTTTTTTATAAAGTTGTCTTTCCTCTTTCTATTTCAAACATTTTTTTTTAAAGAGTAGTTTTCATATCAAGGAATCCCCTTTAATGTGCAAGTGATGTTATTCTAAAAGTCTAAATATTTAACTTAATTTTACTTTTTAAGTAGAGTGATTTAAAATATAAATTATAATAAAAACATTAATATTAATTTAATGAAAAATATTTAATTAGATTATTTTAAAAAACTGTACATAATTACCTACTTTTGATTATAATGTCTTAGTTTCTTACTAAGACTATAATACCTCAAAAAGGAAACAATAGTACTTAATCATCAGAAAGGCTATAGGACATGATCCAAAAGCCATGTTTAATGAATATGAAGTGCGTCAACAAGAACATATGAAGCAAATGAAAGCATAGTTTATGTATCTAAACATGGTGGCCTTTGTGAGTCTTAATTAAGCTCTGTCACTACCACCACCTTTTACCAATTTATATATATAGATGATAGAAATATAATTGGGACCCGATGATTAATATATAATAACTCATGACGTGTTCTTAAGAAAAAAATTATATAATTTCTTTTATCTGAGATTTATCATATTAAATAAGAAGTTGTTGGTTATATTTTAATTCCAAGCACTTAATGATTCACATCACTTCTCGAATGGACATCGAATATAATTAGAGACTAATGATATTTTTTAGTGGATCCATCAACTATATATAGGTAATGTTTGGACTCAAAAATCTTTCAATTGAATTTACTTTTAAGTTATTAAGTTATTGTTTTATGTTTCATATTTTATTCTATTTTATTTTATTTTTTTATAAACGGTCCATAGGTAAAATAGTAGTATAAGTAAGGTGTGATGTGAATCTTTTTTTAGGCATCAACAATAAATTGAATTGGATCTTTTTTTTAGGCACCCACACTCAGGCGGCATGTGAAGGTTGTTTACCGAATCAATTTTTGTACCAAGCACTCATAACCAAATAAAGGTTTCAACATATATTGTTGAGCTCGCAATGGATGGATAAGAAAGCAAGGACCAATCACGAGAGAGAAGGGGAAATTAGCGCGACAGAAACAAAAGGAGAGAGAGGAAGAAAGGGAAAACTCACATTGTGATGTATAAAAGCTGACAAAATCACGAGCAATATTTCCTGAAGCGTGTAGATTCATTGTCCTTAAGGACTTATCTGCGGTGTATTGCGCAAGTCCCCCAAGATACTCAGAAGAATATCTCTAAAGATCTCATAACTAACAAGGATCTCTAAAAGGAGTATAAAATAAACCCGGAATAATTTTAGAAGAGGAAAAGAATAAAGGAGAAAGAGAGAAGACTGGAATGGGGAAAAACTCTTTATTTAGGAAAGAATAAAATCAATAAAAAAAATAAAAGTCATTAAATATTTTACCGTTGAAGCACTTAATAAAATGAATTTAAACATTATTGACAATTAAAGTTTTGACTATTGCAATCCAACGTTTTCTTTTTTGCAATAATCTAACATTATTACAACACATTGCTCATCATTCATGGTGTCAAGTGCATCAAAACACACTTTATTCCCCAGGAAGTGTTTGACTTTGTTTTGGGTCAAATTTTCCATTTATTGAAATGGATGATTGAGTTCAATGTGAAAGGTTGTGTTCCCTACATCAATTACAACAACGTTTGCCCATTCAATTATTTATAACACAATTTTGATGTATATCATTTTCATCTCCTATTTATATGATTTTCAGCTTATGTTTATTTTGTTATGTTCGTATTGTCCAAATCAATAGATATAATTCAACATAATATATTGTTTGCTTGGTTGTCCAAATGTCTTTCGATGTCTTCATTTCGTTCAAAAATATATCATAACTATGATTGGAATTATGTGCACAATTTACACAGAGCGATGCTTCAAATTCAGGGATTCAAAAAAAAAGGCAGTCGTAATCGATTTCGAATGCTAGGTAATCAATTACAAAATGAAACATTGTTTTGTTCCTTAACACTCTACGTTGTCACAATTGTTTCTCTCTCCCACTTCCCCTCACATATCTAAACCCTTCAAAATTTCTTCCCCTTCCAAAATCTTAAACCCTAACAATTCCCCAATGGCTGGCAGAACACGCTAATTAAAATCAAAGGGTATTGGAAGTCCAACATCGACTAGAGATAAGGCCAAATCATAATATATAAGTGAGGTGCAAACCTCACATTACAAGCCGACTTTGTGGGGTTCAGTTAGGCAAAAACCCACTTTCTAATAAAGGGCTTCCTCTTCCACAGCGACACGTCGTTGTCACGACAACCCATACTTTATATTGTTTTCCCATACTTTATATTGTTTTCCTTATTCGTTTTTATTTTTGGAAGGATCAGAAGTTGTCTAACCGGCTCTGCCAGATTCAACTTCTTATTTCCTCAGACCTGTTATTATTCTTACTATTTAATTACATTGTATTCCTGGAAGGATGAGAAGTTGTCTAACCGGCTCTGCCAGATTCAACTTCTTGTTTCCCCAGAACTTTTATTGTTTTCCTTATTCGTTTTTATTTTTGGAAGGATCAGAAGTTGTCTAACCGGCTCTGCCAGATTCAACTTCTTATTTCCTCAGACCTGTTATTATTCTTACTATTTAATTACATTGTATTCCTGGAAGGATGAGAAGTTGTCTAACCGGCTCTGCCAGATTCAACTTCTTGTTTCCCCAGAACTTTTATTGTTTTCCTTATTCGTTTTTATTTTTGGAAGGATCAGAAGTTGTCTAGCCGGCTCTGCCAGATTCAACTTCTTATTTCCTCAGACCTGTTATTATTCTTACTATTTAATTACATTGTATTCCTGGAAGGATGAGAAGTTGTCTAACCGGCTCTGCCAGATTCAACTTCTTGTTTCCCCAGAACTTTTATTGTTCTATTTAATTTTTTGCATCTTTCTGAAAGGATGAGAAGTTGTCTAACCGGCTCTGCCAGATTCAACTTCTTGTTTTCCCAAGAAATTTTATTAAGATTATTTTAATGATTTTCAAACATTTGATTCTTCTTCGGTGACCATTTATAGTAATATTTTATTATTGTTAATTTGTTTGTAATATATTTATCTTGTATGATTTCTGTGATGAATGTATTTTATGATGTTGATATGAAATTATACATCTGAACATGATATGAGTAGTATGGGAAGATTTTGTAATGGTATGGTATGAGTTGATAAATATGAACATGATATGAGTCTCGCGGAGAGATTTTGTAGTAGCATGGTATTGTGTACACGTTGATGTTGAGGGTCCTGTATGAAAGGTCATCCTGGATACTCTAATAACTCTCCAATCTCAAGTAAGAAGGATGAGTTATGTGGTGAGAGGGGCAGGAGGTCCTTGTCTATGTCCCAATTTTGGACATAGTGTTAACGGACTAACCTTGTGGTTGACAAGTTGTATCTGGCCATGATTTTTAGTATGAGGAGTGGAGGTCATCACAAGTGCACGACCATCCGAGACTTCCATCAATGTTAGATTCGGATAATTGAGTCTAGCAAAAAAAATCATTTTCATAAATATGAGTTAGGTGTAGTAGTAGTATCATGCATTATTTTAATAGTTTGTTGCATGGTAGCTCACTCTTACTTATTTGTGCATATACCGGAAAAACCATATTTTTGCGATGATCGTATAATGTTTTTGTTATACGGGAGCAGATGAGGGAGTGTCGTCTAATCCAGTACAAGTGAAGATGGAGGAGGAAGGATAGTTAAGAAAAACTCAGATTATGTGAAATATTTTATATTTCCAAATGAATGACGGTATAAATGTTATAGATTTCATATTAATTATGAAAGTGTGAGAATTTGGGATGTTACAAAATAACATTTTAACACATATGTTCGTTGTAAAAATGTTATCAAAACTTAACCTTATATCGGCATCCTTTTGAAAATTGTGCCTATATTGAATGGAATTTCAGAAATTCTTCAAGAACTGAGTGAACTGATGTTAGTCCAATTACGCGGGGTATAATTACTCTTTTAGATGAATTTTTATCATTTAGAAAAAGAAATATAAAAGCCCCAAAATATATTACGACACCCAAATATATTTACAGAAAGAATTGTCCATATAACTTTACTCTTCAAATTCTGTTTTTTGTTTGTATCTTTTGTTGGTTTTCCTTTTTTTTTAAATAATTAATCCAAAGTAATAAATGTTAAAGGAATGTGAATTTGAAGGTTAAGAGACTTTCGCTTTTAATACTTTCTTTGATTTTATTATAATTTATTTTGAAATTTCAGGTAGTTTAGGTAAAGCTTAATACGCTTTAAAACTTAAATAGAGCTGCTAATTGTAGATTATCATAGGTAATAAGATTGTGACTTTTATCACAAGTATAGAATGCCAAAATCGAAGCATATAGATCCAAAGCACCAAAATGAATTATTAATTCAGATAAATTGTATGGAAGCATGGGATAAAAAAAATAGCTCACTCACTCATGAATATTTACATCTCCGTGTTGATATTTTTTTTTCTTTTTTTGTGTTTACATACATAACTTGAAATTTTGTTTATTATGTTAGAACACTGCTATTTTGATAACATAATTTTTTTATTACTATTTGATTTTATTCCTCGCTATTATTCAGTTTTTTTTAGTAAAATAAAAATGAATTTTCATTAAGAATTTTTATTCTTATAAAAATAGTCAAAATGATAATCAGCGTGAAATAACCTTTTTCATTCTTTTAATAAAACAATGCTTGCTTTTTTTAATAAGGAAAAAAAATGAAAGTTTTACTCAATAAAAAAGAAAAAAGAAAATTGGACCGCTTCTAACAAGCTCCATAAAGACCTGTTCTAAAGCAAAATTCCCAAATAAATGGGAAATTCTGTTTAAAGACTCAAACCTAACAATCTTATCATGGCGGAAAAACCAGTACAAGTCGATGAAGGCGATTCAGCGTCGTCTCCTACCTCTGCTTCTGTCACGGTGTCTGCATTATTAAAGTTGTTGTTATATGTAAAAATTTATTATTAAAGTTTCCTTAATTAGTTAAATAACTATTTGTTCTTTGTGATAGGTCGCACTGGCAGCTGATGGTCATCATTCCCAAACAATGTAAAATTATATGGTTTTGTTCGATGCATAGGAAGATGAAAAATGACTTGAGAACAATGCTTCAAAGGTAAGTGTTTCTCCAAAAATGACTTTGAATTTGATGTTCACCTTAAACTTTTATGATAAATATAGTTACTGTTATGTAGTAAGGATATTTATGTAATAACATAAATATCTTAGATATTTGTCAAAGCCACTAACCACATTTTTAGGTAAGGTGGTTATTTTTATTTTGCTTATAAATACAGTGACAGGACCAAAGTCCAGGTACGTTCTCTTTATGCTCTAGAGATCCTGAATAATATTTCAGAGCAGTATCATAATCATTCTCTTGAGAGCTTCAGCTCCATAACTCACATCTGACTTGAGCGTCGGAGTATCTTTGCAGGTACCTCCCCCTCCTTTGGCGAGTATGACGAACAACAATGATTGGAGAAAAGCACGCGTCCCAGACAGCCAGCAAGCGTCCCAGACAGCCAAGAGCAATAAAGACACACCGGACAAATGTAGACCGAAACATTTTGGCGCCCACCGTGGGGCCGAGGGCCATCCCAATGAAACCACAAGAGGAGCCTCGGCCTCTACCAAGCATTCCTTCGGATAAAACTACTCCATCAAGATGAAGCTGCCGCATCACTCCAGGATTCTCCTCCGTGAGCCATTGGCTCCCCCACGAGCACCTCTACGAAAACGCTGATCCTACGACAGTGGTGGAAACCACCGAACCGATGCATCTCAACAGGAACAACCCACACCAGCACCTCCATTGACGCCACTCCTCAGATCCCAAAGCGCGCAATCAAACCAAACCCAGATCACGAATTTCACGAGGTCGTTCATCATTATCCTCGGAGACCTTCATTCATATCTGCAAAGAGGAAACGGTGCAAATCAGAACTCATTCATTTCCACCTTCACCACGGAAAGACCATCCTTACTCCCTCACCCTTTAATCATCAGCTATTTTTTCCATAACTACTTTGAAATCCCAAATCTGTGAACCCCTCATGCGGGTCTCGTAACAGAAGCCACCAAACTCATCTTCCATCAGCAATCATGCACCTATGTCGTCATCACCATCTCCATGCCTTCATCGTCGCCACTGCGAAGATCAAATCCACAATTCCAATCAATTCCAATCAATTCCAATCAATGAAAATCCAGTTACAACAGAAATCCCCAAATTGAGCGCAGGTTCTCATTCTTCGTCTTCAATGGCAACATCTCTTCTGAAAACTGCACCCAACGTGTTCCAAAATCAATCCCCAAATCGGGTCCACCCATCAGCCTCCGTCGCGCCACCAGGCACTGCTGTTGCAGGAGCACCGTTAGGTCATCCCTATCATCTCCACGATCGCACAATCCGCAAACCGAAAACCCTAAATTCCCAAACTCGGGGACAAGCCATTTCGGCGCCTCCAAGAAAACCACATTGTCAGACCTATTCTCCACGTCTTCCGCAAGACTCGCTCCACCCACGCGTCATTCAGTTTGGCCTCCACGTCATCCAACCCAATTTCTATTCCTCAAATACTCCAGCGTTCGACCTCGACTTTCGGCCTCGAGGACGCTCGACAATCACTATGTACGAGCGTCCAAACAGTCGGCCTCACATCCCACTTGAACGCTCGAAAAATCGCTGTGTATGAGCGTCTGTCGGTCGTTCGGCCTCGTAACGAGCGCTCTGACATTCGAGCGTCGCGATCGTTCGAACCAACTGATGATAAGCCATCCGGCGACAAAGACGTTCGTCCTCAAACATCCAACAATCATTGTGAACGAGCGTTCAAGCAATCGGCCGTTCGGCCTCGACCATTGGATTCGAACGCTCGACAATCAATGTGGACGAGCGTTCAAACAGTAGATCGCTCGGCCTCGCCTTCGTAGACGAACGCTCGACAATCAATATGTGGACGAGCGTTCGTCAATCCATTTCAACGAGCCCTCGTCCATCCACTTCAAACGAGCGCTCGTCAATCCATTTCAACGAGCGCTCGTCCATCATTTCAACGAGCGCTCAAACACTGCTCGACACTCCACTTGGTTTAGGCCGCTCGGCAAGCAATGGGACGAACGTACAAACCATCCCCGACGTTCGTCGACTCGGTCATCAACGTTCGTTCACTCTGTCACCAACGTTTAGCCATCCATGGCCTCTCCACTCGGTTCCAAGCGTTCGTCCACTCGAATAAATAACGTTCGTCCAATAACGTTCGTTAACTAATGGAGTGTCGGCAACCCGCCTCAATAACGTTCGTCCAATCGACGTTTCAGCATTCGTTCTGACGCCCGTTCGGCATCAAGAGTTCGGCATTCTCTCAACACGAGCACGTCAACGTTCGAACGTCACTGACGTTCGAACACCGCTCGACAAGCCATGTGACGAGCGTTCAAACCGTCCACGAGGTCAACCTACGTGTCGAGCGTCCAGACCGCTCCCACGTTCAACCGCTCGGCACTCCATTTGGATTCGCCCATCCTTCCATCTCTTTGACGATCGGCATCTAGCGTTCGGTCATGCACGATCCAACACTCAATCGTTCGGCCACACTCTCGTTCAGTCTCCGTACGTTCGTCCTCAAACGTCCCGCTCTCGTCCTCGGGTACGTTCGGCCTTTCGACTACGAGGACGCTCGAGCACTCGACCACACGTACCACACGAATGTTTAAGGAATCAGACGTTCGACTTCAACAGCGTTCGCATTTAGTTTCAACAGCCCGACCATAAATATCAACCAACGTTCAAAGAGTCGGCCGTTCGGCCTCAAATGCGTTCGTCATTTCGTTCAGCGAGCGTTCTCAAATTCGTGTGTACGAGCGTTCAAATACCTCTCGACCGCTCGTCAATTCATGTGTACTTCCAACACCGCTCGACTATCTTGGTGTACGAGCGTCCAAGACAATCTGTGTGTGACAGTTCAAACAATCGGCCGTTCGGCCTCACTTTAGTTTCAACCACACGAAATTCTATATGTACGAGCGATCAAAAAAGTATGTGTCGAGCGTGCAAGCAATCCTCACGCTCAAGGGACGAACGTTCAAACGGTCCACAACGTTCGTCCACTCGATCTCCAACGCTCGTCCACTCTGTCCCCCGACGCTCGGCCACCCGCCTCCACAACGTTCGCCCATTCGACTAAACCCTGATGCTCACGCACTAGTCCTCAATGACGTTAGGCGTGTTGGTTTCAACCGTTCGGCATCTTTGCATCAACGTTCGGCCATTACATTTCTCGGACGTTCGTCACTTCGCTCATCATCGACGTTCGGTCTCTACCGCAGGAAGCGTTCGGTCATTCGGACTCACCGGCGTTCGGTCAATGGATCTCTTTGACGTACGGCCTCAAGCATCCAGCATTCGGCCTAATGAACGTTCGGTCACCAGGTTTGCAACTTGACCAAACGGTCTCACCTATATGTTTAATATTATTTCTTACAGTGCAGATAAGCATATCTTGTACGTAAAAGCGGACATCTGAGCGACGTTCATCCTGAAGCACTCTTAAACTCGGTAGATGTTCGCCCAAGAACACCCGGTTGCATAAAGGGATACACTCCCGCTGGTAGATGTTCGCCCTAGAACACCCAGGTGCATCGAACAAAGGGACACACTCCCGCCGGTAGATGTTCGCCCAAGAACACCCGGTTGCATAAAGGGATACACTCCCGCTGGTAGATGTTCGCCCTAGAACACCCAGGTGCATCGAACAAAGGGACACACTCCCGCTGGTAGATGTTCGCCCTAGAACACCCAGACCATCAAACCTAGGGGACCATCCCCATAGCCTAGCTTATGTTCACCCAAGAACATCGTTCGGCTTCAACGCTCGACATTCAATTGTCAACGAGCGTCCACTCAGTCAGTCGTTCGGCTTCAACGCTCGACATTCAATTGTCAACGAGCGTCCACTCAGTCAGTCGTTCAGCTCCAACGCTCGACATTCAATTGTCAACGAGCGTCCACTCAGTCAGTCATTCGGCCTCAACGCTCGACATTCAATTGTCAACGAGCGTCCACTCAGTCAGTCGTTCGGCTTCAACGCTCGACATTCAATTGTCAACGAGCGTCCACTCAGTCAGTCGTTCAGCTCCAACGCTCGACATTCAATTGTCAACGAGCGTCCACTCAGTCAGTGGTTCGGCCTCAACGCTCAACATTCAATTGTCAACGAGCGTCCTCATGATCGGCCTCGCATGCCACTCGGCCTCTACTGCTCGGTCATACGTATCCTCACGTTCGGCCTCACTTGCTCCAGCTTTTTGCCGTTTGGCTTTGCCTCCTTTTGGTCCATCAAATTCAACCACTCGGTCACGTTCAATCCACACATGAGCAATAACCAGGAACACGCTCTCTAAATTACAGCAAAGACAGCCTCCCTCAAACTCATAAGTCCTATGGTTACCACGTCCATAAAACGGAACGGTTAACTCGGACTTGGGGGGCATGTTATGTAGTAAGGATATTTATGTAATAACATAAATATCTTAGATATTTGTCAAAGCCACTAACCACATTTTTAGGTAAGGTGGTTATTTTTATTTTGCTTATAAATACAGTGACAGGACCAAAGTCCAGGTACGTTTCTTTTTATGCTCTAGAGATCCTGAATAATATTTCAGAGTAGTATCATAATCATTCTCTTGAGAGCTTCAGCTCCATAACTCACATCTGACTTGAGCGTCGGAGTATCTTTGCAGGTACCTCCCCCTCCTTTGGCGAGTATGACGAACATCAATGATTGGAGAAAAGCACGCGTCCCAGACAGCCAGCAAGCGTCCCAGACAGCCAAGAGCAATAAAGACACACCGGACAAATGTAGACCGAAACAGTTACATTAATTTTACTTTGTGTTTTCAATCTGTACAGAGTTATTGGTAAATCTCGAGGTCAACTCGTTCAAATTTTGTATCCAAAGGTTGTAAGTCATTTATAGTTCTAATTCATTTCCTATGTTATTGAATGATCTAAATTCTTAACTATTTAGTTTGTCATTTTAGTGTAACCAGCAGCTAGATTCATGGTAATGTAACTTCTATGTTATGTGTTGGATTAAGACCATCATTCGAGCTGTCATTATAGATGACTGGAATGAGGTAATGATGTATATCTTGAATACATTACAAATCAAATTTATCTTGAAACATATATGAAAACCATAATGAATCTTTCTTCAATTTTGCAGCGCTTCAAGAGTACATCTCCTATACCAGAGGACACAATTAGGCAGATAAGGTAGGAGTAGACAACTTATCTTCTGCAAAGATGGAGTTACGAATAGTTTTATTTGTTGTTGAACATTGTTTAGTTTTAGTTTAAGTTTATATCTTGATAGTTTTGGTAGTGGATTATTTTTTACATTAATTAGAACTTTCTTTATATGAAACGCATATATATATTATACTATATTGTTCTGGGACAAATTTCTGCTTTTCAGGTGTGGTTTTATTGTAAAAATAAATCAATTTTTTTTAAAAAAATACCCAGTAGTCGTCGGTTAGTGTACTAACGGACGTCTATAGACGTCTGGCAGTGCACAAACCGACGTCCAACCCCTAATCCCAGTACAAACCGTTCAGTCATATGGCCGTCGAGGGGATACACCTCGGACGTCTGTGTAGACGTCGGGGCTGATACAGCGGACGTCTACATAGCCGTCGGGGCTGACACATCGGACGTCTATGTAGACGTCCGATGTGTACCCCTCGGACGTCCACATAGACGTCGGGGCTGACACATCGGACGTCTATATAGACGTCCGATGTGTACCCCCGACGTCTGGCTAACGTCACCCACAAAGACGTTGGGGGGAGGTCGGACGTCAAAAAGCCAAAAGAACAGACATCTAAAGCCCTTTCTACACTAGTGAGTGAAATATTTTTGATTTTGAATCATAATATCTAGATCTAGTTTTCCTGGTTGAACAGGGTAATTTTTCTTAAATTTGTCAATCTAATCAGGACACAATATACTTTTACATTGTTATAGATTTTTTTGACCTAAGAAATTTTTTCAATTTAAATGTAAATTCAAAAAGTTTAAGGCGAGTCTAACAATACACAATACATGAATTTATCCATATATTAATTAGACGAGTATAAGAAAAAACATTAGATGAGGTATTTCATATAATGGTTAGATGACTCTAAGCATACACGAATTCCAAGTATAAAAAAAATTAAACGAGTTTGTCAATGTACTGATTAGACAAATTTAACAATATACATTAGATGAATTTGTCCACACAATTACTAAACAAGTATATAAAAAAATGTTAGATAAATTATTCCACACATTGATTATACAGGTTGATGAGTTTGTCCATACAATAATTAAACAAGTCTAGCAAGAAACATTAGATGAGTGTCCATACATTGATAAGAAAGTTTATTTCTCCATACGCAAATTATACGATTCTATTAATACACATTAAGCAAGTTTGTTCATTCATTGGTTAAACAAGTTTTGCAATTGAATTAAATGAATTTGCATATACATTAATTGGACGACCATGTTCATACACTAATTAAACAATTTTAACAACAAATCCTAGACAAGTATGTCCATACATTGATTTCATATGTTGATTAGACAAGTAGAACACAAATTATTAGAAAAATTTGAAAATAAATTGATCAAACGAGTCTAACAATACACATTAGACGAGTCATTCATATATTTATTAAACGACCATAACAATTTATACTAGACAAGTCTTTCAACACATAAATTAGACGAGTCTATTAATAAATATTATACAAGTATGTTCATTTACTACTTAAATGAATATTGCAACACATGTTAGACAAGTCTATTAATACATTGATTAGATAAGTATAAGTATAACAAAAAATACACAGGTTTAGCAATATAAATTACACGAGTTTATCCATATACTAATTAGATGTGTATAGCAAAAAAAAATACTATACATTTATTAGATGAGTATAAGAATATTCACTAGACGAGTATGTCCATATATTGATCATATGAGTCTTGTAACACACATTAGACGACTTTATTCATTCTATGATTATGCAAGTCTTGCAATATACATTATACAAGTTTGTCTATATACTAATTAGACGAGTCTAATAATACACATTAGACGAATGTGTTCATATACTGATTAAACGAGTCTAAGAAGACATACTAAATGAGTTTGTATTTGATGAGTCTAACAATTCACATTATTTCAGTCTATTCATATACTAATTTATATTTTTAGTGAGTCAACTCTACATATTTTTGGATATCTTTCATACTTTTAAAGAGTCTATTATACTTTTGCATATGTTTTATTTTTTATATTTTTACAAACCCTACTATTTATATTTTTATAGATATAACATTCTAATTAAAAACATATAAATTATTTTTAAAGTTGATTATATTCAAAAACTTAATTACAAACTTAAAAATAATTATTATTATTTCCTCAATCTCTAATTTTCTTTTAATAAACACATATACCAACATCAACCCGAGTTTAAAATTAGTCATATAATAAAAAAATTACATATAATAAAAATAAAAAAGTATTAACTTATATAATTAGTTTTTTATAATTATTTATTTTATGATTTTTTTTTATAATTCTCCTTTTTACTTTCCAAATTTGTTTTTCAATTTTACTCTTTAAATAAATTTTTAAATTAGAATAATTTTTTTATTAATTTTATCTTTTAAGTAACTGTTTTTTAAATTTAATCTTTATTTTTTTTTCAATTGACACTTTTTTTTTTAATTTGACCAGTTTTTTAAACCTAATTATTTTTTTAATTATAAACTTACCTACAAAATAAATAAAAAATGATTTACAATAAGATTATAACAATTATTTACATTTAATTTTATAATTATAATAATAATATTAATTTTATCATTTTATATGAATGTGTATTTAAATTTGGCTATTTTTCAAAACAAAAATAATTGCTTACGATAAAGAAAATGTAGCAAATATAATAATAATAATAATAATAATAAGTAATATTCCAATTTTGAATACACTTTTAAATTAATATACGAAATTTTATAAAATATTGCATCTGTTAATATTAAAATTAATTTGAAACTCCACGTTGTTGTATTATTGTACGAGTTAAACTTTGTGTTCATCGAAGCCTTGATACTTTATAATATAAATATTTGTTCACAATTTTATTCTTACTATAATAATGTTTTATTTAACTATTTTTATTGTTACTGTTTTATGGTAACTAATGGGAAGTAAAGTGCTTTCAGCCATCTATCACTTTTTTTTCTTTTTAAAACTTAAACAATACAATTTTAAACTATTTTACATCATTATAATATGAGAAACACCATTTAATAATTTTGCTTGGTATAATTTTACTCAACACAATATACTGAGTCGTTTCCTCTGCATTCTTATGGCGCCAAAAAGACGGCAACAACACGGCAAAAGAAAAGGAAAACCGTCTACGGCCTCAGCGTCAGCTTCGGCACCGGCACAAGCACCGGTAACAGCACCGGCATCAGCACCGGCACCGGCACAAGCACTGGTATCAGCACCGGCACCCGAACCAACATTTACTCCTGCACCGGCACCAGTGTCGGCACAGACATCTTCCCCGCCGTGGCCAGTGTTACTCCTAAATTTGTTTCCGACTAAACTGAAGGGAGTGGGAAATTATCGTTTGTGGAAAGAACTAGTTCGGAGTACCATCATCTCGTACAATTTGGAGCGGTTCGTTGTAAAGTTTCTGATTCCTGACGAATACGCGAGCGAAAGCGATCGGAAAAATGATATCTTAAGCAAAGAGTATCAAGAATGGCTTATTCAAGATCAGATATTGTACAGTTGGCTTTTATCGTCTCTATCCGAAGACCTTTTTCCCATAATAGCGCGATGCATACACTCATGGGAGGTTTGGAACACAGTCAACGAATACATGGGTTCTGAACTGCAATCGAGGGTTAAAGAACTCAGAGCAGAGCTCAATACGGTAAAGAAAACTGGCTTTCTTGGAGATTATCTTGAGAGAATCCAAGTCATTGTTAACTCTTTAGCTGAAGCTGGTGATCCGGTCTCTGAAAAAGAACACATTCAGGCCATCTTGGAAGGATTGCCGGAGCAGTATAACGATTGTGCCACCGTCATAAGAGGACGTTGCAACCCTCCACCGCTTATTAATGTTGTGTCCTTGTTGTCCATTCAAGAAGCGCAAATTGAACAGTTCAACATTCTTGTTCCTGTTGAATGTCTAATGCCCTTTAAATCTCCAACTGCTGCTGATTCTACCGATCATGATAGTGAGAGACCTCCTGGCCCTCCAGCTGATGACAACGCTCCATCTTCTTCCCCTAATTGTCCCAGTGACCCCCGTCGCCGTAGTGGCCGTCGTTGATATGTGGGTTAGGTATTTTTCATTCAAGCTCTATGCGAGTTTCAACCTTAAAGGCTGAGGTTAAAGATATGAGTGTTTTAGATGTTTCATCAGATTCTGTTTAACAAATGCTGTGATGTGCCATTCAAATTTGGTGGTATCAATTTTTAGGTTATGCAGAATAAATGGTTTTGTTGATCAGTGCTGTTGAATGCTATGGAGTTTTATTGAATTTTTAGGTGTTGTTGTATGCAGAATAAATGGTTTTGTTGAATGTCTAAATTGCCTGGGTGGTTGATGTGTGGGAGTTATGCTATACGTTAATTGATAGATTAATCTTCATTCACCAAACTTTTCCAATTAAATTGGAAGTCATTCTACGCGTTTTTCAATTAATCAGCTTTTTCATTCAATTTCTACAAGCAAGTCGTTCTAACCCTTGTCGTTTTTCAATTGCATACAACATCTACCATTGAACTCCAACAACAAGTTCAAAAATCCTGAGTTGGTCATTAACATGGATGCTAAATTTACTAACCTTTTTTTAACAAATATTGTCAATTTTTTTAACTTTATCTTATTTAATTTATTATATTGTGACTGCGGATGAGGTGAAACAACCTATTTTGCACAAAGAAAACTATTCATAATGAGAGTTCAATTTATTACATTGTCAAAATGGGTGAGGTGAATGGAATGAATTTAGTGTTAAAGAAAAACACATTCGTTACTCATCTGTTCTATATTAAGACAACCTTTGATAGGACAAAATCATGATTTCTTGAATGGGACTTCTAGGCAAACCATCCGTATCCAAAACATATAATTGTAATCTTTTCAAAATAATCAACAACAAATAATCAGTATTTTGTCATGTGCATCCGTAATATTGTAAAATTTTAGAATTTGAGGTTCAAGAGATATCATTCCTCTACCGTCATGGCAAACCAATGTCATACAATGTTAGATTAAATAATTAGTGGTGTGATTGCGATCATTTTCAAACACTTTGACTCTCTTCTAATCATATGATAGCAGCTAGTAGGGCTGGGCAAAAATAACTGATTTGTACTGTACTATAGTTAACTATACTATAGTTCAATTGCTCCGTCTTGTTAAAAAAACGTTAATATTAATAAAAGAAACCGTTCAAATAAAAAATTAATAATGAATTTTTAAGACAAAATTTTTTTATCACAAATTTTTATATTCTTTTATCAATAAACATATATTATTTTTTAAATAATATTATTTTAAGTAATAAAAGTAAAATATATTTTTTTAAATTTAATTTTATTAAATGATTAAGTAATAAAAATCATAAAAAAAAGACTATATAAAAAAAATAATACTTTAAATATATTATATTCTTTAACATATTATTAAATATGTAAAAATATGTTAAAAAAACTTTTAATGATATTAAAATGTGTGTAAGCGCACACACTAAAATAACTATTTATTTTAAAAATCAACTTACTTTAAAATAAATATCAATATTATTATTTTTAAATGATAGTATTTTACATACTAAAACTAAAATATATTTTTTAACGTTAAATTTTATTAAATGAATATATAATAAAATATCATAAAAAAATAGTAATGTAGCAAAAATAATTAATATTATAGAAATATCAAATGACAAAAAAATAACAAACGTTTATTAAGAGTAATTTTTCTAGTATCATCTTTTATCATATTATAATAATTAATAAATATTAGTTTAATTTTTACATAATAAAATATAAATAATAAATAATTGATTAATAAAAAAATTTTACGAGGGAACAAAATAAATATAAATAAAAAATTATTTTAAAATAAAATAAGTAGATAAAAAGATAAAATAAATTATATACACATATAAAACAAAAAAAATATAAATAAAAAATTAAAAAAATAAATATAAAATTAAAATAATATTCATGACAAAATAAATATAAGTAAAAAAATACAAAAAAAAAATAAATAAATAATAAAATAATTTTCATACACATATAATAATAAAAGAAATATAAATAAAATAGAAAATAATAATATCAAATAATAAAAAAGTTAATTTGTAAGATAACTTATGAATAAAATAAAATAAATATTAAAATAAATTTCAATTAAAAAGAACAAGTATTGTTATACTATTCAGTTTAAAAATTAGTACAATTCAGTTTATAAACTAGTACAATTCAGTTTAAAATTAGTATAGTTAGTAGTTCAGTTTAGTTTATATGTAGTTTAGTATAATTTAGTATAGTTCAGTTCAGTCCAGTTTGATAAAACAAAAAACAGTTCAGTTCAGTTATTTTTACCCAGCCCTTGTTAAGATATAATTCAGAAACTTTCAAAAGTCCAATATTAAACTTTTATGGTTTATTAAGTACTAAAAAGGTTATATTTTTTTAAGTATATCTTATTTCATTTTTTGTTAATCAGGTAATGTGATGTGTCTATTGATTATTTATGTTTTAAGTATAATTTTATGATTTTATATTTTATTTTATAATTTAAAATAAAAATAACTTTTTCTTGATACTTGGTATGTGGGTGTTTGAGTATCATCATCTTAAAAAGTAATGTAACTTTAATATAGTTTTATAAAAATAGGTAAAATTTAAAAAATCATGAACATAGATAAATTATAATTTTTTTTAATAAAAAGCTTGGTTTTTTAAACAAGAGGTGGAAAATGAAAGCATATGACTTTAATAAAAAAATATTAGAAAGAAACCTGGCTTAAAAATAAATGCCCGTGCAAAATAACTTTTCCGTTGAATAACATAACCGTTAATAGTTTTCTTGATAACAGATATATATCATTTGGCTTGTCCAATCTATATATCAATTCAAAATAGAACCTTTCTCTGTATTTTCATGGCAGACAAACCAGTCCAAGTCGACGAAGGAGCATCGACATCAGCGTTGAGTTGATATCGGGATTAGCATCGTGGAATCCAGGCACAGTGAGAGACGAGATGCTGCCGATAAAACTGGAAGGAGTGAGCAATATATTTCCATGGAGAGAACAAATCAAGGGTGAGTTGATCTCAGAAAATTTAATAAGCTTCGTTACAAACTCCGAACCCCCTAAAAAATATGCAAAAAAATATGCAAACGATCTCTGTCGTTCTGCTAATGTCACAACGGAGGAGTATAGGCGGTGGTTATCTAAAGATCAAATGGTGCGCATGTGGCTGTTAACATCTTTATCTGATTTCATGCGTTCTTTTGTCGTTGGATGGGATCACTCATGGGAGATTTGGAGTGGGGTGCACGAAATCTGTCGTACTGAGTTGGTAAGCAAGATCAAAATTGCCCTTTGGAATGAGATGAAGAACACAAAGAAAGGAAATCGTAATGTCATAGATTATCTTAGCAGCATCGGTTATTTCGTTGATATGTTGGTTGAAATGGGAGATGATGTGACTGAACGAGAACATATTGACGCCATCTTGGAAGGGTTGCCGGAGGAAGGGTATGAATCTGTGCGAACGATCATTCGTTCACGTGTAGATGCTACTTCTTCTGATCTTGAAAGGTTGATGATAATTCAAGAAATGGTAGTTAGTGGGGCTCAACTTCCCATTGATGATCTTCATCGTACCAACGACAATGTTGATGCAGCGGGAAGAGGCGGAGACGGTGGTGAACGTGGTGGCAGAGGCGGTGATGAACGTGGTGGCAGAGGTCGCCGGCGCAGCGGTCGTCTCGGTCGTCAAGGAAGTGGTGGCCGTAGCGGTAGCGGCTAGGTCTTGCTTCTTCTTTTTTTTGTGTACTTTGACTCATTGTTACTGTGTTGACTCATGAATTCAGTCATGCAGTTTGATAAACAGTTTGTTTTGAATTACAAATTATGCTTGTTTTGAATTACAAATTATGCTTGTTTTGAATTACAAATTATGCTTGTTTTTCCTTTTTTTATTTTGAAAATTGTCTTTCCTTATTCTATTCAAATATTTTATTTGTAAAAAGAATTTGAAAGTTTGAATCGATGGATTGACTTAAACATAAGAAATCAAATGTTCATTTCTTATTTGAATCATATAGAAATATTGTATATAAGTTTTAGAATCCAAAAACATATGATGGAAAAGCAGAAAAGCGTCAACTAAATATATATATATATATATATATATATATATATATATATATATATATATATATATTACTAGTATTATTAGTATTGTTGTGATGTGATAAAAATAATAATAAATGTAAAGTACAATTAATTAATATCCATATTTATTACTATATTATTTTACTGAAAACACAGGCCAAAATGCTGACTGATCTTAGTAGGCCTTAATCATATTTCACAGACCAGAAAGCAAAATTTTTATAAATAAAAATAATTTGTAAGTTAAAAAAAAAATAATCTATATTAATATGTAATATAGTTTTAGGATAAGAAAAAAGTAATTCAACGCAATATTAATTTTGAAATGAAAATTCTAATTCTACACAGAATCAGATGTTAGGCATATCTAATGTACTAGAAAACATTAGCAAAAATATGGTGAAAATTATAAATTAATGATAGGAGTGTCGTATAAAATTTTAAATCTCAACAATCAAATAAAAACTATGATATTAGTTATTAACTTATAAATAAGTTTCTAATATAAATAAAGTTTTAAAGGTTGAACACTTATTATTAAAAAAATATATGATATAATTAAACTCACTTAAATTAAAATAATAAGATAATATGATAACGACTTGCATGCATTACTCACATCATAATGAATTAAATAATAGTGACACGTAAATTATAAACAGCATTCAATAAGTATTAGAAACTAGATAAATGATAATAAAAAACTATTTGCTTAAGATATAGTTTTTATAAGTCTATTGCTTCCACTCCCCTGAAGAAAATATTACTAAAATTTAAAATAATGTAATTTTTACACAATTTTATAAAAATGGGTAAAAATTATGAACATAGATAAATATGTATGGAAGGATGATTTCTAATACCAAAGATGAACTCGAGGTGTTAATCTTTTCTTTTACGCACATCATTATAATTTTTTTATTCTTTTAAAGGGATTTTTTTTCAATAAAGGGAGAAAGCATGCCTTTTATTAGAACAAAGTTAGAAAGAAACCTGCCCGAAAAAATAAATGTTGGTGTCAAAATAACTTTTCCAATAATATAAAAAATAATAAAATGATTCCTATTGTACCGTAGGATACCCAAATCCACCAACGGTCGACGGGTACCATGGACGACAACGGTCGACGGGTACCATGGACGACAACGGTCGACGGGTACCATGGACGACAATGTCATCATCGCAGGAGTAGCGAACACTTCTTAACGTCAATCGTTTGTTGATGTCGACACCCATTTTGTTGAGTTGTTGATGTCGACACCCATTTTGTTGAGGTCGACATACTGGTGGTAGTCGACAAGACAACAACGATGTCCCGACATGTATTGCTCGCACGACATTTCATATATTTATGTCAACACAAACAGTGGTCGACATATAGTGAACGACATCATAGTAAACGGTTCATCAGTTAGGAATAAGCAGTTACAAATATTAGCTCACGCCACGAATCACGCCACGGATCACGCAAGTATTTGACTCAGTATCAAACACGACATAGCAGTTACAACTTTCAAGTAGTCCACTTCGGTAAACTGTCCGGATTTCCAGGTAAAACGGTTTATTCTCCTATTTTAAATATGCAAAGCACACCAGAAAAAAAGGTACGTTTTTCCCCTTAGGAGAAATTATTCTTCTTCTTGATCACTTTGAACCAAAAGATTCAGGTGACTCCTTTTCTGACTTGAGCGTCGGAGTGCCTTTGCAGGTACCCAGCCCATCTTTTCCTAAGGAACAGAGCATAAAGAGAGGAAGACAGTATTGTGAAGGAAAGCATAAAGAGAAGCAGTTCAGTTTTGTTAGGTTTGTATCTCGGCCTCCACACCCCTACTGAAACATTTTGGCGCCCACCGTGGGGCCGAGACTTAACATCCCAGCGACGACCACCGGAGCTATGGAAGACGTCAACACTCGCGCTTTGATCCAGCAACTGCAAACCCAGATCGAAGCACAAGCACAAACTATACGGGAGCAGCAGGAACTCCAGCGCAAGCAGGCGGAGGAGCTGGCGGCACTGAGGGCGCAACGCCCACCGCCAGAACAATCTGCCTCTAATCGGCAGGATAATAATGGATCGAGTCACCATGGAAAATCATCAGACCACTTCGATGGGGGGAGGAAAGGGCCTACTTCGATGCGCCTCACCAACTTACTCCCTTTCACGGAGGCCATCATGCAAGCGCACATGCCAGATAAACCTCCCCCTACGTTAGAACGTTATGATGGCTCCGCCGATCCTGACAATCACCTACGCAACTTTGTAGACGCCATGGCGTTCTACACAGACAATGACCCTGTCATCTGGAGAGCTTTTTCCTTATCCCTCAAGGATGAGGCCTTGGAGTGGTTCCACACTCTTCCACGGAATTCTATAGACTGTTTTGCGACAATCGAGACGTTGTTCAGAAAACAGTACGCAACCAACAGGAAACCGGAGATGACGGCTGCTGAGTTGGTAAATACCAAGCAGGAGAAGGATGAAACACTGAAAGCGTTCATGCAACGATACAACGAGACAGCCCGGCGTGTGAAAGATATCAATCACACTTTCATCATCAGCAATCTACCTTCATGCTTGAGGCCAGGATATTTTGCAGAACAATTATATGCTGACCCTCCAGCATCTATGGAAGAGTTACAATCCGCAATTGCAAAATTCATCCGCATCGAGGATCTCCGAAACTGCCGGAAGAAACAGCAACAAGATACCACCAGTCACGATGTCAAGAAAACCGCAAAACGATCGACCAACGACTACAAACCAGATCGACCGCCCCGAAAAGAATCAGGGTGGACACCTAAGTACGATCGTTATGCAACCCTCAACGCACCCAGGGCAAAGGTGCTAGAGGAGGCGTTACACGCAGAACTACTAACTGTGCGACGACGAACTACTCCCAAAAACGCGGACAGCAGTAAGGCCTGCCGTCTCCACATGAATCGTGGGCATGACACAGAAGAGTGTAACTTGGTGAAAGACGAGCTGGAACGACTCATCCGAGCAGGCTACCTCCAGAACTACGTTAAGGACAGAATTTCTACCAGAGCCACAACTCCTCACCGAAAGGATCCATCCAGACGGAGCCCTGAGCGTTCACCTCCCAGGGATGACCGACGCCGCCGGCGATCGCGCAGTCCGCCTCGACGGACAGAGAGAGAACGTTCGGTTAGAGGTCGAATTGACACCATATCGGGTGGTTTCGCCGGAGGGGGAGTGTCGTCCTCCGCCAGGAAGCGACACCTTAGACAGCTAAAATCAGTGCATATGATAGATCGACAGACTCGGTCTATTCCCGATATTACCTTCACCAATGCAGATTTCCACGCGCCCGACCCTGATCACGATGACCCTATGGTCATCACTGCGGAAATAGCTCAATACGACGTCAGTAAGGTACTGGTCGATCAGGGAAGTTCGGTCAACATCTTATATTGGTCCACTTTCAAGAAGATGGACCTATCCGAGGACCTCATCGCCCCTTTTAACGAGCAAATTGTAGGTTTCTCAGGGGAAAGAGTAGACACCAGAGGATACCTTGACCTACGAACTCGGCTGGGAACAAGTCGAGAGGCACCTGAACTCCGAGTTCGATTCCTCTTAGTCGAGGCAAATACGTCGTACAACGCCTTGCTAGGACGACCTTGTCTGAATGCTTTTGGAGCAATCGTATCTACCCCTCACCTCGCCATGAAGTTTCCGACAGAGAGTGATACTATTTGTACCGTGAGGGCGGATCAGCGAACAGCCCGACAATGTTATGTGGTCGGGCTAAAGGTCACCCCCTTCATACCAACTCGAAGGGCGAAAGGAGCTGAGACGGCGGCAGTCGACTTGGACCCCCGGACGAATATAGACGAACGTCTTCACCCGCAAGGCGAGGTCAAGCTCCTTTCATTGACGGCGAATACATCCAAAACCACCACCATAGGTGGGAATCTCACTCCGAGTGAAGAGCACGATCTAGGATGTATACTCCGGAACAATGCAGACTTGTTCGCATGGACGGCCGCCGACATGCCTGGAATCCATCCTGGGGTCATGGCTCACAAATTGTCCATCTTCCGCGAGGCACGACCTGTCGCTCAGAAGAAATGACGATTCGGGGAGGAGAAGCGCAAGGCTATTCAAGTCGAAGTCGAAAAGTTGATGACCGCCCGGTTCATCAGGGAGTTGACCTACACTACGTGGTTGTCGAATGTCGTCATGGTCAAGAAGTCGAATGGCCAGTGGAGAATGTGCGTCGACTTCACCGATCTCAACAAAGCGTGTCCCAAAGACTCATATCCCCTACCTAGTATCGATCGTTTGGTAGATGGAGCTTCGGGTCACGTTATACTCAGCTTTCTCGATGCCTATTCGGGATACAACCAAATCCCAATGTATGAACCTGATCAGAACAAGACATCCTTCATTACCGAACGCGCTAATTACTGTTATGAGGTCATGCCGTTCGGTTTGAAAAATGTCGGGGCCACTTATCAACGTCTCATGGATAAAGTCTTCCATCATCAAATAGGACGATGCATGGACGTATATGTCGACGACATGGTCATCCGCAGCAATTCTGTGGAACAACACCTGCAGGATTTAAAGGAAGTTTTCGGCCAACTCCGACGGTATAATATGCGCCTTAATCCTTCCAAGTGTACTTTCGGTGTCCCGGCGGGTAAGTTCTTGGGCTTCAAGCTTACACGGCGCGGCATCGAAGCTAATCCCGACAAGTGCAGAGCTGTACTCGACATGGTTGCTCCAAAAACTCAAAAGGAGGTGCAACGTCTAGTGGGTCGACTCACACCCTGTCCCGATTCATTCCGAAGCTGGCTGAGCACATCAAGCCCATCCTGAAGAATTTGAAGAAGAGCACCACACAACACTGGACGATGATTGTGAAACAGCATTCAACACGGTCAAACGCATTCTCACCAGCCCGCCTATTATGGCTCGACCAGATGATGGGTCCGACTTGCAGCTGTATATCGCAGCATCCCCCCATGCTGTCAGTGCGGCCTTGATACAGGAAGCGCCCTCCCTCAAGCTGATATACTTCATCAGTCGTACACTGCAAGGGGCTGAAGAACGATATTCTCGGATTGAGAAAATTGCTCTAGCCCTGCTCACAGCTTCTCGCCGACTCCGACCATACTTCCAGAGCCACCAGGTAATAGTCCGCACAGATCACCCTATAGCCAAGATCCTCCGCAAACCAGACTTGGTAGGTCGGATGGTTGCCTGGTCCGTGGAACTGTCGGAATTCGGGATCCGTTATGAGCCGCGCGGGTCCATCAAGGGTCAACATTTAGCAGACTTTGCAGCTGAGTTGATACACGCACCAGAGGACTCGACTCCCATGTGGCACCTCAGTGTGGATGGTTCCTCCGACAAAAGGAGGGGAGGAGCCGGTGTCGTCCTAGAAAGACCAGATGGTTTAGTCATAGAGCAAGCCATCACGTTTAAGTTTCCAGCTAGCAACAACCAAGCCGAGTACGAAGCCTTAATAGCTGGCCTATCCCTGGCCAGGGAATTCATGGTAAATCGTCTTGAGTGTCGAATGGATTCAAAGTTGGTAGTCGGCCACGTGAACGGCACTTATCAAGTCAAGGATAATAACTTACTCCGCTATTTCCACAAGGCTCAAACTTTACTCCAAGACTTCGTCGAGGTTAGCGTCATCCATGTACCAAGGGAGCAAAACGCAAGAGCAGACCTCTTGTCTAAGTTAACTCATTCTAAAGAGCGAGCGCAACTATCCTCAATCATTAAGATGACGCTCGACCGTCCAATCGTCGAAACTTTTGTCACCAGGACGTCGGCCCCCATAACAGACTGGCGTCAGCACATCAAGGATCTCATGGCGAAACAAGACCAAGGAGAGAGCATCACTGTGACCGACTCCAAACGCGTTGCACGTTTTGTATGCATCGGCGACGACCTATACCGCCGCGGTCACAACACTCCTCTGTTAAAATGCATATCTGAGGAAGAGGCAGACTACGTGCTACGCGAATTGCACACCGGGATATGTGGATTCCATTCAGGTAAGCGGACCCTACGGGCACGCGTTCTCCGTGCAGGTTATTACTGGCCTACTCTCGACCACGACTGTGAGACATTTGTCAAGAAATGTATCTCATGTCAGGCCCACGGTCACGACATCCATGCACCTCCTGAAGATTTACACAGTATTGTTTCTCCCTGGCTGTTCGCTTAGTGGGGCCTCGATATAGTTGGACCGTTACCGATCGCCAAAGGGCAAAATAAGTTCCTTCTCGTGGCGGTCGACTACTTCACAAAATGGATAGAAGCCGAACCGTTGTCCATCATTAGTGCCCAACGAGTGCAGAAGTTCATTTGGCGCCTCATCTGCCGGTTCGGCCTCCCCCAGAAGATCATCACTGACAACGGTCGACAATTCATCGAGCGAAAGCTAGAAGATTTCCTTAGTAAGTTGGGCATTAAACATGTCACCTCGTCCGTCGAACATCCTCAGACGAATGGCCAAGCAGAGGCCGCAAACAAAGCCATATTGACGGAGTTAAAGAAGCGACTCGGTGAAGCAAAAGGTTTATGGGTGGAAGAAATACCAGAGGTTTTGTGGGCATACAGATGCACTCCTCACGGATCGACAGGAGAAACACCATTCAACCTGACTTACGGCACTGACGCCATGCTCCCAGTCGAGGTTGGCGAACCTTCGTTAAGGCGAAATATCACTGATATGACACTTAACGAAGAACAGTTGCGGACGAATCTCGATGTACTTCCTGAGCGTCGAGAAATCGCCACCATCCGTGCAGAAGCACAAAAGCGAATGTTATCTCGCCGATACAACACCAAGGTCAAACCCAGAACCTTCAAAACTGGTGATCTAGTTTGGAGAAAACGAGGAGAAGCTAGGAAGAATCGAGCACATGGCAAGCTAGCCGCCAACTGGGAAGGCCCGTTCCGCATCGCCGAGGACATGGCAAATGGAGCATACCGCCTTCAACTCCTCGACGGACAGGCCATTCCCAACACGTGGAACGCTACCCATCTTAAATATTATTTCAGTTAGCATTCAATTTTTCTGAAACATTACTCATTACAGTTTCAAACAAGAAGTATATTTCATTATTATTATCATTTCAGTTCATATTTAATTTCTCGCGTGTCGAGTCCCAGGATCATCGTGGATTACCATAAGCATTTTCGAACGCATAGGAATTATTCCCGGGTAACTGTTCTCCCTTGAACACCCAATCCATTCGGGACACACTCTCGCGGGTAACTGTTCTCCCATGAACACCCAGTCCATTCGGGATACACTCCCACGGGTAACTGTTCTCCCTTGAACACCCAATATTCGCCCTCGACCGTGGCGTACGACGCTATGTATGCATTCGACATCGACATGTTAGGTATTATTCAACATCTTTAACATTAGCTTGTTCAGACGAATATTCAACATGCAAACACACGTCCCATTTTTCAACACAAATATATTACAACCAAAGTTTATCACTCCAAAATTCATAAACACCTAATCTATTACAATATTGGTGGGGTTGCCCGCAACATCTTGGACCGTCTCGGCAGCTGGTTCATCCACAGCAACTGCCTCCACGGGTTCCTCGGTCACAGCAACCTCTTCATCTTCTTCTTCGTCCATGAAGGCATCTTCGGGAATTTCGTTGAGGGGTTTCAGTTCCCCCTCATACACATCCTTCCGGACATCCAACTCCAATCCATCAGTCGACACCTTCAGCAAGTGGGCAACTTGTCTCACACCTTTCCGAAATCCCCTGGTATGTTCAATCATCACCGCCTCCTTTAATTCTTCTATAAGCTCTCGGTCCTCTTTCCCTTCTGCCCTTAGCGCATCCCGCTCCTTGCTCACCGCCGCCCCTATTTTCTTGGCTCTTTCTAGCTCGATTAACAGTTCATCACGCTCCATCCTTAATGACAAGCCAGCATCCCAGGCATCGTTCAGCAGCACCTGAGCCTCCCTCAGCAGTTGCTCTGACCGTTTCTGCCTTGCATCACAGCCAGCATGAACCTCAGTAAGTTCCTTCAGCTGAACCCGCGACTTATCCAACTCGCCCCGCAGCGTACCTCTGTCGGAGGCATATGCAAGTTGCCATGCCAACATCTATGACCGAGTCGTCATTTCCAGCAAATCATCGGCCATTTGCTGCTCAGTCATGCCCTCAACCACCTTCTTCTCCGAATTATCCAAAATGGGTTCAACCCTATGGCTCATGGTAAAGGAGGGATTCCATACACCGAGAGGAAGGGGACGCTCTGTCTCATCTACAACCTCTTTCCTCTTCTTTGACGCGGCAACATTGGCGTCGATCACTTTCCCTTTTCTTTTTCGTATCAATGGCTGCTCTTCAACGGTCGTTATCTCGTCAGTCGAGGCCACCGCCACCGCTGGCCTGATTGGTTGCACTTGACTACGCTGTAACTCTTGCATACGTCTAGAAGATGACCCAGGAAGATCACCTTCGGTCTTCTCGTTGTCGATAGCCTGGAACCAATTACGACCGCTTCCCTTTCTTCCCATTATCTCTGCACAACAAAAGTCAACATAGGAAGTTAACAACTATCACACAACAAATACAAATAACAAGAAGAGGATCATACCAAACACCCTCGACTCAGCATCGTCATGTTCAAGGCAGTTTATGAGCCGACGGGAAGAAAAGGGGCGTGGCAAGACCCTCAACACGTTTAACGCCTCTAATTCCTCGATCGTCATTACATCCTCGGCCCACGAGGTAAACCTCAGCGGATCCTGCGTCTAGTACAATGGAAACTTGAGGTTTCCCTCTCCATTAAAAAAGTACCTCCGTCCAGAGTCCAGGATCGACACTTTGAAGAATTTATTTTTAAAACCCCTATACGATTGCAGGAACAGTTCCAACAGAGCATTACCCGGCTCAGAAATTAACGACACCCAACCCTTTTTCGCAGCAGGTCGACACCTAAAGAAATGTAAAAACAAGGCCACTGTCGGCCTAATAGCCAATGCTCGACACAAAATAGCAAATGCTTGCAGATATCCCCAACTGTTGGGATGCAATTGACTAGGCGCGACATTTAAGGCCCTCATCACATCCATTTGGAAGGTTGTGAAGGGCACTCTCACATACAAATCATAAAATGGCGACGCATAACAGTAAAAAAACTCATGGGAACTATTCTCCCTCCCGTGAAACACCCTCTCATCCTCCCTACAGGCCACCACCTTCACACACGATTTGTACCCTAGGGTTCTCAGAATACAGCTATTTTCTACCCAATCTGCTAACGCGGCCCTACTCCTAAATAAACTACTATATTCGTCAACTTCACGCGCCACCCAGGCATAATCGCCGTCACGAGCCGGCGATGTTCCACGCGTCTCTGGACCTTCACTCTCCACATCTCCATAAAAAAACGCATTTTCCCCAAAAGGTAAAGTGGTAACACCAGGACATTCACACGATGACGACGGGCCCGGTAGTTCTGTACCGGTGATCCGCCCCTTTTCTTCCATTTTCGGTTAACAACAAACCACACGAGGACGAAGACAAAGCAGGATATTTACCTGGAATAGTGCGTCTGAAGATCAGCAGGTTGAACGATTTCGCAGCACGCGAGATAGCTCCCACCAGTGGATAGATAACGTTCTCAAATTCTAGAAAGCACAGCGCGTCTTTTCATCTTCGTTTCATATTAAAGAAGCCAAAACCAAAGATACATCCAGCGCCGTCAGATCCAGTCCCATCCAGCGGTTATAATTTCTAGTCTCTTCGCCTCCTCCTAAGAGCGGGAAAACCCTAAAATTTCCAATCCCGAAACGGTGCGTATCGTTTCCCCAGTACACCACCACTCGACGTCCTTCAGTAAACTCACACGCAAAATCCGTAATCGTTTACTAGGACTCGGGGGGCATGTACCGTAGGATACCCAAATCCACCAACGATCGACGGGTACCATGGACGACAACGGTCGACGGGTACCATGGACGACAATGTCATGATCGCAGGAGTAGCGAACACTTCTTAACGTCAATCGTTTGTTGATGTCGACACCCATTTTGTTGAGTTGTTGATGTCGACACCCATTTTGTTGAGGTCGACATACTGATGGTAGTCGACAAGTCAACAACGATGTCCCGACATGTATTGCTCGCACGACGTTTCATATATTTATGTCAACACAAACAGTGGTCGACATATAGTGAACGACATCATAGTAAACGGTTCAGCAGTTAGGAATAAGCAGTTACAAATATTAGCTCACGCCACGAATCACGCCACGGATCACGCAAGTATTTGACTCAGTATCAAACACGACATAGCAGTTACAACTTTCAAGTAGTCCACTTCGATAAACTGTCCGGATTTCCAGGTAAAACGGTTTATTCTCCTATTTTAAATATACAAAGCACACCAGAAAAAAGGTACGTTTTTCCCCTTAGAGAAATTATTCTTCTTCTTGATCACTTTGAACCAAAAGATTCAGGTGACTCCTTTTCTGACTTGAGCGTCGGAGTGCCTTTGCAGGTACCCAGCCCATCTTTTCCTAAGGAACACAGCATAAAGAGAGGAAGACAGTATTGTGAAGGAAAGCATAAAGAGAAGCAGTTCAGTTTTGTTAGGTTTGTATCTCGGCCTCCACACCCCTACTGAAACACCTATCTTATTTAATCGTATGATCTATTAAATAAAATATTAAAAATTATGACAATGCATAGGACATAGATAAGAATCATACTGATTATAATGATCCAAGGAAAAAATTTTGATGGTTGTTTCAAGTAGCTTATTATTTTAGGAGCTTAGTCTTAGGGATTATCTTGACACTCTAATGGTCATTTTTCTCAAGTAGAGAGGGGTGAGGCATGTGGTGAGAGTAATAAGAAGTCCTAGTCTAGGGGCTTTATCTTGGGCTAAGGCATTGTTTAACGGACCATTACAAGTGTACAACCTGTCATAACTCGAAAATAACGCATGTATCCAAGTGTTTGAGTCTAGACATTATAATATGTTTAGGTGTTGTGCTTAAGTTTGAAAGTGAAATATAATATATAATAGTTTGTGAATTCCATGTTTTATTCCTTTGATAGCTTACACTTTTTTCTTTGTTTGTTTGTGTGTGCTTGTTTTCTCTTTTGCAAATCACCTTAAATAGTGTGAGTTTAAGGGATGTCCTTCCGGTTGATCTAATGCGGGATAAGGGTGAAGCAACAACATAATTAGGTTTTCATTAATCAGATGTAAATATTCTTAAAAGATCTTTAGGTTTTTTTGTTAGTTATTATCATTGTAACATTTTATTTAATATTTTTACACTATTAAAATGAGATGTTAATACAAATTATATTATAATATTAAAAATAAGAAATATTGTTATAATATTATTTCTTGATTTTTTATTTTAATAAAAATTACTTTTCGTTAAAACATTATAAAAATATCTTAAGGGTCGCGTTTTGTATATATATTATCACGCTCTTGTCTTCCTTGCATACGTGGATTGTTTAAATCACTAGTTCGAAAAGAACATGTGCATGCAACATTTGATCACGTAGTCAACGTAAAAAATAACGGTGATAATTTTGTAAATAAAATTCAGAATGAAAGAAATTTTATTAATAATTATACTAATTTAATTAAAATATTAATACAGTCATTGTTGTGGGAAATTTTAACACATAGTCACCGTAATAATTAGATAAGAACATAAATATTGGTAATACCGTTCAATATTTTTAATTATATATATTTATTTATTCTCATTTGCACCCTTTACTGAAATTACTAACATATTTAGAAGATTATCTGAAAGACTTATATATAGGAGTATCATAGGAAACAACAATGCAATTTCTTTTTGGTACATGTGTGACATCTTAAATGGAGGCAATTGCAGAATAATATGCATTTTGTAAATTGTTGTATTTCAAAACAAAGAAGGTAATGACGATCCTCTTGTAACTCAAACTCCTCAGTCAAATAATGTTATTTTTAAGTGATGCTGGTTGTTATTGCCAAAGCTGAGGCCTTCATTGGGAACTTCTACAAACAGTTAAAGATGTAGAAATCTGATTTTAGGCTAGAACCAAGGAATGTTTGTCAATTATCATCTGATATTTCTGTTGATAGAATTTTATAGTGTAAATTTTCATGCTCCCAAAACTAAAGCAGTCCAAATCTGATTGGCAATATGATAAGTAACAACAAATATAGAACTTGTAATGGAAATGAAAATTTCCCAGTATTATTTCTGAATCAAAACAAAAGAAGGTAATGACGATCCTCTTCCCAACTCCTAGCCCAGAGTTCTAGTTGGACTTGTAACTCAAACTCCTCAGTAACATACGGTGGTAATGGTTCGACAATTTCAACTGTCATAGTAGGCTTCAATAGAGACACATGAGAGACTCCATACACCTTCCTATCCTCAGGAAATTTCAATCTATAAGCCACTTCTCCAATCTTCTCAATAATTTCATACGGACCGTAAGTTCAGGTGCAGGATTGAAGAGTAAGATGCCTCAAGCATCTGGTTCTTGTTTGGCAAAATGGGTTCCTTATTAATCAGAGACTACATTAGACCACATAGAAACAAATTCCCCCTCACAGGAATGACGAAAATGACGGTGAGACAATGAAGGTGGAATATCTGGTTCTTCAAAAGAATGATCTCTTCTATTCATCAAATCACCAAGAAACAAACTCTTCCCAGAGAAAACGTCGATGGATAGAGACAATGAATAGTGAACAACAATGAAAGACACTGGTAAAGAATTAAAATTAGGTGAGCAAACTGATATACTTATGTGTTGAAAGACAAAATTCTTTAAATGATCAACCAAAACGATAAAAAATCGCGTTGCCACCGGTCAAAATTGAAACTCGGACTGTGACCACGGTGACGACTACGGTAGATTGCTGCGCTTGGAAAAATAATGTAATCCTTATATACAGAACTTAAAATTCCTTTTATTCTTTTAATAAAAAGTGTTGCTTTTTTTTTTAATAAAGGGAAAAAAATGAAAACCTTTACTTTTAATAAAAAAAAAGAACGATAAAAAAAGGAAATTGAAGAGTACACTTCTAACAAACTCCAATAAAAACCTATTCTAAAGCAAAGAATCCCAAATAAATGGGAAATTTTATTTAAAGACAGAAACCTAACAATCTTCTCTGTATTCTCATGGCTGATAAACCGGTCCAAATCGATGAAGGTGCTTCAGCCTCGTCTTCCACCTCATCTTCAACCTCTGCTTCTGTTTCGTTACCTGCGTCGTCTTCCACTTCATCTTCCACCTCTGCTTCGGTTTCAGTTGCTGCATCAGCTTCGGCTTATGCTTCCGCTTTAGCATTGGCGTCAGCATCGACAACAGCCAAAACAGTAGTATCATCATCGGCGTTGTCTTCGCTGTCGGAATTAGCATCAGCGGCGTGGGCAACGGACTCAGCACCCAAAACATCCACATCATGGGCACCACAACCAGTATCCAACTCATCTTCGGTACCATGGAGACTCACAGACGAGTTACCCATAAAACTGGAAGGAGCGAACAATATAGTTGCATGGAAAAAACAGGTTGTGCGTGTATTGATCACAGAAAACATGCTAGGGTTGGTTACAAGCCCTGTTATCCCTAAAAAATATGCAAGTGAAATGGATCGTTCTCGTGATAACGTAAGGGAAGAGTATCGGAAATGGGTTATTCAAGATCAAAGGGTGCGCACTTGGCTGTTATCATCTTTATCTGAATCCGTATGTTCTTTTGTGAGGGGAAAGGAACACGCATGGGAGGTTTGGAGTGGAGTGCTGGAAATCTGCCGTAATGAGTTGATAAGAAATATGAAGACAGGCTTAAGGGAAGAGATTAAGAATACAAAGAAAGGAAATCAAAGTGTGAGAGATTACGTTAGCAGGATCACTGCTCTCATTGGTACGTTGGTTGCTTTGGGAGATGATGTGTCTGAACAAGATCATGTTGACGCCATTTTGGAAGGGTTGCCGGACGAGTATGAATCTCTGCGAGCGATCATTCGTGCGCGTCGTGAACGTGCCACGGTTTCTCATCTTGAATCCTTGATGACAATACAAGAAACCTTGGTTAACAATTTAGAGAGTGAAGTTCCCCTCGAAACTCTACTTCCCCTTGGATCTCTTCATGTTGTTACTCCGGGACATTCTAGCAACGACAATGTTGATGGAGCCGGAAGAGGCCGTGGCGGTGGTCAGCGTGGTGGCAGAGGTGGCCGTTACAGTGGTCGTCGCCGTTAAGGGGTGAAGGAAGTGGTGCCCGTGGAGGTAGTAACTAGGTCTTCTGCTTCTCTTTTTTTTCTTTGTTTACTTTGACTCATTGTTACTGAATTTGGTCGACTCAATAACTCAGTCATGGAGTTTGCTACTGAAAGTGTTTGTTGGAATGACAAATTATGCTTACTGTTTAAGAAATTAGATGTCAATAATATGGCCATTTCTTTTGTTACAAATACGGTGATTGTTTTCATATGTAGCGCTGCGCACCACCGATTTCTCTTCCATCGAGTCGCCCTGTTACAATTATAGGTAGATTTTTTAATATTAAAAATTAAAATGTATAATAATAATTTTATAGTTGTTAGCAAAATAATTAAAAAAATTAATATATGTTTCAATTATGGACCAACTGTTTTTATAGTTTGTCAATTAATATTTTTAAATGTATAATTTTAAATGTATTTGTAAACTGTATAAATAATAATAATAATTAATAATAATAATAATAATAATAATGAAATTAGTGTATGTTTAAGATTGTACGAAGTTATTAGCTAACATAGAAATAAATAGTTAAATGAAATTGTTATTAATTATAATTATTCATTATATATTATTAATATTTAATTAGTTGTTACTAATGCTTTGGATTTGAGGATACATTTGAGAAAGATAAAACAATTAGTTTAATAGATGAAACTGTAAGATGACTAAATTATCCATGTAATAAAAGCTACTATAATAATAATAATAATAATTATTATTATTATTATTATTGTTATTATTATTATTATTGTTGTTAATATTATAAACTAATGTATTTAGTATAAATGTATTTATATTATTATTATATTTTACTATTATTATTATTATTTATTATTATTATTATTATTATTATTATTATTATTATGTAAATTTATTTTTTATTATTATCAGCGGTAGTTTTTTTTTATTAATATGTTGTAAATTAATTTAAATGTATATTTCTCAAATTCTTTTTTATACTTAATTTTAGTTAATATACTATTTTTATATATTTATTTAAAACATCAAGTTATGTAATATAACTCTTCTAAATAACTTTATGTAATTAAAGTATAAATAAAACACAATTTACAAGGAATTATGTCAGACCTCACTAAAAACGCACCCAAAACCCTCCTCATTAAAAACACACCTAAAACCCTCTGCGCGGCCGCCAGGTGTCAAGCAGTAAGGATCCGAAAATCAGATAGTGGAATGCAGGTGTCAGCAGAGGAGCGGACATTCGGTTTTAACAAAACTAAATTTTCTGAAAAACCACGTCACACACTCTGCATGCATCTTCCTCTCCAAAATCTGATTTTTCTCAAATTCTCCTCCTTCTCTCTAAAAACCCTCCCTTCTCTCTACTAAAACTCACCATTTCTCTTCTCCGATCACCGTTCAGGCACCAGTTCTACTCTTCCAGCGTAGAGGACGATCGTTTGAACTTATCAGTTTCGGATTCTGGACTGGTAAGTTCATCCCTCCTCCATTCGCGTGTTTTCTGTAACATGCAAACCCAGATTCTTGGTTGCCTGAGTTGATCTTATCATTCTAAGTATTTTTCTGGTCTTGTGTTTGTTATAGTTCGTAAAAACATACCGTAGAACGTTAAGGCCTCTGTTAGAGAAGAACCCTAGTCCGTATCTGTGAACATTCGACTACCTTTAAAGGTAAGGGAAGCTTATTTAATTTGATTGTATGTTCGTTGTACGTTCGTTGGTAATTAATGAATGTTGTTGAGTGGTTGAATGTATATAAAGTATGAATATGATTAATTACTGAGTTATGGATTGTATGAAGTATGCAAATTAATTTTTATATGAATGTATAAAGTTATGAAACTATATGTTAAGAAATGAGTTGGAAAATAAATGATCCTGGTATGAAATTCCCTTAAGAAAGTGTACGTACATTACCAAACGGTCCTTGACCGTTCGGTTTTCTAGTGAATTTGGTTAGTAGTGGATTCTTTCATTTGGGAAGAATCCTAGTTGAGGACGAGCGTCTGCACCTCAAAATATTGTGCTTGAGTGTTCGGCCAAGCATAGTTCTGTCTTGATATCCTGTTATAAACTTAAGTATGTATGTATGTATGTATATATATATATATATATATATATATATATATAATTGTATATTTTAGTTATTCTTAAATACTACTCCAATAGTATCTTAGTATAATTATCAATCCTCTTTTCTTTAAGTTTAGTAGCACCTGGTCTTATACCAAGTGTTCGTCCTAAGCAAGTGTTTGGTCTTACACCAGGCACTCGTTCTATTTCCTTAAGCTAAATTTTCTAATACGAGCGTTCGTTCAAGCCTTCTTGGGTTCGCTCACTATAGTGTTCAGTCTTTGATTGGCATTTGGATTTCTCGATACTAAACTCAATTGAACTAAGTATTCACAAGTGTTCGGTTTCTTCATGTGAATTATTCTAAGTATTAATTTTGAATGCCTTGAAATATTCTTATTCATTGGTTTCACTCTGGAGTCCTTGTTCTTGGTCTGGTCTTTTTGATGTTCAGATGGAGTTCTTAAGAGTCAGTTCATCTAATTGGTTTAGCGTTGTAATTGACATTCGTTCCATTCGTTTCTTGGAATATATGATTATGCTCGTTATCTTTCTCAACCCGATATTAAACCCTTGTTATTAATCTATTCCAAAATTTGAGATCTCGCGATTTCGCTCTACGTGTTTGGTCTCGTTCTGAGTTCGAGTTGAACGTTCGTTATTTAGAATTAGTATGAATCTTTGTACGAGATGGTTAAATGAGATACTTATTAATGAAAGATGAAAAAAATGTGATATGGAAATGTTGTGGATTATGGACGAGCATTCCGGGGAGGAACAACTCATGTATGAATATTGGAATTTGTAAGGTATGACTGTGGGCATGCTAAGCTGGTTGTTCATCCTGATGTTCCGTGAGTATTCATCTTCACGTAGAGGAGGGTAGGTCATGTGTGGGAACGGCAGGAGGTCCTAGTCCTTAGGGGTACTTTGGACAGATAGGACTAACCTCGGGTGGCAGCTGTTGAGGGCATCCCAGTTACTACATCACCCGGGTGCACGAACGCCTGTAGCTACACAGATTTCATACAGTCCGGACAGTCAGTCTATTAATAGGTTTTGTATGATACGTATGTTGAATTTATATTGTGTGTGGATGGTTTGAAGATGTATGTTATACGTGAATTAAATTATATAAGCTTACCCTGTGTTTTCTATCATGTCTCGTTATGTACGTTCGTCTTGTCGTTGCAATGATCATCCGTGTGGATGTGAGCAGAAGGGAACGAGCGGTTGGAAGATGCGCTGGAAGAAGAAAATTTGGTCGAGGTTGAAGTTAAGACCGAATAGTAGAACGTTTGGTCAGCAATTTAGTTTTGTAGTAAGGTGGTCGTTCGATCACCTTTGCCTTTTTGTTATGTATGACCGATCGATGTATATTATTTTGTAAATCGTTCGGTTAGTTTTGTACCGCTGTACAGTTTAAGTTTGTAACTCTGTTTGTAAGACCGTTCGGCCATAATCGTACGCTATTCTAAATGTAAGACTGATCTGAATTATTATTAATTGTAATTATTCTATTATATAGTTTATACTGTATTTTTGGGATGTTACAAATTATTAAGACAAAAAATGTTCATTGATAATTCAAAGTATTGTTAGAAAACAAAAACTACTTATATACAAATCACATATATTAAAGGGTTTACATCATCGCTTTCATCCAAGAAATTATTACTTGGCAGTTCAACTTTTTTTCATCTCCTTGATCTTGCTGGTTCATATTTGTCGAGATTGCAATTCTCAAACAAAATTATTAGATAATATAATCACACAAAAATAGTTTTATGCAGGGACTACAACATATATAAACCTCATATACATATACTTTTTTTCTTGAAATCATTTGCAAATTTATATTATCTTACACTAATTATTTGAAAGTCTTACATTAATTAAATATTTTTGAAATATTTACCTTATTTTTCACAAAGAAAGTCTAAACCTGGAATCTCACAATCCTAAAATCCACTTCAAAATAACAATGACATTAAAACATTACAATAAGCAATATGAGCTAATCCACCTCAAAATAACAATCAAACTACTATAACTACAAAGTAAAAGAAATAACAGCAATTATTACAAATAAAAACAATTTCAAAACCTAAATAACATCCAAATTGAAATTGTATCCAAACACTACTGTTTAGAGAATTAGCAAAATTTATGAGTATCCGCAAATGAACATATATTTCAAATAACATATAAAATAAAACAATGTAACAGACTCGAGTACGCATAATATAACAATTAAAGTTAAGAAAATCAACACCTTAAAAGTTAATCATTACTTAAAATAATTTATAACTACAATTATTGTAATTTCTTATAAAATAATTTCATTATAATAAATAAAAATCCATAAATTTATTTTATTTCATTATAATAACTTTTTTTAAAATAAATAATTGTTTAAGTAAATTTATTATATTAAAAAAAATTAGAATGAAATATATTTTTTTTTCAATTTTTAATTACATAGTTACAATAATAATAGTTATAAATTATTTAATTAAAATCATTTTATAAAAAAAATTAATTGAATTACAAAAATAATTAAAATCATAAAATTTATTTATTTAATAATATTAAAAAAATTTAATTATTAATTATATATAATTTTAAATATTTATATACATTTAAATACATTATTTATAAATTATAAATCATTTTAAATAAAAAAAATTGAAAAAATAAAAGTGTGTGGGGGTGCACGACTTCAAGAAGTCGTCAACCCCTACAATTTTATTTATTTTGTTTTTTAATTAATTTAAATAATTTATATTTAATATTTTTATTAATTTAAATAGTTTATAATGAAAAAATTGTTATTAATTAATTATAATTTCTAAAAAAATATACTATAATAATAAAAATGCAAAAGAATAGAAATATGATTTTTTTTTTTAAATTTTTAATTAGATAATTAACACATTACAAATATTTAGATTTTTATCAGGGATTATTTTTTCCGTTTCCGGCGATTTTAACTCCCGAAAAGTACGTTACCCGCGGTTAGAAAAACTGCTGGGAAAGACTGCGTCGCTAAGTAATTATTGACGGCTTTTGAAAAACCGTCGGAATTAGGGGGGTTTGAAAAACCACCGAAACTAGTGGGGTTTTGCTGAAACCACCGGAAATAGCTGGGGTTTTGAAAAAACCGCCGAAACTAGCAGGGGTTTTGAAAAAACCGCTAAAAAAACCGCTGGAACTAGCGGGAGATTTGGAAAAACCACCGGAACTAGCAGGGGTTTTCCAGAAAGCCGCCGGAAATGTGTACATATTTTTTTTTTTTTAGTTTTTGACTATAATAAAATGAGACTGAAATAAAATTAGTTTTATTAACCAAACATAGAATAAAATAATATGAACTAAAACTACATACTATATATAGAATAAACTATATTGTTCAAATTGTTTAACATATTAACATGTTCATACAACTAATTGTTGATATATTAAAAAGAAAAATATTCAATACTAAATTAAAATATTAAAAATATGACTAAGATGTTCATTACATTACTAAAAAAGAAACAATGTCTAATTTTTTAAAGGTCTCTTAAGTCATCCACTCCCCTCAAACTCCTTTAAGCTAATTGCCTCAGTTCCATTTGGTTGGGAAGAAAACCCAGAAAAACTTCTTCCTAATTTCTCATATGTATCAGTTCATCTTGTGTTTCCCAAACCCGAGAAAATATTCATTCATGTAGAGGATCATCTTCAGAGTTTTTTTGTTGCATGCAACTTTGGCCACGATGACAAAGACAAAGGAACCTGCAATTTTGACAGTGAAAACATAACTAGTTTAGACCTTGAAGCTTGAAGCTTTTACATTTGATGGAACTAAGATACGAATATTATCTTGAAAATCACCTACTTTTAACGGATAAAATCATCATATACATCTATCCACTTTACCACCCATTTACTCTTACCACATTCCCATTTTCCACACGATTACGATATTATAATAGAATATCTTAAATGACTATCTTTTCACTTATTCATGTAGAAATATAGTGCATCTATACTATAAAGGATACAATACTCAAATGAAAAATTTGCTTACATATATAACAAATTTAGTTTAATTAAGTTAAGGTAATCAAAGCTATTTGACAAAAAAGTTGTAGGGTTTTTAAAATATTTAAAACATTATTCACATGATAAATTATCCAATATTTTAATCACACACGAGTGGATTTCTTTGAATTCTGTGTCTACCAGTAGTACTTTATATATTTTATTCTGACTTACTTTTGCAATTAATTATCAACTTCAAAATTTCACAATCAAATTTAACTGGCCTTACATGTGATTTTCTAGTTTATTAAATGTGAAAACTTACAATAGATATTAAGCATTCAACTTTTTATTGACACGTTAAAGTAGAAGAAACATAGAAGACTTGTGGATATGTTTGTGACCATAAAGCTTTAATTTAAAATACATTGTTTGGCATAATTATAGAAGTCTTCCCAGGTATTGATTTGATCCATAATACCACCCTATCATCATTTTTTGAGCTATGTATCTCCTCCATGCTACACCTTTGCCTCTCCTTTTTTTTCTATTATCTATGGATGTTGTCACTTTTTTTATTATTTCAATTAAATATTTTGTGATACGTTTAATTCTCTGGTATCATCCTTCTCGGCAACAAAGACAGAGAAGTCGTCAAACTGATTGGAAGAAATTTTGGCACCTACTAAAATGAAATCAAATTCCTAGACAAATTACTTATTTATAAACCATGATTTATGATTGAAATAATCATGCAGCCAGAAAAGAAAAAACAGCACCTGATAATACACCAGCCGCTGGAATGCATTTAATATCTTGCCTGTAAAGAGCAAATGACGTTTCGAAATCAATTTGACTCATTTAAATAAATTCAGTTAAAAAATCATATGGGCAACTGCTAGAAAACTCTATCAAGAAAAATGTCATGATGCCCCCAAATCATCATTTGAGGAATTTAAATGGATGTTGTATAATAAAGTATACACTCAAATAACCTATGCAATTTGAAATATATTTCAGAAAGCAGAAGTGCCTTTTTAAAATATTTCTTGCACCAACTTTAACTTTCCATGAAAGACCATAATGTCCATAAATCAGGATAGGCACAATATATTGGTCTACTTTCTGCTTGCACCTGATCACCTGAAAACAAAAATTTGTGTTACCAAAGAACAGGAAACAAACTACCCTTAGCTTCTTTCAGAAAAGAAAAAAACAAGACAAAGGGAAATGTTAGATATATTATATCTTTTATCTTTTAGTTAGTTTGTTATTATTTCTCATTTGTATTTTGGGCTTAGCCCATATTTCTTCTATTATAAATAGAGAACCCTATGTGTATATTTAATACAAGGGAGATTAATCTCAAATATAGTTTTTCACTATATTCAACATGGTATCAGAGCAGGTTCGCTGATCTTCTTCCGCGTCTCGTTGTCTGCCGGCGGTCGGCCGCCATGGCCGCCGGCAGCCCCTAAAATTTCAGTCGGCAGTCCATTTTCTCTTCTTCTCAGTGCAGCTAGTCACCGACCATCGTCGCTTTTCGCTGTCGTCGCTGCCGCCACCACCGTCACAGTTTCGATGGGTGACCTGCGGATCTGGACCGTCCCTTCGAGCGACGGCCAACCACGCCGGTTTCGAGAGTCACTTCTCAGTCACGCGCCGCCACGCAGCGCTTCTTTCCGGCCAGTCCCCCATCGTCGCCGGCCGCCGTCACAGTTTCGACCGATGACCAGCAGATCTGAAGCGTCTCCTCGAGCGATGGCGAACCCCGCCGGAGTGAAGACCAGACTCCTCTCCACGCGCCTCCACACGCCGCCTTCCTTCAGCCAGTCTCGGGTGCGTATCTATCACGCGCCGCCGTCTCGCCGGCGATCGTCACACTTTCAACCGTTGTCCAATGGATCTGGACCGTCTCTTCAAGCGCGACCTAACCCTGGTGGTCGTCGTCTAAGCCTCGTTCGCATGCACCGTCTGCCGCTGTCCGACACTGTTTTGCCGCTGTCCGGCATCGTTTCGTCGCTGTCCGCGTCGTCTGCCGCTGTCCAGCACCGTTTTGCCACTGTCCGACACCGTTTTGCCGCTATCCGGCACCGTTTTGCCGCTGTCCGGCACCGTTTGCTGTTGTCTAGGCGCCGTTTGCCTCTGCCGCTGTCCAAGCGCCGTATGCTTCCAACCACTGTAGGCCCCATCACCTCGTCAGTTAGTGATGGCAGTCCCTGTAGTTTTGTCGCTTCCAGCCACTACAGGCCCCATCAGTCAGTGATGGCAATTTAGTCCCTACAGTTTTATAGTAGTCAACCGCCGTTGCAGTCACTACCGCCTCAAACAGACGCAACTGCGTCAGTTCTTCTTTGGCTAGAGTTTAGTCTGATCTTCTTGTGATACACTACTAAGTATCACCACTTAAGAGTTGTCCAGCAAAGAATTTTGGACCTCCAACATATCTTTGGATCTTTGATGCCTTTGTTTCAGCATTGTAGCTTAATATTTTGTTTTGTTTTAGTGGTCCAGCAACTGTGATATTCCACATTTCTGTCGTTCACACTAAGGGGAGTATGTTTCCAAGACACTGCAAGTCACATATATATGGGTGTAGTCCCTGCAGTTTTGTAGATTTCAGCTACTACTGTTGATCTCGTCACTCAACCATCATTGATGAGGATTTAGTGTAGTCCCTACAGTTTTGTAGCTCTTAGCTTTCAGCTACCACTGTTGATCCTGTCACTCATCCATCATTGATTGGGAATCAGTCCTTGCAGATTGTCATTGTCCACCACTGCTTTCCTTCATCCACTTTTGAAGTTGAAGTTTCACAAGCTGCTATTAGTCCATCTATGTTTGTCCCACACTCTTGAAGACAAATCATCTAGTTCAACACTTAGTTCATCTATTCCAAGCTTAGTTCATACAATTTGTATGCTCCAGCTTGAGGGGGAGTGTTAGATATATTATATCTTTTATCTTTTAGTTAGTTTGTTATTATTTCTCATTTGTATTTTGAGCTTAGCCCATATTTCTTCTATTATAAATAGAGAACCATATGTGTGTATTTAATACAAGAGAGATTAATCTCAAATATAGTTTTTCACTATATTCAACAGGAAAAAACTAAAAAAATCAAATGAAAATGAGAATTGGATTAACCTATGGAGTGAGATTTAAGATGAAAGTTTGAGATGCTACATGCATTCTTTCTTTCAATTGCAACCAATAATTTCCTAGGGTTAGTTGGTGAAAACTGCAAAAACTAATCATATATGATGTGATTAATGATCAGCCTTCAATAATTTTGTATAGGGTGTCCTAGAAAAGCAAATTCCAAACGAGAAAAAGAGTGACAGAAGTAAACAACCTGAAAACCAGTGATCCTTTTCCCTGATGTTTTCTTCTTTCCTCATAAACACAACTGAGCATCCAATTGCAGATGTTTATCTAGACAAGAGAATTCAACAATATGAAGATTGTTATAAGCTACTCATAATCCTTTCTGAGATCATTGGTTTAAGTGTGGACTTTGTTCTATATACTATAATATTTCCCTATATACAATATATTACATAATTACAAGATTATTATCAGTGCTTCATTTACTTTTATGTAAGGAAGAAATGAAACAACAATGATCATGTAGTAATAATTCCCAAAAGTAATTTCGCTCTCAAATTCCCATGAGGTTTCCTAATAAATCATGCATCAGCTTGCAACATCAAAAGGAATAAACTGATAAACTAAAATCATGACAACATTAAACCTCACTTATAACTCCATGTGCAGCTAGTTCTCGGGGATAGTTCTTTGCCTCCATATAAATACAATGACTTAAAGCATTCTTTGTAGCATTATGGTACTTAATTGCATACTTTGGGCCAACAATGTGGATAACTTTCTTGCAGGTAATTTATCAAAGAATAAAACATGGTATACAAATAATACAAATTGTAGACAAGAGATTGCTAAGTAAGAAATTTGATTGGGTCAGTAACAAGGAGTATAAAGTAGAATGCATCCATATAATTACTAGTTAAGATGTTTACTCATTTTAACAAGTTGCCACTCGTTAACATTTATATCTTATGTTGTGTGAAAAGTTTCTATTTTACTCCTTAACTGGTGCTGGTGCCCACCGGTTAGGATTTTCCCTTTTTTCTTTAGTCATTGGTTTAGTAGAGAAATTTAATGCAACAATTAAACATTATTCCCTGACAAAGAAATACAAGAAGTTGACTTACCAAATAGTAAACCAGATTAAGAATGGGATGGTTCAAGACATCAAGATCTGTATTCTTACCAAATACAGAAAATGCAAGCTACATCAAAGGTGAAAACAAACATCATATCAAAAAACAATAACTTCAAATAAATACAGTAGCTTTAAATGGGAAGGAACTCACCAATCACATCTTATAAGAAAACAAGTGCAACAAATACTAGTAACAGACCCAACCTACCAAGGTGAAACGTTAGTCAAAAACAGCAAAAGCTTTAAACCATATAGTTTTTACCCTTCCTGTTACATATTATTGGAAAATCAAACAGTTGATGAGAAAAAAAAAAGAAAAAAAGTAGGTTAACAGAACACACATAACACATATAATATAATTAAATCCTTATGTCTGACAAGCACTGTGCCAACTGAGCTAGAAACTCATTCTAACTTTGTCTAAACTTCAAAGTTGTGGATTCAATAACACCATAATCTAGATCTGCATAAGAAGTGTTTGTAATGGTATGCAGAGATATACACTACAAAAAATAACACATATTGCAGTACATTGAAAGGAAGATAAAAGAGTTCAAATTGTGTCTTCAAAGATGAGTAAATGAAATATCTTGTCTTTATGATATATAGCACAAACAGCTGCAACCACACTATCTACTACTGAACACACAAACAACACATGCAAAAAAATAAAATGAATCCTTTTAACTAGCATAATATATGATGCTTCAAAGTCATAGAAATGACAGATTAGGTAGATGATAGATAAACTAAAAAAGAATTAGAAGTTTCAAAATGATGAGGATAAATCTTTTCATATTAGCATTATTGCGAATCATGAATACTTCTGCCGATTGAATTCCCAAGATATTAAAGGGGAATACCCTAGAATTTGCACAAACAACAACAATGAATTTTTCTGGAAATTATTAGTAACGAATTCTTATTTGCTAATGCTTCAATAGACAAATTAAAATGAACTACCATTGATGAGGCACCACTCTAGAAAACTCGCGGAGCCAAACAAGGGGTTGCTTCAACTACCGGCTGTTTCGGTTCACAATAATGCATAGAAAGAGACATGCAATGATTTATGGAAATGAAAATGGCGACTGAAATAGAAACAAATCGAAGATAGAAAATGATAGAATGGAGGAAACAAAAACGAAAAAGAAAGAGAAGCTTGTATATCAAATTAGGAATTGCAAAGTGAAACAAAGAAAACGGAAGGGAAGGTTGTGAAGATGAAAAATTCAAGACGAGAAGGTTGGATAAAGCAAGATGTGAAGCCTGTGAAGAGAAAAAGGAGAAGTCGAGGCGAACGTCCTAAAGAAGAAATGGCGAACAAAGACTTGAGGTGCGAACGAAAACTTGAGGCGCAGCAAAATGAAAATTAGGGTTGCTTTAAAAGTGTCAAAAAATTATTAAAAAATAAAATACAAAATCTAACTGCGGATTTTAACTATAACCGCGGAAAGTAGTAAGGGTTTATAAAACCCCTAGAAACAAACCTCTAGTAAAATAGGTTATTTTTGTAGTGACATAATTGTAGTTATAAATTATTTAATTGAAATTATTTTATAAGAAATTTAATTTAATTACAAAAATAATTAAAATCATGAAATTTATTTATTTAATAATATTAAAAACTTTAATTATTAATTAGATATAATTTTAATTATTTTAAATACATTTAAAAACATTTTTAACAAATTATAAATGATTTTAATTAAAAAAAATTAAAATTTAAAAAAAATAAAGATGTGTGTCGGGTACACAACTTCAATTTTTTTGTATTTTTTTTTTATGAAAAAAGGTGTGGTAATCGATTACAATACCTGGTAATCGATTATCATGTCCTAAAGTCGTTTTTTGGATGCACGACTTCATCTCTGATTATAATATCAAAATGAAGTCGTGTAGGGAGGACACGACTTCTTCATTTAAAGTCATATGAACCTTCCCGACTTGTCTATTTTCTTAATTTAAATTTTTTTTGTCTAAATCGATAATTTATACTTAAAATTTGCCAGTTTAATGAAAAAACCTCTTTCAAGCATAGGCTACACGAATTTGCGACACTCATACGTGAACTTACCCAAGCTATTCTTTACATGAGTCACCTTGAATGTAAGATCAATTGTAGAGTAGGAATAAAAAGGCTTGTACCTGGGTTCCCTCAACGGGTTGTAGGTAGATGTTAGGGTTATGTAGAATTTTAATTGGACCCACTCAAGCCCAATTTAAAACCATGTATAGGTTGACTAATTTAAAAGATTAATTTGTTTAAATTATATTATTTTAAGGATGGAAATATACAATTTTATTGTAACTTAAATAATTAATACTTGCAAAACAATTTTTTACTATTAACTGTAATAAAATAATTTAAGATACAAATGTAATAATTATTTTAGTTTATCCAATATATAATTAATGAATTAAAAAATTAAAATTATTTATATAATTAAATATATTTATTATATATATATATATATATAACGTAAAGAGTTACAAGAAAAATAAAAAAATTGACAAATCACAAATTCAAGCTCATTTTACTATAAAAATATAAATATACAAAATAAAATTTTAAGTAGGTATTAAATAATTAATATTTATCTCGTCTATAATTTTATTTTAAAGTTAATTAGATTTTGTTAAATGTTTAAACAAAACCAATCTAAATAAAATTTAACAAATAAATTATTACGTGAATTGAATTAGGATATTTGGGCCTACTTGATAAAAAAAAAATAAGAGTTAAATATGTTTTTGATTCTTAGGTGAAAATTGGAAATAATTCTTTCTCAAAACTTTGACCAAATTTAGTTTTTCAACTTTTTAATGTATAGATTTAGTTCTTTTAACTAAATTTTGTTACATTATTTGACGTTTTAAACACATTTATTTTAACTTTAAAAATGATATTTGATACATTTTTTATTCAATGTTGACTAAGAAACACATTTGAAATACTAAATAAAATTAATAAAATTTAGTTAAATTATTAAATTCATGCAGTTTTAAAGATAGGAGATTAAATTAATTCAAAATTTGATACTAATTCTAATTTTCACTTAAAATTAAGAAACTAAAAATATATTTAATCTTTAAAATAATGATGTTAGCAAACTTTAAAGATATGTAAATATTTTTTCCTATCCCTAATTATCATATATATTTTCGTGTAATATTTTTGGTAAAGAAAGTAAGTTAGTTTATATTGTATAAATTTTGTTTTCTTTTTTAAGATTTTCTCGCGGATAAAATTGAAATTGTGATTTATGTTATTACCATAATTACAAAGCTAATTCACATTCAAAATAGAAACTACACTTCAATATTAAATCCTCTTCTCTATACTTATATTTTTGGGATAAACTTAAATTAGGGTTTATTAATAATTTTGTTTGAATCTTTTATTAGTTTTAGATTTAATAATATTTAATTTAATATTAATAAAAATAAAAAAAAATAAAAAATTTTGATTTTTCATTTATTTAAATATAATATTATTTTATTTTATTGATATAATATAAAAATAAATTAGATAGATTTTATTTTAAATTAGTTTATATTTTGTTTTTAATTTTTATTATTTATATTTGACTCAAGATCCTAATTGTCTAGAAAGTCCCCCTCTCAATCGTCATGCCACCCCACGTCATCGTCGTCTTCCCACCACAATGCGTCCACATTGCCACCCAGTTCGTACTCCTTATCGCAACTGATAACGTTGTTGTCGTCGGCATCGGTGCATCGGTGTGGTCGCTCAATTCACCAATATTGGCGTCAATAGTCACTCTGACATCCGTGTCGATATCAAATTTGTCATCCATGTCTGTAACGACATCATCGTCCACGTCACGGGTGTCGTCCACATACACGTCGAGCGCAACCTACGCAATCACATCTCTATCAATATCCAACAATTAGGGCAAACACTAACAATTAGAGTCATGGTCTAAAGGATACAATAATATTATTCTTGACAGAGTCAACTTGAATGTAAGATCAATTGTAGAATAGGAATAGAAGGCTTCTACCTGCTAACTTTTGTGCCTTTATAAGTGTAAAGAACTTTTCTTCTCTGTTAACTCTCTATTTTGTTATCCATTCTCATCACTGTAAATTTGTTCAATGGAAAATTCTCTTATCATGTTTCAAAGTGTTGAGCAGATTTCCTCTAGAGACAATTTTGGGTGCAATGCCAAAATTAGTTTTATTCAATGGAGAATTATATATATTATAGATTTAAACTTTTTTTATAAAATAATAGAATAAGATAATTGTATATGTTATATATTACTATGTAAATTATACGAAGAACTGACTAAACAATCCATTAAAATGTTATAATAATAATTAAGTAATAGCTTGTTAAAAATAAAATAAAATAAAGGAAGAAAGTGAGATAAGGTTGCACATGGGAAGCTGCAGACCTTATCCCATCTGAGAATCACTTTATAGAAAAATATGGAATGAAAAGTGAGAAACTAATGTAATTGGAATATGTTTAAAGGAATTTATTGAAACTTTGACTAAATTAATTATTACAATAACTCTTATAAATAGGTAAGTGAGGTGAATGAAAAAAAACAGACGTAAGAAGAGATAGATTAAATCAGTGCAATGAGAACAGAGAGATAATCTTTAAAATGTTTAAATTCAGATTGAGTGTATCATCACTAGGAAACGAGACATTTATTATTTATTTATAATTATTTATATATATTTATATTAAGTAAGATGTCTTTAATCTCATTTTAATTTTTGTTTACTTCTAACTACATATTCGTTCTATTTTATCTATATTTATCTCCACTTGTCTTATTTATTTATTTATATTTATCTTGAATTATACATTAGTTTGATTTATTTAGTCATATTTATTTCACTAATCTTATTTATTTAATCATATTTATCTTCAGTTATGCATTGCTCTTATTTATTTATTTTTATTTATATATTATTTGTTTTGGTGTCAAATATAATAATAATAATAAATATTATTATTATTATTATAAAATGATGAAAGTTATAATAAATAAAGATTTAATTATTGTCGTGGGATGTAACTTGAGAATTTAAACGAGGGAGTTTTATTCAAAATAAGATGTTTTTAAGTTATGTTTGCGATAGATAAAAGAATCATACGGCATACTTTCGTGTATTAGCTAAAATATTATGTGTTGATTTTTTAATAATCATATAAACTTTAAAGGGACATATTTCTCAACACTTATGACTGCTCCAATAACAATTAAAGTAATTATGTTAAACAAAGGTAGAAGACATATTTATAAACTTATTGAATATATTTTTATTTTATCAAAACTCAAGTATAATGTAGTCATCTATCAAATAATAATTAAAGAAAATCAAATTATCAATTAATTGGTAAGGGACGTCTCAACGATGTCTGATCAAATTTGGAAAAGTTAAACGAACATGTAGCAAAAACTTTCAAAATCTTATTCTACGTAATTTCGTTGAGCGAAAATGGTTAAGCGAATTTTTCTAATAAAGGTACTTTAAAAAAGGTTTAAAAGAGATTAAGTTGGTCTTTTACCTAATACCTCTAAACAAAAATTTCAGAATGGTATCTCCTTGAAAAAGGGAGAGATATGTAAAGTAGTTAAAACATTTAATAGTATATATTAGCATATAATTTTGAAAGTAATAACATGTTCAAGGTAGCCACTTTTCATATGTGATAATAGATGAATTTGTCTAAATTATATTATTTTAAAAATACAAATATACAATATTATTGTAGTTTAAATTAACACATACAAATTAACTTTATATTTTTATTATTAGTTATAATAGAATAATTTAATATGAAAATGTAATAATTATTTTAGTTTATGCAATATGCATTAATTAATGAATTAAAATCTAAAAAATATGTATATAATTAAATATATTTGTAATATATATATATATATATATATATAACTTAAAAGTTAAAAGAAAAATAAATAAAAAATTGACAAATCACAAATTCAAGCCCATTTTACTACAAAAATATAAATATACAAAATAAAATTTTAAGTTGGTATTAAATAATTAATATTTCTCTAGTCTATAATTCTATTTTAAAGTTAATTAGATTTTGTTAAATGTATAAATAAAAACCATCTAAATAAATTTAATAAATAAATTATTACGTGAATTGAATTACAGCATCAAAAAGAATAATTAAAATAATGATACTTGCTGACTTTAAAGATAAGTAAATATTTTTTCTGTCCCTAATTATCTATTTTTGTGTAATACTTTTTGCGAAAAAAGTAAGTTATACTCATACGGTATAACTTCTTTTTTTTTTTTTTTTTTAAGATTTTCTTGTGGATATTCGAATTAAAATTGTGATTTGTGTTATTAGCATAAATATAAAGCTGAATCACATTTAAAATAAAAAGTACATTCCAATATTGAATCCTCTTCTCTACACTTAAATGGCGCCAAAGAAACAAGGCAGTAGAAAAAAAGGCTCTGCGGCTTCCTCTAGAAAGTCCCCCTCCACATCGTCATGCCCCCCTACGTCATCTTCTGGCCACCCTACGTCATCTTCTGGCCACCCTACGTCATCTTCTCGCCACCCTACGTCATCGCCAGGCCACCCAACGTCATCGTCGTCTACCCGCAATGCGTCCGCATCAACACCATCGCCACCCAATTCGTTTTCCGTATCGCAACCGGTGCCATTCTCAACATCACCACCGGTGACGTCGCTGCCGTCGGCATCGGTGCCGTCGGACAGTTCGCCATCGGCCAGTTCGCCGTCGGCGTCAACAGTCACTACGACTACCGTGTCCACCTCGACTTCGGCATCCGCAACGACATCATTGTCCGCGGCATCGGCGGCGTCGTCCACGTTGGCTTCGGCCGCAACGTCAGCGATGTCATCTCTATCAATATCCGACGACCTAACTATTACCGACGAAATACCAATTAAGCTGAACGGCATGAATTATCTTGAATGGAATGAGAAAGTTGAAGCTGTCTTGAAAGCGCGCAATCTGCTAGAGTTCGTGGAGAAGATCTTCGATCCTGAACCGTACGCAAGCGAGAGCGATCGCACGCAGAACAACGAAAGCGAAAAGTTCCGGCGATGGTTTGTTCAAGATCAGATATTGCGCACGTGGTTGTTATCGTCTATGCGCAAAGACCTTGCTTCTTTGATGGCCGGATGCCAATACTCGTGGCAGGTTTGGGAAACGGTGAAAGAACTCTTCCATTCTCATTTGGCGGTGAGGGTTTGGCAACTTAGGTCAGAGCTGGGGACAATAAGGAAAGGAAATTTGTCTGTGTCTGAGTACGTTGGCAAGATCCAAAGCATTGTTGATTCTTTGGCTGAAACAGGTAATCCTGTGTCTGAAGAAGATCACGTTGAAGCGGTCTTGGCAGGATTGCCAAGGGAGTTTGACTCGGTCGTCAAAATGGCGCGAATGTTTGAGGGTCTCACTCCTATCGCAGTTAGTAATATTGAAACCTGGTGTTTAGTCTTAGAAGAGAAATATACAAGTGAATATCGCCATGTTGACGGTGGAGGAGGCCCTTCAACTCAAGATGACGAACCATCTTGCTCCCCTGAGTGTTCTACTGCTGAAAGAGGTCGTGGAAGTCGTAGACGAAGAGGCCATGGTCGCGGTGGCCGCCATCGAGGCAGGAACTAGGTTTTTCTTTTCTTTCTCGTTCTTCTTTTTTTTTTCTTTCAGAAAATTTAAGCCCTACAAATGTTTTAGTCCCAATGAATGAATCTCCACGTATTATCATAGGTTTCTTCCCTCGGATTAGCTTCTGCTTTATGTTGCATGGCGTTCCGTATAACGATTTGGTCATTTACGTTTTGTGGTCTCACTTTAGGTATTTTACACGCTATTCTTGAACTTTGTTTGATCAAGAACTCCATTATCAAGTTACTATTTCTTTGGTTCAGCTACTTTAGGTGTGTGTAATTTCTTTGCGGTAGTTAGTTCTACTTTAGTTATTAATTATTAGATCGTAAGTTTAAACTTCGCTAAATCAGTTTGTTAATAGTTGGTTCTATCTGTTCATCTGCATGACTGATAGTTATTGATGGAATCTTTCAGGTTAACAATCACTGGCTCGACGCAGAAGCTTGAATCCGGTCAAAAAGAATGTCATTCTGGTTGGAGGGATTATCTTGATATTAGTTACTGGGAATCTAAACATGAGATTGGAGAACTCGTCAAACAAAGGCATGCAAAACGTCATTTCTTGTGTTATCTTATGAATGTAGTTAGCAGTTGCACGCTATCATTACTAAGATAACCTTGTTTTGACAGTACATTACACAGTACTAGTATCATAACTGCCTCATGTGTAATATCATTTTCTCAACTACCTCTGTAAAATAGACAAAAACAGAATATAAGAACATCCCAATATTGCATTTTTAGAAGAGTACTTTTTTAGAAATTGGTGGGTCCTGTGTCATCTCTGCTTATAAGAACTTTAGTCAATTTTCTCCAAAAGTATAATTGAAACGTGTCCTTCAAGAATAATTACTTGATATATTGAGAATTGCAGTTAGTCATGTAACTAACTAATAACTGTCAAGGTAATAATTGTTATAATATTTTATACATAAATTTTGTTAATTCTCATATTCATATTATTATAGTTAAAATCAAGAACTACTTGTTTGAAATGTTTAAAAAAACAGAGGATGTTAAAATAACATTTTTGAATCATTTATTCCGTATACCGAAATGTTTTATCGCTAACAAAATGTAGACATTTAGTTAGAAACTCCTCGACTTTAATGTGTTTCTATTACAGAAACAAAAATCTAAAAAATCGCTGTTCTCATCTTGCCCTCTCTTCAAAAGAGGTAATAGGACCAAAGCGATAGTAAGTACACAATGTAACATAAACGGTGAACGAAAATAAAACCCACAAATACTCAAAGAACAGCAGCTACGTGTTATGATAACATCCATCACTTTACATAATACGAAGATACTTCAACAAGGTGCAAAGAGAATATGGGGGGAATTTATAATAACTTTTGAAGGAAATAGTTGATACATAAGATCAATGGTTCTGCGAATCAGATCCATGAAAATACATGTTCCAAATCAGTATGTTAATGATCCATGTTTCAACCATATAATGCACGCCATGGCTCTTTGCTTTCACCTGATTTCTTCTTAGGATTCAATACCACTCTCTCTTCTGAAAACTGCAGACCTGTAGCGCTAGCCAAAATTTCTCCTATAGCATGAATTATCTAGCAAAAACAAACATAAATTAGCTGTTGAAGAGGCGCCAGTTTATTGAATTGAATGATAAAAAATGAAGAATGCCACACAATTTCTTTTTTAGGTTATTGCAAGGAAGAAATAGAATAACTAAGCCAACAGTCCCCCTGTAACCCTGTTTACAGGACGGTAGCCACATGATATGCAATCCATTGAGACCAACCAGTCTCAAAATTAGTAGACAATTTTCTATAGAGATATAAAATAAGCATGCTTTAAAAGTGATGAAGAAAATGAATACCTCATGATGTTTGGAGGATTTAGTGTCCAAATATTGACTAGTTTGTCCAATTAGAAGAAAGGTTGGCAACTGCATTACACGAACAAAGTGAAGAAAAGATGCAAAATTTACATGTTGAATCCATAACGAAGATGGTAGCTCCTGTGTTTTGTTGAGTAATGCCTGCATTATGTCTGTATTTTGACCAATCCGTATACCAAATATTAGAGGTTTGCTTTCATCTGATCCTAGGTATTTAACTTGCCCTTTAACCTTGGAAGATTCCACCAAAAATGGTACCAAAAGTGTTGGCAGGGATGATTTATCAGCAGTAATTTTATTGAGGACCTCATTTAGAGCACAAGCTAGTACTGGTGGCTCATAATGCTCCATAGCCACAATTGAGACCTGAATACGAAAAGTCTAGCAAAATCAGATGTATTTCTAAAGCATGCCAATAACAAATCATCTCAGAAGATAAATTTGTATGGTTTAAGTTTACCATTATTGTAATCTAATTGCTCAGAGTATTAACTCCAACTTTACAGAATCAAGCAGCAGCTCGTAAAATTTTCAGAAAGCCAACCTCAGCAGAAAAATTTATCCAATATAAAGACAATACTAGAATTCACAATTGTTTAAGTTGAAACATCACACGTAATCATAGAAACACCTTGAACAAAGATATGAAAAATCATATCCTAGCAAGGGAGTGTGAAATTAACTACAAGATACTAGACTGGAGAATAAATCAGTTATGATTGATAAATTCTGTTTTCAGAAAGGAAAAAACAAAGATGTTGATCGAGAGAATCCGCTCAATATGCTGTTTCTAAGCATTGGAATCCATTCATTAATTTCATTTAACATCGAAGTAAGAACAGTCTAGTCCACCCACCACAGAACTCATTTGCAACCTTCAACAACCAACCACCTCTATCCATACCAAAATTTCAGATCCAGCATTTGAAAATAAAAACCTACCCTCTTTGTAAGAGGCTCAAGGATTGTCAGAATGACTTAAGACCTTTTTAGGTTGCCTCACCAGGACTCAGCAGTCAAACAAAAGTTGTATTCACTCTCTTCAATGCCACTCCACTCAACAAGAAAGCCAAATTTAACATATATCTGGCAACCACTCACTATCATTTCACAATTTCATCCAAAAGGGCATCTAATTTTTGTGCTTTACAAATCAATTACCATCATATTACAATATCTGATAAAACACGAGAAAAAAGAGTTAAAGGGCGGTTGAGGAGGGTGACCATATAAGCGCCGTGCTCATCAACGAAGTGCGAAACGCTGCCAGATGCTTTGACGTGCTTGATTCCATAAGGCTCCAGGGAGTGGTCGAATGGTTCCTCTCTACAACACAAAAATTCATGAATGAATAATGATTATGAGCTTGAGTTGAGTGAAGAAAAAGAGAAGAAGAATCACCGGCGGGTGAAGGAGGATGAGGTGTTAGGGTGGAGAGCTTGTAAGATAGCGGCGGCGAAACCCTCATCGTCTTTGAACAAGAACACCACTATCGGAGCAACCTTCATTTTCACTCTCTTCTCTTCTCTGCTCTCTCCAAAACACAAGGGCAGATCACCGATTTGGTAGCTTCCGTCGATTTAATCTTTTATGTAAATATTTTGTTCAGACAAAACTTTCTCGTAAATTTAATATTTTAAATTAGGCTTTCTCATAAATTTAATATTTTAAATTAAGCTTAATTAAGTCTAAATTACTTTGATAAGATTAAGAATTTTCGATAGAGTTCCAAATGAATTTTTGTAATTTATTGAAATTTTAAAAATTTAAAATTTTTCAACCCGATTCTTTATATTAATTTATTTTGATTGGATGATGTGATTATTATCCGTCATGTTACTGAGTTTTTATCACATATAATTTTGTAATTTTATGATTTTGTTATTTTACAATTCTCCAATTTTATAATTTTGTAATTTAAATAGTAAAGAAAAAATAAATAAATTTGAATGAAAAAGAGTCATTCTCAAGGGTTTTACGACATTAGTGGCATATATTTGTATATTTTATCAACTAAACAAATCAAACTAATCATAATTTGAGTTGAACCTATTATTTAACAAGTTCACTCATTTAAGGAAGTTCAATGAATTGATTATCGAATGAAACTTGAAATAAGTTTGAGTTGGTTCTATTTGTTGTCAACCCTGCTTATAACCTTCTAGAACTATGTTTCCACAAAGAAAATGACCTAACAAAGTGTCAATAATACTGAACACACCAATTTATATAAAAACCACTTCAAAACCTAAAAGTGAACAATCCTAAAGAAGAAAGTTTTGAGAGTGATTTCGATCGAGAACAAAATAAAACAAAAGACAAATCTGCGGAATGAATCAAAACAGCAAAGGCTAGATAATTTTGTAAAATTGCACATTCCAACAAGTTAATAAAAATGCCTCTAATACGTAAAAACCCGCCTTTGCCTTTACAGTTACAATAAATAAATGACAGAATGTGCATAACTATCTTCTCTTTTCATTTATGATACTATAAATACCACTTAAAAAAATTATCCAAAGCCATAAAACAGCCTAACAAATGAAAAGGAATGACCAATACACATTTATGACCCTTTTTTCAGGTGGAGCAGATCTCTGATGAGTAAAATTTTGCAATTTATAATCTTCAACTCCAAGGTAAAAGTGGAGCTTACATGACATCTAGATTATCTTAACTTATCGTGTTATGTCTTAGGTTATGTTGATTCATGTGCAATTCACACCCCTTAATGACAGAAGGATCAAAAAGTTTAAGATCATTCTCCATATCCCCTGCTTCCAACTCTAGTACATTTAAGATTGAGTATATATCCTCCCATCTTTGATGAGATTTATCTGCAACACGAAACTCGTGCACTTGTCCATTTAATTCAAGCCAGCTACAACCTGGTGTTTTCTTTAGTCCTCTATCTCTAAGAATACTCCTCATTTTAGCAACTTTGTCCCACTTTCCTGCTGCAGCATATATATTGGAGAGCAATACATAGTTTCCAGCATTTTTAGGTTCCATATTTATAAGCTTCTGAGCAGCAAGTTCTGCTAAACGAGTCTCTGAGTGCATCTTACAGGCACTCAACAAGGGGCCATAAACCCTTGCATCTGACTCCAGTGGAATATTTTTTATTATTTCATTGGCTTCATGGATTTGGCCAGCACGTCCGAGTAGATCAACCATACAAGTATGGTGTTCCTGACAAGGTTGGCAACCATATATTTCCACCATTTCCTTGAAAATCTCTTTGCCTTTGCTAACAAGGCCTGAATTAACACAAGCTGTGAGCAGCCCAAGAAATGTTACTTGGTCCGGTACAATGTTCGATAGTTTCATTTGGCTGTACAATTGAAAACATCTAAACCACTCTCCGTGTTTAGAATACGCACTGATCATTGAGTTCCACGCAATTATATCTCTATGGATACTTTTCTCTTCATCAAAAAGCTTTCTGGCCATTTCTATGCAACCACATTTTGCATAGCTACTAAGAAAGGATGTCTTAAGGGATTTGAGTGAATCAAGACTGATTTTCAAAGAGTAACCGTGTAAATAACTTACACAATGCAATGCCCCTATCTTTGCAAAGGCTGGCAAGATGTTAATGACTATAATGAAGTCAATTCTAGTACCACTCAACTTCATTTTCAAGAATAGAGACAGAGCCTCGAGAGGCTGATCATGCATTGTATATCCTTTTATCATTGCACCCCATGAAACCACAGTCTTGTTCATTATGAAGCCAAAAATCTTCTCTGCCAAATTTAAGTCATCACATGCAGAATACATGTCGATCAGAGAATTGTGAATGGAAACCTGATAATCTGAACCATTTCTTATCACATGAGCGTGCATTTGCTTTCCCCATCCATTATACTTTAACTGTGTGATAGAAGAAATGGCAGGAATTGCCGTGAACAAGTCAGGTCTAAAACCTGATCTAACCATACAATATACAAGTCCTAAGGATTCCTTGGGGAATCCATTCCGTGCATATGCTGAAATCATTATGTTCCAGACTACAAGGTCCTTGTCAGGCATTTTCTCAAACAGCATTCTTGCATCTTCTAGACTACCCAACTTTGCATACATTGACAGCAGTGCAGTATTTACAGCTAGTTCTTCACAGAGGTTGCTCACAACAACAAAGGAGTGTAGGGCTTGTCCTGTCTTCAGAGAGTTCAACTTAACAGTGGACCTTAACAAGCCAATCACAGTACTTGAATTAGGTTGGATATTCTCCTTTCTCATCCTACATAAAAATTTAAAGCTTTCCTCCATTTTCCCATTTTCAGATGCCTCTGAAATCAAGTTATTCCAATAATTCAATTCCATTACATATTTTCCTTCAGCAGCTTCATCCACATTTAAAAAACCATTCATGTCATACAACTCTACCAAAGTTCTTCCCACCGAGTCAAATGCATCCAAACCCAGCCTTACTATCTGCCCATGAACTATCTTCCCTTGTTCATGAGACAAACAAAAGCAAGATCTCAAAACAAAAGAGCAACTTTCTTCATCTGGGTACATGGACTTCCCAACCATCGCTTTGTACAAAAAGAGGGTCTTGTCATATTCACCAGACTGATACAAGTTTCTTGAGATTGCTCTGTAGAGAACAGAATCTGGGTTTTGAATGGAGTAAAAAAGCTTCTGCATTAAGTCCAGGAGTCCAAATTTGGAGTAGCAGTCCATGAGTTTGGAGGAAAGAGATTGGTTTTGGTGGAGGCCATGGAGGAAGAACCTGGCATGGAGTTGTTGAAGGTGCTGGGGCTTGGTGCAGAGATCTAACATAGAAGATGAAGTGCTGAAAAACCTTGTACGGAAGATTCTGGGAATGCTGAAGAGATGTAACAAATGGTGGTGAACGGAGCATTTGGCTGAACCTAAAAACATAAGTTCGGCACGAAGTTCAGAGTAGCCAAATGAAAGGACTAGGATTAATTCATCAGAATACGCATAGAAATCACACAATTAGTATTTTTATACCATTATTATTTAAATAATAATTTATTATCATTACTTACTAAATTATTTATTTATTTATTAATAAGATCATAACTTAATTTAAATACAAGTAGGTTTGTGCATTCTTCATGCTTTCGATTTTGATATTTAAGTCTGTTGTATATTATAATAAGATAAATATAAAAAAAAAATATTTCAAATTCATAATTTAGTTCTGATTAAAACCATCCTTTTAGAATTTATTTAATATTAAACTTATACAAAATTAATTAAAACATTTCAAATCTAAAAAGTTAGTATTATACTTTTATCTATGTTTAGCTTTGGGTAAAACATTTTTCAGAAATAAGAAAATATAATAACTTTCTTTTATAAAACAACTATATATATATATATATATATATATATATATATATATATATATATATATATATTATTTGGTGAAGTATAGTTGTAAATAAAATAAAAGACTTGAACGGCAAGATTACAACAGTAATTAATAAAAACATCATTCATATGCCAGAATGCAAATGCAAAATTGAAAAAAAAAAAAGTTATAAAGCTTGAACTCACTTTTTGCCACTTTAGCTAAAACTTCTCTATAACCGCTGATATCTTACAAGCCTTAATTCTTTGTATTTCCTCCCTGCATGTATTCAAAATAAACAAATTTATATGATGCATAATCAACAATATAGTCTACCTCATACAGAAGTTAGCCTCATCATCAACCTTATTTGACAGCTTCTACACTATTATGCTCGTGTATTACAATTCAGTAAATTAAATTTACAGCAGCAAGCCTCATCATATTAGTGAGAAATTGATGTTCACAATTATATGCCAAAAACAAGTAATGTAGGAGTTACCAACTAGCAACCAATGAAATATTTAAACCAAATATAGGTAATAAAATATGAAATCACATACCTCACTCTACCAAAGCTTCTTAACTTGTAATTGGACCAGCTTTCAGTCCCATATTAAACCTTCTTTTCCTGGCAGCAACGAATTGCTTTAGTATATAAGAAAGACTTAATATCTATTTTAGTTTTTATATTTGTTTAAGATGGTCCTCAAGTTTTTCTCAATTTTCAAAGTGGTTCATTCTTCTATTAAAATTGTTTAATTTGGTCCATAGCATTTAAATAGCCAAATGTCTATCTTAACTAATATCAATAAGCGGTCATTTTATAAAATACTAAAATATGTGACAAAATAACATTAAAAGACGTGACAATTTTTATTATTAATTTTTTTCATTTATTAAGATTTTTGTTCTTTTCTTGCTACATAAAGAGCCACCACAAGGTTAGAAAGGAGCAAACTGTGCTGCCATTAGCCACCACGAACGAACCAAAACATCTACGGACCCAAAATCACATCATGACTTGCGTCTTCTCCGTCGCACACCACCAATGTAAATCCCAAAAAATCTCTAAAATGCAAGATCAACCGTACGTAAGAACGGATTAGTTATGTGAATTAGAGTTGAACAAACGGAGTAAAGAGAACAATTGACCTCCATTCCACACTCGAAACACCTCTTAAAATTCATGAGTCAAAAGGAAAACTTTCGTCACTGATATTATACATGAATGGTTTATCATTATTAAATGCATGTATTCAAGCTACACAGGTGACAGTGTGAAAAGAAAAGAAGAGAATTTGAGGCATGCAGAATATTTCATAGCAACCCCGAATCGTCACCTGAAGCAAAGAGAGAGGGAAAAGAAAGAAAGCAATAATGTTCCAAGACTGAAGGTGTTTGACAGTGACACTAGAAATAAGAACACGGGTTGAGGGTGAGGGTTAGGACCAGTATTCCTTTACCCTAGAAATGAGTCTGGGTATGTAAATCTACCATTGCCCGTTCTGAAAAGGCAAAGAATATGACTTACCTAAAGGCAAAGAATATGACTTGCCTGGGAAAAGGAACAACTAGCCCCTTCAACAAGGTACCAATACTAAAAATAAACTAAAATATGAAGCAAGTAAGAATCAGGATGAGGCATATTTGGTCTTGCCTTGAATTTGAAGCATGAGGCATTATCTTTACAACCTGCATGGCCCTTTTGAAGTAGCAGCCTTAGCAAGTAAAGAACCTAACCTTTCATCTACTTCTCCCATATATAACACCTCCTTCACTTCCACATAACACATCCTTCTTCTCATTTTCAGCCTTTCACAACCTTTTAGCCTTTCTCTTTGTTCCTTCCAACCAGCTTTTTTCCTTGTCTACTTATATGGCTAACGACCAGATGAAGCCCATTGCCACCCTTCTTTTGGGGCTCAACTTCTGCATGTATGTCATAGTTTTAGGCATTGGTGGATGGGCCATGAACAGAGCCATCGATCATGGCTTTGTCATAGGTAAATAAATTATCCTATCTTTCCTTAGTACAAGCCCCTCTCATTTTTATACTCTTTGCATCGAATCATAAATTGCTATGTATGATTTTTTATAACATTTTCCTTATAACTCTTATCTGTCATGGTTTCTGACTAGTTGACAGTACAAACTTTTCACACTGATAATACATAATTTGTCTCATACAAATATTTAAAAACAGAATATGCACAGTAATAACTAGAATTTCTGTAGTGATGAGTGAATTAAAAAATTATTTTGTGAATGCAGGCCCAGGATTTGATCTACCTGCTCATTTTTCACCCATATACTTCCCAATGGGAAATGCTGCCACTGGATTCTTTGTAACGTTTGCTTTGATTGCTGGAGTTGCTGGCGTTGGATCATTAATTACAGGAGTCAATCATGTCCGTTCATGGACTTCCGAGAGCTTACCATCTGCAGCTTCAGTGGCTTCCATTGCATGGGCTCTCACTGTTCTTGCCATGGGGTAATCTCTCCTCCAACTTCATACTCTGACCAAAAACGACACCATATCCCAAGAACATCATTCGGATTTTGCAGTTAATACATTTGTCTGTTTGTTTATTTTTTATTAATAGACAAAGAATTTATTAATACTGGTAAATTTGAAGACTAATTTATGTCTATTATTCTCTCAGTGATGATATAGCCATCATCAAAGTAATTTTGCTTTGCATTGATAAAACAAGTTTTGTTGTATCATGTTACTTACTGATATCACTATAACATATAATTATGCAGTTTCGCCTGCAAAGAGATCCAGCTTAACGTCAGAAATTCTCGCCTGGTAAGAATAAAAAATTCCATTACTTACTGTCATTTCGTTATGCTTTAGTTCAGATTTTAAATTTTATCATCTGCCAAAAAGTAACTAAGTAATTTTATAATTTTTTATATTATATATACTGATTAATCTCTTTAGTCAATTATTCTAATTGTGATAAATATTTCATAGTCTTACTCATAATTTTATATATAAATGGATTTTGAATGAAATATAATTAGAGAATAATTTCCTTCACTTAAAAGACTTGGAATGTGGAACTTTTGCAGAAAACAATGGAGGCTTTTATGATTATCCTTTCTGCTACACAGCTTTTTTACATAGCTGCTATCCATGGTGCTGCTTCAATCAGGAGATAAATTTGAAAGTATTGACGTGAAGTTGTGGTTTTCATTGTTTATTTATTATTTTTCTCCCCTCTGCTTTTCTTAATTACCTCTTATTTATTTATTTTTTTCTTTTCAAACTGGTGTGATTATTAATTACATGAATGGATTTGTATTGAGAAAGAATAAGTTGTGTACAAAAGTAAAGAACATCTTCTATACCATTTTCTTTCTTCTTGAATATTTCTAGAAGTACGTTATGTCGATTACAGAGTGAGAAAGCTAAATTCATTTTAGCTTTTAATTTTCTTGTCTTACACTATTTATTGAAAGGATTATCCAAACAAAAAATGTGATGCCTTTTAGAAACACCGACGAACTATAGAATACAAATATGTTGCCTTTACAAATTAAATATCCTTTTAAACCTACAAATTATGCAGAAAGTTATACAGAAGCTTCTCATGTTATAGTATGAGGAATTCAAAAGTATGGAGTTAAGAGTCGTATATTGAATTAAGATGAGCGACATAAGTAATACATAAAGAAAAAGGTGTATATACTTCTAAGTTGTTGAGTTGGTAGGAATATGAAATGTTTATTTTATGTTTTAGAACTCATCAACACAAAATTTTAACGAATAAAATTGAAAAATTGTAGAGAGTGAAAAATTAGACAAAGCCAAATTTTTGTGACACCGAAATGAGATGAGAATTTTCATAATTCTGTGTACCAATCTCTTTAATCAACTCATTACACCAAAATGAGCTTCCTTAGTTAAGTTTTTCTGAATAGTTTCTCCTTTCCTTTGTCTTTCTTAAAACCTTCAAGAAAGTCACTCAAGAGACTTAAGGACCATTCTAATCACTCAAGATACTTAAGGTATTTCCTCATGAAGAAAATTCCCACATGTTTCCATCATAAAATAATGATAAATGATGAACCAAAAAGGGTTAAAATAACATCATTTCAATTAGTGTTATTTCGTATTCCTTTGTCCAATTTTGTAATGGAACTAATAATCCAAGAATGCGAAATTTCTTAATTCGCTAAGTTTTAGGAGAACCAATTGTAGAACATATGACTAGGTACCCAATTGAGTGTGTGCGGACGACTTTGAATGAGAGAATATGAAGATGAAATATTTTCATAGTTCATTTGACCAAAAATATATTTACTTGGTAGCATTTTCTTCCACCATCTCTACATTTTTTTTCTCCCAACCCAATAAATGTAGTTACTAAAATACCTTTATCCATCAGCTGATACGGATTTGTTGTTTTTGTAAGATTACTATTTTTTTTAATAATAAATTACAAATTAAGTAATCCAAGACAATTTTTCAAAACATGGTTATGAATTAGAGATTTTAAAACTATAATTTGAATTTAGAAATATACAATTACACAATCTTAAAATATATTCCATACTCTGGGATTATAGAATCCATAATTATATTGTAGATAATTGGTTATTAAATGAATCATAACATAAAATAATTTGGATAGGTATAATAGGACTAGAATTTTCTATTCAAAAGCTAGTACCCACCACTCACTCAGATATATGGTATAATTCACTGATAAAGTTGGCAGATAAATAAAATTTACAAACAAAAAAAGGTATTCATTTTAGGAACACTAAAGGAAGTCATATAGGAGACTCATCTTGCATGAGAAAACCAGCTAGGGTTGCAAATTATGCATTATTTTTATCCTATGTTTATATGATGATAAAATTAAACAGGTTACATAGTACATAAATAATCTGATCAACATTAAATCTTCACATAAAAGTTTCAAGGTTACATGGTAGAAATGAGGGAGATAAGTCTAAGAGAACGATAATATAATTGCATAGTTACAAAAATGTAGTTTAAAAAGTTTCAAGCACTTGAGTATATTGAGTTGAAACTGTTGCTAACACAATTACTTACGACAACAAACTTTTGATGATAAACCTCATGAATTATGTAGTTGGGTTTCTGCCCATTATTGTTTGGAAAATCTTAACAACACATCTACATTAAAATATCACAAAATTTTATCAATGAAGTCCTAAGTTTTCACTAAGTCTGATCCATCAGATGAGATCCCCGTGCTTGTATTTCTGCAACAGAAGCAAGTGGCCAATGTTGTCAACAAAAACTGTACATGGTGGTTTCAAAATGTATGCTGATAAAAGACCTCCAAAATCAGAATTGTAGAGAGAATATAGAGACGACTCTCTAAAACAGAACATGCAAACAATTCTTCTAAGTGAGGAGGCACTCTTGATTCTTGAAACCTACAGAATCTGCAGTCTTAGTTCTTTAAATTCACTTTACCAAGATGAATTGAAAAAAAGCAACAGAAGGTTAAAACAATAAATAAATTAATAATCTTTTTCCCAGTACAAGACTCCAAATTCAGGTACTCGATCATCATGCTACAAATGCACACAAATAAGAGTATTCCTCACCTCAGTTGAAATCATTATCAAGACTCAGGCTTCAGAATATTAAGAAACTTTATTTTTTTTAGGAAAAATCATATAATTCCTGTGCTACATTCTTATAGTAATCCAAATGACAACAAGGATTCTAGAATCAAAATAATCTGTCAAACCTTCATAATGTAGTTTTGTCCTAGTCCGTCCGGGATAGTATAAAATTCAATCTTTACTAACCCAATCTTGAAATTACAAGACTGTTTTGAGTCTTGAGCAGATAGCTAGAGCCTTGACATAACTTCAATTTAAGCCAATAATTTTGTCACACTTCATGCACAATAGGCCTTTCTGGGAGATAGTAAATTAGAAAATCTATTCTAGAGCTTATATATAACAACTCATAATTTCAGGTCAAGTATTTAAACAGTTATTTCTTCTTCGTAGCCCCAAAACATAGATGTTATGGACACAATTAACTTATGACTGTGGGAACAAATTTGTGGGTCTCAATGTACTCTCTATTTCCAAACCAACAGCCACAAATTTTAAATCATCCATACTTGCTTCCTGATTACATTATGATTCACTCCACATTTCTTATATTGAATTTCAGTTGACACAACTATGTCATCTCCTAATCTTGCGTTGCATACTCCATTAATAAAAATAAATAATAGAAGTCATAAATTTAAATAATAAAAAATAAAAAGATGCCAAAAAAGAAGGGCAAAATTATCTGAGCAATAATTGGAGAATACAACATAACCAGCAAACTAAGCATTGAAAACATAAAAATAGAAAATGGAATAAAATTGGACCATTTAAGAACAATGTAATAGGGTAAGCAACTTAACAATTGCAAACAAGCACAAGGAAGCACACACACATATATATATATGACAAGATAATCTTATGCAAGCTTCAAAAATATAATTTTCCAAGACAGAATAGTTCCCAACCTCAACTTATCTGTTGGAGCCAGACACAACATCAAACAGTCCACAGCAACTCAACCAGGAAGTCTTCTGCATCACAGGCGGGACTGATGATACAAGAGGCTGCATATTGATTGATTCAGCAAACAAAAAGATTTAATGTAATTGTCCAACAAACAAAAGATTATCACTGCCAAAAGTGTCTAAACTGATACAGACACACACACACACATAAATATATAATAAAAGCACTGAGAAAGATGTAAGAACCTGGTTTTCAGAGCTTTCTGGAGCATCAGAATCTTTAACATGTTCTGCAGCAAGAGTAGATTCAGGGATAGGACTATGAAACACTGTTGCTGATACTTCATTGACAAATTCCCTTGCCTTAGGTTCCTCCAAACTTGGTGTTCTGACATTCTGATCAGTGATTGAATGCTCTTCATCCTCATTTTTCTTCACAGCAAGATCAGTTGCTTCTACTTGAGATCCAGTTGGTTTCTCTAATGAAGCATTATCATTATGAATGGTTTGCCCCTCAGGTACGGATGCCACTGGTTTAACTGGTTCATTAGAAGGTTCTGCAACCGAATCAGCAGTCTTCTCAACCAGAACGTTTTGAGTAACTGGCGTCACTTTTGCATACAACGAATCCTTCGATTTAACCAACTCATCAACTGCAACGGTCTCATTTATCGAATCATGTGACTCATACTTTGAGTTTTTCACAATTCCGGTTTCATCACTTGAACTATCAGATTTTCCATTCCCATGATGGGATCCCTTGGCAGACTCAACATGCCCAGCTCTCACATCTTTGCTCTCAGAACTCTCCTCGGATTTCACATCCCACTCTATAATAACAACACCTTCTTTTCCCTCCTCAGTTTCACCGATCTTAGCCTCCAAATCCTTAGAAGCACCAGCATCAGATGGTTGAGCAGCTGAAGGCTCTCTCTCCTCCTCCTCTTCATTGAAAGCAAGATCATGGTCTCCATGTGAAGGTGAACCACCCTCGCCGCCATCACTTCCTTTCTCATCCTGTGACTTCCCCTCATCATTCCCTAACATTGGTCATTGAATCAATCAGTTTTAATACCACCATCAATCAAACAACCCCAATTACCCCCAAACACCAACAATCATAAAATCCTTCCGTTACAAAGCAAAATCTAATCTTTAACAAAAAAGGAGTCAATTTAAAGATACCCATCTGCCCAAAATTACCAAAAAACACCCAAAAAGATAAAAAATCGAAAAGGGTATGCTTTGCATGAATAAAGTTGAGCAGTGTACGGTGAAAGACGGTACCTTGAAGGTTGGTAGTTGAAGGGTTGGTGTTAATTTCCGTTTCCTTTTCCTTCTTTTTCTTGGCAGCTTTCCTCTTCTTAGCACCTGATGGCATGATTGAGGGTAGCGACTAAAATAGGGGCAGCCTCAAATGGTGGGATGTTGTCCCCTCACACTCACTCTCTCTCTCTCTCTCTTACTTTTTATGTGTGGGCAATACAGAGATATAGAGGAGCTCTTGTAGAGACAAGTTGCACAAAAGAAGTAGGTAGGTTGAGGAAGGGGAAGAAGAGAGAGACCTTGTTTTTTTTTTTAAATTACAAAAATTGAGATCTTGTGTTAGAAAATTGGTAATAGGAAAACGATGGGTTCTGAGAAGGGATATATCCTTCACTCCGTGCTGACACTTGGATTCTGTGACTCACAAACAAATGCAGATTCTAATATTTTTCATTCAGATAATAAAATATGCAGATTATGTATTAGACATAATTCTTGTTGGTTATTATTATAATAAAATATGCAGATTATGTATTAGACATAATTCTTGTTGGTTATTATTATAATAATCATTTTAAAATTCATATTAAGAATTAAGAATGTATATAATTTAAACTCTTAAATTTTTAAGTTTTGAATTATGAATGAGTTTATTTTAAAAAAACTTAATTAAATGTGTTTTTCAAATTAAGTGGATTTAGTTTTATCATCTATTTTTATTGGTATTATTTTTTATTCAAATCATTTTCGGTTGATGAAAAATTTGACATGAAATAATTTTGAAATTTTAGTAGCAAATATTTAAATAAAATAGAATTTCAAGAGCGAAAATACAAGATTTATAATTTTGGGTAAAATTTGATAAGATTCAAACACAATTTCGTTGATACAATTTGCAAAGAATTTAAATAAAAAGGAAAATTTTTAAAAAATTAAGTAAAATTGATTAAAATACAATGTTTATTTAATTTTAGATAGTTAGATATAATTTAAAACATAAAAAATCAAGAGAATTCAAACTATAATCTAAGTTAACTTAAATAAAATAAACATAAATGACTAATTTGGTCTTGTGCGAGACGTTCTCAATTTAATTATTTAAGGAATGAAAATCTGATTTAGTTTTTAATTATATAAAATTTAAGTTCATTCTTGATATTACTATAATAAATAATGTAAAAGTTCTTAATTTACAGTTAAATTGGTCTTTAAAAGTATTTACTATAATAAAATAGCCCTGTACAAATTTAAAACTAAACATATTTTACATGAATTTTAAACATATTTAGGAACTAAAACAAATTTCCCAAAGCTAAATTATGTAATCCATGAATAAATTTGTGATATATGGTAGAAAATGTCAGTTTATCATATAGGATGAATTGAGTTTTAATTTTTTTTATTAAAAGTGTTCATTGTGAAAGGAAAAAATGCAATATAATTTAGTGTGACTAAATTCTATTAAGTAATATCAATAAGAATTTATTTAAATTTAATTAAGAAGGAAAGGACATTTATGATCTTTGAAGAAGTAACTGGGGCAGGTCATGGACCGACATATAAATAAGGGTCCATAGCTATTTATACTGAATTTTTCTAATTAAAAATAAATATTTTAATATTTTAATATATAACTATATGGATATCTCTCATTTTACAATTTTTAGGATGGAGTTTAGATAAAAAGTTAATTCTTTAATATGATATTATATTTTAAGAAAAATTAATTCTACTGAAATTTATTATTTATTAAATTTATAATTCAAATAATTATCGAAATTAATACTGTAAAAAAGTGGATTGAAAGTCCTATCCAACTAAAAATGCCAATTCCTAATATATAAATTTTACCTTATAATTTATTTTGTAACTAGATTTTGTTATTGATTTTTTAAAGGTTGAGAATGAGATTGTGGGTTTATGAGATTTGCAGCCAGATTCAAAATTTGGAATCTTTTTGGGAATGAATGGGTAACGGGACGTGAAAAATGAACCACACAATACTTTCATTTTGTTTATAAACTTTTTTATTTTGTGTATATATATTCTTTTTTTTTTTTCTTTTGTGAATGTGTGATTTAAGGAGATTGAGAGGTCTGTGATCTGCCAAATAAGTTGATGTATGATTTATGAGACACTGACATATAACTTTTCCTTGTTTTCATTTCAATAAAAAGTATATATATATATATTAATTAGCTTATTTGTTTTTTTGTAATAATTTTAGTTTTGTTCATATTTGTATAGTAGCTATGTACATTAATTAAGAAATGAAAAAGTGAAAAACGGATAACAGTTAAAAAAGAGTGTAAGATAAATAAAACGATAAGTCGTGTTTAAAAGATTTGTAAAATCGTACATGATAAATTTTTTTAAAGGTTTATAAGATTAATTTGCGTATTGGATTTACTAGTCATTTTCCTTATATTTGGTTGGCTTGGACTTCAACAAGTCGACCTGGGTTTTCAACCAAAAAGTTAATTCTGCTTGCTATACCCGCCCAAACGTTTTATAATAAATTAGAGTATGCAACTATCTAAAAGAAAACTTGTTCACCAAATAATTTCGAACCTTTAATATCCATGTTTACCATTAGTTTTAAATGAATAAAACATCAGTTTACCTATTGTGGGATAGGCGCAATCCACTGTTAATATGGCAGAGTAAATGCAATCGCAAAGAATAATTGGCTTTAACTAGACCGTAATATTAACTCAAAATTGGGTAAAAATAATTTGTAACAGTAAACATTTGGCGACATAATAAACGTATGACATTGCAAAATGGTTTTGACAACGAAAATAGCAAAAAGCAATCAAAATCTACTAAGTGTGTCAATTGAAGCTCACTACAAAACATAAAATCGTCTCCCAGACATTGGGATCTATTCATCTTCCTGGCTGCGCAGTCTGGCAGTTTTGTTTGTCACAACTACATCAAGCTGAGCAGCTCTCTCAACAATGTCCTTCCTCTTCCTTGTGGACACATTGTGAGCAATCTCAGCACAGTACGTCCTGAAGTGATGTTAACATAAGAAACAGAAAACTCAGCAAACGTGTACGTTGTGCACCTTAAAAAAAAGATGCATGCAATGAAATTAGTAAAATTAAATTACTCACCGATTATGCATCATGAGAAGTTCAAGGTCCTTCACATTGTGCACAACAAATTTCTTAAAACCATTTGGAAGATAATGGCGAGTTCTCTTGTCTGAAGCATAACCAATGTTGGGCATCAAAGTGCATCCTTTGAACTTTCTCCTGACACGAGAGTCAATACCCTTGGGTCTGCGCCAGCTTGGCTGTCAAAACACAAATTGTAAAACATGACTACTCGCATTAGAACATAACCAACTAGTTTCAAACCTTTTTGACATCTTTATTTTAAAAATTTACCTAAACCGACACAATAATTCCACAAAAAATGCTAGCACCAAAAAGATAAAAAAAAAAAGGAAAAGTATAATCCTACATTAACATGTCAGGAAATTTTCACTCAGTCCTAGCTAGCATGATTTAAAAAATTACAAGAAAATAAAAGTGAAGTATCATGTTAAGTAAAGGCTAGCCATGCCCATGAATGAAATTTATACAAATTCATGCACTAGAATACCATTCTGCAATCTCAGCCGAAAGATGGTGATTTGGTAAAATAATCACTGATTAATCAGAGTACTTCTAAAAATCATCACAGATTGCAGAGCAATATTAGACTCTAGCTTAAAACCACAACAGTATTTAGGGAAAACAAGTTATCAGGATTAGGCCACCGTGGCCTGAAAATACATAAAAGCATCCTTAATGAATAATGTGAAAAATAATATTAGCTATAAAGTAAAAAAAAACTGCAGAGAGATCAGATGGCAGTGCATAATTAAGAATCATCATTCATGTTGCAGAATTGATGTATAAATAACATCATATATCACTGCATTTAAAAATAAACTTATTAAACTTAAATAATAAACAATGGCATAGAGAAAGTGCTTCAGAAAAAACAAAAACATATCACTTTATCAACATGCACAAAGTAAGGCCAGTCTGCAAAACACACTCAAATCCCCATCAGATGTAAACGAAGAGATTCGCAAACATGGAAGAAAGGAAGAATCTAAACCTAAAACTAATATACTAAAATTGAAAAACAGGGATCAGATAATAATGTCATTCACCATCTTACACCGTCTGGTGCAAATTAAGACTGGGGCGACAATAACAATCATCATGTCAACCTAAACAAAGCTAAAAAAATCACAACCGTAATCAACCGTAATGAACTTCACCCACACCGTTGACTGACCTTGACGGAGATCTTGCGATCGCTTTGGGGGCGCTTGAACTTCTTCACTCGCTTCTTCACGATCTTCTTCGAGATCAAGGGTACCGCCATTTTTACTAACCTCAATTAGGGTTTCCCTACAGGAGAAATTTGCTTCTCAACATTTATAAAACATGAAAATTAACATGGGCTAGGTTTTTGCAGAACCGGGTCCAAACCCGACCCGCTTCTTTGCTTTTTGTTTAGAGCCATGAACTTGAAAGTTTATCTCTGCACCATCCCAATTTCTTTCTGCACCTCCCCTTTGGTAAATTTTACTTTTAACTTTTTTTTTTTTTAAATCCTAAACCCTTTCTTTCTCCTTTAATTTCAGTCGCCCTAGCACCCCACCCTCACCCCCACATCCACACATCTTTCTCTTCTTCTTTTTTCTTTTTTTCTCTCTTTTTTTAGTACAATTTTATTTTTAAGGTTAATATTTTTTAACTTCTACCCACTCTAATCTCATTAATGTAATGGTTTGGTTTATGCTTAATTAACAAGCATTTGTTATTGATAATTATACTGATTCTTTCTTTTTTCGATCTCATCACCCAAACAACACAATCATTTTAATGGTGGATCCATGTTCTATGTTTCATTTTCTTCTAACTCTTTCTCTGTTTTTTATGTTTCTTAATATTGTGGAAGATAGTTAATTTTATAAAAAGGTTGAAACATTTTATATAATCATTTAAATAAAAAATTAAAATATTGAAATTTTAAAACTTTAAAAGAGGAATTTGTTCACTTAAATTTAGAAATAATAGTACCATTCTTTCTAAAGTGTATTTCTAAAGTATATAATTATAATATAAAAGAAAAAAAATTCCTTAATAAAAAAGTAATATGTACAACAAACTAGTATTTGTACGGGTTAATTAAATTTTAGTTTTAAGTAACATGTACAACAAATTTATCTTACCAACGTTTCATTCTAAGAATCTTAATAACATTTTAATATAATAAATTTTGAAACTCATCTTTATTTTGAAAAAGATTTAATTACTTGGATATAAGTCTACTTTATTTCCGTTTTAATAAAGAAATATCAATTTCGTATTTATTAGGGATTTTTAATGTAGAAATATATAAAATCATCATCTAATTTATGGAAATTTATATTTAATTTAAATTACTGTATTAAAAATATTATCGTATAATAATTTTAATTTTGTTTGTTATCATTATTTTTATAATTTTTATTATTTGTTACTTTAATTAATAAAACTGTTATTCTAATTTTAAATAAAATATATAAAATTAATCAATTCTATAAAATTTATTTTTATTATTAAATATTAAATACTAGTATCATTTACCTTTTTATAAGATTACTTTTTAACTGTTTTATAATTGAATTAAAAAATATAGATATTCATATATTTCTCGTAAAACTACTTTTGGTTTTTGTATCTTAAAATTAATGAATTTAGTTTTTAAATTTTGAAAATATTAAGTGATTTATCTTTATTTATTATTATAGAGTATCTTTTACTAAATAAGATAAATATATATTATTTTATTTTATTATCTTATCATATTAATTTATTCTATCCCAAGCTTTAAATAAACGTATATATATATATATAGAAGACGTTCAGCCTCAGAAACTATATAAATTTATAAAATCATCATCTAATTTATGGAAATTTATATTTAATTTAAATTACTGTATTAAAAATATTATCGTATAATAATTTTAATTTTGTTTGTTATCATTATTTTTATAATTTTTATTATTTGTTACTTTAATTAATAAAACTGTTATTCTAATTTTAAATAAAATATATAAAATTAATCAATTCTATAAAATTTATTTTTATTATTAAATATTAAATACTAGTATCATTTACCTTTTTATAAGATTACTTTTTTAACTGTTTTATAATTGAATTAAAAAATATAGATATTCATATATTTCTCGTAAAACTACTTTTGGTTTTTGTATCTTAAAATTAATGAATTTAGTTTTTAAATTTTGAAAATATTAAGTGATTTATCTTTATTTATTATTATAGAGTATCTTTTACTAAATAAGATAAATATATATTATTTTATTTTATTATCTTATCATATTAATTTATTCTATCCCAAGCTTTAAATAAACGTATATATATATATATAGAAGACGTTCAGCCTCAGAAACTATATAAATTTATAAAATCATCATCTAATTTATGGAAATTTATATTTAATTTAAATTACTGTATTAAAAATATTATCGTATAATAATTTTAATTTTGTTTGTTATCATTATTTTTATAATTTTTATTATTTGTTACTTTAATTAATAAAACTGTTATTCTAATTTTAAATAAAATATATAAAATTAATCAATTCTATAAAATTTATTTTTATTATTAAATATTAAATACTAGTATCATTTACCTTTTTATAAGATTACTTTTTTAACTGTTTTATAATTGAATTAAAAAATATAGATATTCATATATTTCTCGTAAAACTACTTTTGGTTTTTGTATCTTAAAATTAATGAATTTAGTTTTTAAATTTTGAAAATATTAAGTGATTTATCTTTATTTATTATTATAGAATATCTTTTACTAAATAAGATAAATATATATTATTTTATTTTATTATCTTATCATATTAATTTATTCTATCCCAAGCTTTAAATAAACGTGTATATATATATATAGAAGACGTTCAGCCTCAGAAAACACAGTGGAGAGATTTTGTTGCAGTGGTGTCATCCCAGAGAGAAGATAAAAGTTCATCAAAAACTTCATCAGATTGCAGGATTCAAAAGTTTTCTGAATCACGTTTTGGAAGAAGAAAAATAAGGTTTTGAGAATGAAGAGAAAGAGAACGACTGAAAGTGGTGAAAGAAGGGAAAAAGATAGACTCAGTGATTTACCAGACGAAGTTATTCAACATATAATGGAGTTTTTGCCCACAAGACAAGCTATTCAGACTTGCGTGTTATCAAAAAGATGGAAGAATGTTTGGAAAGGCATGACCACTTTGCATTTCAGATGGTCGAATGGAATTCGAAAATACAACAAACATGTGATTCATGTTCTCTCTAATCGAGATGATTCTATTTCCATTCGCAAGATGAATTTGACAGTGTTTAATTCCACTGCACCAAAAGTGATGAACAAAGCCATTGAATACGCTTCGTTGCACCATCTCCAGGAGTTGACACTCATCATGGATATCAAGTCCAAACAAATACCCACTTCTTTCCTTCCCCTTGTTTTCAATTGCAAATCTTTAACCTTTCTTAGCCTTTACGCCAATTTCTCTTCCTCACCCTTGATACTTCCATCATCTCTTCCGCTACCATCTTTGAAAACCTTGCATCTCTCCAATGTCACATTCATACCGAAAGATGACAATAACGTCGAACCCTTCTCAGGATGTACTTCGTTGACCACTTTGGTCCTTCAACATTCCATGCGTGGCCCTTCAACACAGACTCTTTGCATATCAAACCCTACTGTTTCCATTTTGAGAATGGAAAACATAGTCTATTGGCATACTTTTCAACCCAAAATTGTTCTTTCTCTTCCTAAACTCACTTCGATCACACTCGAGAATAATCACTTTCCCATCTGTTATAAACTCACATGCACTTGTGATCTTCCTCTCCTTAAAGAAGTCAAAATCGATAATCGTACTCATGTACATTCTTCCATCGTTGTGCATTGGTTGCAAATGTTCTCTAACGTAAGAACGTTGATAATTTCATCTCGTACCTTAGTGGTAACATACTTTTCTTCCTTTCATGGTTATCTTTCTCAATGTTAATCTTACATTTTAAAGATTCCGACTAAAAAAATTCTAATTTTCTGTATAATCATGCAGGAATTATATATTGATCTACTGGAATTTCAACCTCCCTACTTTGCCAGATTGGAATTATTCAAAATCGAAACGGATTCTAGAACTATGATGTTTAAAGCTGAAGTAAAAAAAGTAGTGGATTACTTCCTCCGAAATTGTCAAAGAAGAAATGTTAATGTGATAGAGTGCTCAAGGCCATGTTTGTAGTTTTATGTTGTAATTGTCTTGTCTAAGTGGTGTTTTGTTGCTTGCCTTTCACAGATGATAGATTTGAACATATCATTAGTGCGAAGAATGTATTTGAAACTGATTCATTTTTAAATTTTTGGTGCAATTTTTTTATCATTTAATTAAGTTTCATCTTCTTACTAAATTTAGGTATGTTAGGTCTTTCTTAAATTATTTTTTTATATTAGTATATAATTTTTTTTCTAATTTCTTAATTAAATCATGACCTTGACACAATGAAAATAATAACATTCATTCATTAAATACATTATTATTTTTATATTAATTACAAGATAATATTATATCTCTTAAATATATATATATATTATATATATATATATATATATATATATAAACAAATAAATAATGAAAAATATAAACAAGAAATATTTAATTGAAAATTTTAAAAATTGACAACTGTACCAAAAAAGTTTAGTAAAAAACTCAATTACAACTATTCAAGTTTTCCAAAAATTAATTAAACCTGTTGTCAGTTATCTGTTTCTTGGAGCCTTTATTGTATAGCGGTGTGAAAATTTTAAATACATGAAATATGTTATATTCTTGAAAGATGCAGAAACAGAAAGTGAATCTAATATTTTTAACAACTAAAAAATATAGAAACAGGTAACTTAGGAAATAATATAATTAGAGATACGACTGTGTATTTGAAATCTGAATTTCTGAAATAAATCCGTTTTCTAGTGCTAATTTTTTAATCATTTGTCAATTAACCAACTATATAATATTCGGAATCTAAATTTCTAAAATTAATTAAAAATTATTGTACGGTCCATTTTCAATTAAGGCAGTTGCTACATTGTATTTTTCATAATTTTCCATATTTCTAAGTAGAGTTTGATTTTTGGTTACTATATGAAATTTAATTATTTTGAATATAGTATTTTTTTTAATAATGACATTACATTTTGTGGTCCTTCTAATTTCGGATGATTCTGATTTTTGTTTTTCAAAATTTAGAATATTTTTACTCTTATTATTACTCTATGAAATTTAATATTTTTACTCTTATTTTACTCTATGAAATTTAATATTTTTAACATTACATATAATTTAGAATATTTTTAAATTTTTAATATATATAGTATCTCCAAAATATTTATACATTTATACATAAAATTTGACAGGTTAAATATATATATATATATATATATATATACATACATACATATATATATATATATATATATATATATATATTGTATTTTTTAAACATAAAAGCAAACTGCAATAACTATAAAAAATAATATTATACCTGCCCCTTATGCTAAGATTCATAAACCTAAGCCACGACAAAATATGAAAATTTCGAGAACAAACAATTTAAAACTTATTATCTATTATAATATATCTATTATCTATTATAATATAATATAAATAATATTAAGAAATTTTTTTAATTACTCATATTTATTTTCTTAGCAAATATTTTAAAAATTAATTTTTTATTATTTTATATTAATAATTTATTTTTATTTTATTATCATATCATATAAAAAAATATTAGAACTTTTACTTTATTATTTATATTTATTTTGTTGAGAAATATAAAAAAATTGTTTTTCTAAACATTTTCTTTATTTATATTTATTTTGATGTCGTAGGCATAGAAATTATGTTTTCCTTTTACTTATTTTTTAAACTTATTTGACCTGTTATTTTCAAAATAAAGTATATTTCTATATTATAATTTTATTCTTAATTTTATCTTTTTATAGTTTTTAATTGATTAAAATATAAAAAAAATACTAAATTTTTTTTTTATTATTTATATTTATTTTGTTTACAAATGTTTCAAAAATTACTTATTAAAATATTTATTTTGTAGAAGTCCTTTTGGCAAGGCTTATGAGCTTTCAATGTTATGTTCTTTTTTTTTTTTAATCTTGTTGAAGTTTTTTTTTATGAACTTTCAAGATTCCAACAAGCACTTCTAAGTTCATCTCATCAATATTCTTTGAGATTCTTAGAGCGGTAACTTGTAGTCTTCATTTTCTGAGAAGACTGCGAAGAATTTTTTAATATTATCAAAATTGTCATAGGTTTTACCTGACGATCTTAACTCATTTAGGATCGTTTGAAACTAGTTGAACATGACTTGAATGTTCTCGTTGTCTAGCATGGTGAATAACTCGTACTTTCGAGTTAATAAGCTCAACTTTTTTCTTTTGACTTCATTTGAGCCTTTGTATGTGACAACTAAGGTATCCTACATTTCCTTTGCTCCCCTGAATGCATGTACTTTCCTACATTCTTCCTTAGACAAAGCACACATTAGTGAATTTTGAACCTTAGAGTTAAGAAGGTATCTATATTTTTGCTCATCGGACCACGAGGTTTTCTGTAAGGGCTCTCCCTTATTATCAAGGTATACAATTACCATTCTTAACCACATCTCACATATCGATGTGACAGGATTCAAAGAATGTAATCATTCTTTGTTTCCAATAGTCAAACTTTTCCCCCTTAAACAGATGAGGCATGTTGACAACATATCCTTCGTGTTCCATTGTCCGCTAGGATCTTTTCCTCAAGTTTTGTTAGGAACTCACCCTTAAGGTAAGCTTTGATGCCAACTGAAAACACTAAAAGGATGAATAATGTTTCCGAAATCTTTTCGCAAAGCAACATTTAATAAGTTGTTAAAGAGATGTATGATTTGTAAAATGTTTTTATAAGATGAGTAAGTGGAAAATGTTTTAGGTAGCAAAACAATAAACCATAGATTTTGTACTGGTTCACTCAACCTGAATTACGTCCAGTTCTCCCTTAAGCATTATTAAAGGGTTTCACTAATCTTTTACAAAGATTACAACGAGTTTAACCTTTTCAGGTTTACAATAAGTGTTCTTACCACTTCTGGTTCACCTAGTCAACATAACTAATTTGAGTTTAACCACTCCTGGTTTACAAGTATTTTAACCACTTCTGGTCTTAAGTATTTTAACCAATTCTAGTCTCAAATCTAGACAACATGTCTAGACAAGTGTTTTAATTCTCTTCAGAATTTACAAGACAAACAGTGTTTAAGAGCAAAGGTATAGATGATAACTCTCAAAGAGATTATATAAACAATACAAAGAGTTATGTGATTTGCTAAGGTTTTTCTCTCAAAAGAAATATATCTTTACATGATATATGAGTGCAGTAAGCTTGAGTTCACTATTTTATTCTTCTTTTCTCATCCTTCTTGTGTTATCATTACTATCTTCTTTTTAAACTTTTGTCTATGTACTTTTTCTTGAAAGGTGACCGTCAAACAAGGAAGTTTACTTCAGGAGAACAGATAACCTTGAAGTAGAAAATCAGACTTTAGTCTTTTTTGTAAGGGTCAGAGCTTTATCATTGCCTTAAGCAAACTGAGCTTATACGATGTGACAGAATATAAGGCTTCATGGGAAACATTTCTAGAATGCTCTTCTTCTCACATTACGTCTTTTTCTTAGGTGCAATTATTTTGATCATATCTTTCTACTTTAGTAATCTACACAAATATGAAGAATAAAGTATACAAACATCGAAACACTTTATCATACATGCATTACATGTTTTGAACGTTGATAAGCGTTAGACTCTATTACGTGTTCAAGATATCTTATCATTTGTTATTTCATTCATAAATACATTATTTGGTAAAACATACAATATACATAATCATCATATGGTATAAAAATTAGATATTTCTTTAAAGGATATAGCATTTAAGGATCTTCATTAGACTACGTTTTCTTTAAAACACTTTGTTTGATATAACACTTGTATTAAATAAAAATTTCTTTTTAGTCATAATATTAGATAAATTTTCTTTATCATAAGACATTTTGCTATTCATATAGTTTATTAGATTATTTCAAAAGAAAGACATTTTCTTTTTCTTAGTCGCGGTTTATGATTTTTAATTTATTAAACAATTTAGAAAACATTATTCATAAGTTTAATTCTATCTAAAACAAACATTATAAAATATTTTTTCTATAAACGCTATTTTTTTTAAACATCATTTCATACACAACAATATTTTATTTACTATTTATTATTAAAACCTGAGTTGTTTAATATAGAAAAATGATTGGAGAATAAGATGAGGATGGGTGCAAGTGTGACTGGTGCAGCAGTAAAATGGGGAATAAAAATTTTTGTCGGGGTGGAGGAAGAAAATATTTCTTGTGGAATTTTCTCTTGTTGAGAGACTTAAAGATTATTTTTCTTAGAGTTGGTAATATTGTTTTACATTTATTTGCTTTTCTCTTCTAAAATACTGATTGTTCTGACTTCTACTATTCTCCTTTTCAGCCCATATTTTTCCACGACATGAAAGGCCTTAAGCAAATTATTTTCTGCACCTCAACTTTTCATCCTAAAACACAATTTTTTAAAATATTTCCCTTTATAGATTATCCTGCACAAGGAACATTTCCTCATTACTCTAACTTATATCATCCAACAGAAACAACAAAGCCGTAATTGGAAATCTTCTTTTATGGGTTCCATGCTATAAAGGAGTTGAGTAGATTGAAGATGTGAAAGGAAGAGTAAATCATAAATTTGAATTTCATAATGATTTTGTTTTATAGAGAAACCAGATCAAAATTTGTTAACAAAGAAGCTGAACTAAATAAAAATTATATAATCTCACATCTGAGGAGACAATTTTATCCACCAAAGAGTAAAACATGGCAGCTAGGCCAACCTTGGTAACAAAATATGGCAGATAAGTAATAACTACAGCAAAAATGTGGTAAAAGGAGCTAGCCAACCTGTAAACCTTTTTTTCCACTTTCATAATCCAATTAACGAGAAGAAATTCAATGATGCCTGTCTGTGTCCTCGTGGAAAACTGAAAACCATGCTCCCTTGCAGCTATGACAAAAGCTGTTTCATGTAGTGACTCAGATGCATATGATGGCAGATGAACCTCAGTACCCATTTCAGGCAAACATATCTCAATCATAGATCTAAAACATAACCCATCATCTTAGATATAATGTATGAAGAGATTATGAATTTGAACAAAAGAACAAGCTTATATGGAATCACAAAAATCTGTGGATGTTACAGGACACCACATCAGAAACAAATACCAATAAACTATTAACTAATTATGAAAATCAATAAAATAGGGATTAGACCTAGTTACTCAAGGCTTGTCCTTCTAACAAACCAAACTTCATGAAGAACTTCTTCTTGTTGCAATCCAACATTTCACTCAAGCTACAATTTAAATTCTTCTCCTTTAGAAGTTTGTACCGCGGTTCTATTCTTCTCTTGAGGCCATGGTGAAAGAAACAAGGATAATCAACAACTTCATCAACTTGTCTTCCCATCACATCCACTAAAAATTTGAACCTTGGTTCTAATGAATTCTGAATGCTCTTGATCAATATAGGAGGAAAACCAACCACCAAAGCAACTACCTGTCTTTCTTGAAATCCTCGTCTCTTTAGATACGCATAATTGGGTACCAAAAGCTTGTTCACATCTCTACTCAAGATTGCTGGGAACTTCACAGCCACTGCTTGAAGATCCTGCTCACTCAGACCTATTGATTTGAGGAACTGTGAAGTAGGGCGGAGTCTTTTCTCAACACTATAACCCATAATATAGGGGTCCTTGACTATAACTTTTCCAATCATTCCATCTTTATTGAGACCAAGGCTAGCAAGAAAGTTCACAATTTCAGTCAACTTTGTTTCAATGCTGTAACTTATAAGCCTAGGATTGAGCAGTATCATTTTGCCAATATGCTTTTCAGGAATACCCAAAGCCTGAAAGAAGGCCAAAAGGGGACAAAGCTTCTCTTCCACACTGTTTGAGAGTATGTGAGGGAACTTGGCTATGGCAGTAGCAACCTCACGTGGTTTTGTTCCCAGGGTCCTGAGACATTCAACCGTGGGCATAATCTTGTCATAAAGATCCAGCGCAAGAATTTTGGGGCATTTTGAAACAATTGAGGGCAACTTTCTTTCTTCAATGCCAATGCTTCTCAAATACTCCCAATTCTCACTGGCTCTTTCCTGATGCACATCCTCAAGGCGCCTACACCGTCGGAAAATTCCTTGCACACTGTTGTCATCAAACCCTTTATCTTTGAAAAACCACATCATACTGCTCGTGATCTCCATTTTACTCTAAAAATAATTTATTTTGAGAATGAAGAAATAAATATTAGCTTACATACGCAAACACCAATAGAACTAGAAGAGTAACTGAAGCTCAAAACTTAGCACAATTCAAATTCAAAGGTTACATAACACTTTGTTCAGCACAAACAGGCATGTAAACCCGATTATTCGCACTCACAATTTTGCAAGGGAAACAACAAAGGGTTTGGAAATTTTCTTCATTGAAAGATTAAAAATTTTTGGAAAACGAAAAAGAGAATTGAAATGTTATAACTGAGAAATGGATATGGTGTTAGGAAGAGTGAGTTACCGAAGGGTTCTGCCGAATGCATGCGTGGGAGGAGAGGAGGGTTCAACACTAACAGTGAGGACGAGCTTCGCAGAAAAATTAAAATGGCCGATTGAAAGATAAGGTGTGTAGTGTTCCCCCATTTGATTTTTTTTTTTACTTTATTATCATATAATATAAATAAATATTAGAACATTTACTTTATTATTTATATTTATTTTGTTGACAAATATAAAAGAAAATTGTTTTTCTAAACATTTTCTTTATTTATATATATTTTTATGTCGTAGGAATAGAAATTATGTTTTCCTTTTACTTATTTTTTATTTTTAAACTGATTTGCCCTTTTATTTTAAAAATAAAAATATATTTCTATATTATAATTTCATTCTTAATTTTATCTTTTTATAATTTTTAGTTGATTATAATACAAGAAAAAAAATACTAAAATTTTTATTTTATTATTTATATTTATTTCGTTCACAAGTGTTTCAAAAATTATTTTTTAAAATATTTATTTTGTTTTATTATATTTATTATGTTGAAAATTATTTCAAAAGTTATTATTTTAGTAATTTTTTTATTTATATTTATTTTGTTATTACATGTGCATGGTAGAAATGACAATCGGAATTAGTTTCATTATTTTATACTCTTAAAAAAAATTATCTTCATATATTTGTATATGTACTCATATTTGCACATGTTTAAATGTTTGAAAAATGTTTATACGTGAAAAAAATTCTTATAAAGAAAACATATTTTATATTTTGAAAGACTTAAATTTTGTAATAGGACTATAATATACTTATTATATGATTGTATATATTTCTTTTATTCACACGTTTGCTTAATACCTAAGTAATATGTAGGAAAAACTAATTTATTTTTTTGAGTTGTTACAACTTTGTTATTTATTAAATAAAAATTTAGAAAAATATAATTTGTTTTTCTTAAATTAATTAGATAAGTATCGATTAAACAAACTTAATAATAATATTGAATAAGTTTGTTCATATACATTAAATAATTCAATTCATTCTCTAGTTAAACAGGTCTTATAATATCTATTAGACAAGTTTATTCACATAATAATTAGACGAGTCTATCAATACATATTATACATTAGACTAATATATTCATATACTGATTAAACGAATTTAACAAATATTAGACGAGTTTAGTTTGCCAATGCATTGATTAAACGAGTCTATCAATAGAAATTAGACTCGTTTATTCATGCATTGATGTGTATTTTTAGCTAATCTACTTTACACATTTATACGTATCATTTATACTTTTAGAGAACCTACTAGAATTTTTTCTCATGTTTTATCCATTATATTTTTGCAAAATCTATTATATTTTTAAATTCTATTTCTATATTTTTTCTAAATAAAACTTTTTTCTAAACAAAATTTTTATATTTCTATAATTTTAAATATTGTTTATATATTTTTTCCAAATAGAAATTTATATTTTTTTCAGAAAAATAGTATTTAAACTGCATCTACTGTCAAATTGTTTAGTTGAGAAAATAAAATACATGTAAATATAGTGGTGGTAATAAAAATGTGAAAGGATGTATTACAGGAAAAAATATATTCAATTTTAAGAGAATAATTCATTTATATGAAAATTTTGAAATGCTTTATAAGAAAATATGATGTTCAATTTCAAAAGAAATTAAAATTTTAGAATTTTATTAGAATAATTTAATTACTTAAAATAAAGAATTTTGAATTTCACTTAAAAACTTGAAATTATTCATATTTTTAAACTCGTATTTTTTTCTTTATATTCTCTACTGAGTTGGGAGTTGTCGACATGTTTAATACTAAAATATTGTTATTGATGTCGATTAAGGATTTCTTTTTATTGATATTGATAGCAATTAAATTGTTAAGATTAATTTTTTTATTTTTATTTTGTAAATCACTATTATTTCTTGTTTAATAATGTCAAGATATTATCTTTCTGATAAATGTAAATTAGATTTCTTCAGTTAATATTTGTCATGATTTGTTTTTGTCAATATTTATAGTGATTATCTCTTAAATATCTCTCGGTAGTGTGTTTAGATTTTCTTTAACATATTTACAGAAAAAAGTTTCAGTCAAATCATTTTCTCCATTTAGTTATATTTGAAAGGAAGGCCTCACACCAGAATATCTATTCCGATTTCTTACAATATTAGAAATATCAGTACAAAAAACAAAGTATGGATTTTGTTTCTTAAATTATTAGATTTGATGCATCATATTTGTGCTATAATTTGAAATTGTATATTTATAAGATAAGATAATTGCTAATATATAATCATATTTATGTCATAATTATACGTGATTAGAATCATACAACACATATAATTATGTCTATAATAATTATTTGAGATTTAATGATGATTTAACACTGCTTTATAAGATGAATAAAAGTTTCCTACATATTGAATCCCTACCTTTGCTCTCTTTTTTTCATTCGTGAATTCTCATAGTTGGAAGTTTCCAAAAGGAACTTTTTTCTCTTTTTATCATCGAAAGCAGTTTGCTTTTTCTTCAAGAAAATTCTTGGTGAGATTTTCTATACTGTCCATCATGATTTTCTTTATCATTTATAATAATAATTTTCACGAACTTTTCTTTATAATTTGTGGTAAAATCCAATTCATGAATTAGTTGTTGTTTGATCTCTGTTCTTTGATCTTAACCTTTGTTGATCAATTTGTATATGTGCGTGTTTCAGAATATGGGTCGTCCAAAATTGATTTTGAAACCCATCACAAATGGGAGAGATCGTGATTTGGCTTTGATGAAGAGAAAGAAGGCATTATTGAAGACAATGTCTGAATTTTGTAGTGTGTGTGGAGTGAAAGCTTGTTTGATTATGTATGATGGCAAAGGTGATTCTCCACCATTGACTTGGCCCCAAGACCCCATTGAGATGCACTCCATCATTCAAAGGTATGAGCGTATGGTGTATGAGAAAATTCCTAAGAACTTTGATCTCAATAACTTTTTTGAGACGAGGAAGAACATGGTTGACAGTGAGATTGCCAAAGTTCAGAAAGAGATCCTTGAGACCAAATATCCCACTTGGCATCCATGCTTCAACAACCTTGGTGCTGAAGAATTGAAGAATTTCATAGCTAGATTGGACAGTAAGCTTGAAGCATGTAATCAACGAACAGTAATGTTCAAATGCAAGAAACAAGATGAAGCCCAATTCAATTTCAAGCAATGCCTGATTCAACCAGAATGTGTTGCTCCAAATCCAACCCAACTGGTTGTCATGAAGGATATTCTCCAAAACCAACTTCCTTTTGCTCCAATGAACCCACTTAATGGTAACCTTGCACCATCTTTCCAACACAATTCTGAAAAAGGCTCTAGTTCTCAATCCCAAAAGCTTAACTTTGATCCAAATCTCATGCAATTGAAGGAAGAGAACAAAGGAGTGGTGGATACATCCAATGCATGCCAAACTGATGTGCTTAAAAATCCTTCAAATAAATTTGATGTGCCTTATGATTTTCTTGATGAGTCCTTTAATCTTTTTGACCAACTTGGTGAAATACAAAGCTTGAATCAACATTGGGGGAATAATCAACAGGATGCACTTGTGGTTGGAGGAAGTATCACAACAATGAATGGTGGTGTTACCGATGATACAAATTTTCATGGAAATCAATACAATACAGAGACCTCTCTTTGCAATTACAATGGAGTTATGCAATCCTATAACTATGACGCATCATGGCAGGATATTGGTTTTCAGCAACAGAATCTGCAGCAAATGGTAACTTTACCTTCATTTCAACCATCAGTAGATAAATTCAAGCAGATCACCACAACAGAGAGCTTAAAAATCTGTTATCCTAACATATGACTTAAATAATATTTGTGGTTCTTTTTTACTCTGTCTTTATATTATGTTAAATACTCATGGTTGGTAACTTGTGTAATTTATACTTATTTTATATAGAGTTTAGTTGTATAAAATAGTACTTGTTCAATATCCATTATTTTTTGTTGAATAATAGTATGTTATTCATTTGACATATATTGAAAACTTACAATAATTACTAAAAAATAAATTTTTATATTTATAAAAGAAAAGAAAAAAATAATAAAGAATAGTGTTAAATAAATATAAAAATTTTGTATGTGTCAAAATATTATTGTTAAAAAAATGTATTTATATTAAAATTATAATAAGTGATTATTAAAAAAATCTGAAAATAATTTAAATAAGCATATCCAAGATAGGTGATCAAATTGTATGATATAAAGTCAATGATGCAATCCTTTTTTTTGCTTGACAAATTAATGTAAGATATTTTGGTAATCATGAATTAATGTAAAATATTTTGGTAATCATGAATTAATATAAGATTTTTGACAAATTCAAGTTAAGAGTTTTATTCGGATGAGGAGAATAAATTATTTGCAAGTTGATATGCAAATATTTTAGGACGTATTTGTTTCTGCAAATGGAAACTCACCAAGCGAAAAGCGATGATTGTGCAAATATCAATGCATAAAAACACAGATAACGATAAAAAACTATGCTTCAGATTTTCTTCGCTCGAATGCAAAGAAAGTAGATGGAAGTATATTTTTATAAATTTTACATTAACTTTTTCTTATAAATTAAACTAAGAATCTATTAAAAAATTAATTGAAAAGAAATAAAAATATTATTTAATTTCACTAATTTAAATTATAATATTTTATTGTTTTGATATATTTTTATTTTGAAATATAATTTCCATTTTTTAATTTAAAATTTATTTTAACTTTAGTTTATATTTTTTATTTTATAATTTCATATATTAAAACATTTTTTAATCTATCAAATTCATTAACATTATTTATAAATTTTTCATAAACTTTCATCTGAAGCCCTTTCATTTTCAAATCACACAAAATTCTATAACATAAAAAATTGAAATGTAAATGATTACATGATGAAATAGTTTCACTTAAAAAGATTTAAGAATTTGTCCTCACCACAATACCTATTCCCACTTCTTACAATAGAAATATCGGTGAAAATTAACTATTGATTTTGTTTCTTAAATTATTTGATTTGATATTGTATGTGTATGTTATAATTCCAAAGTATGTATTTATGTTATAATAGTTAATATATAACTATATGTGTTATAATAACCTGATTAGAATTACATATGTAATCATTAACTCTAAAAGATTGTTTGAGATTTAATGATGATTTAATAGAAGAACACTAAAATATATTCAACCTTTACTTTATATGATTTACTGATTTATTATTTTTTTTGTTATTTTTATTGTAAAATCAAGAATAATGATTTGAATAGTTTTGTTATTCATGAAGAATATTCTGGAGAGTCCTAAGCATTGGATTATCAGTGTTACTTTTACTATGAATTACTACTATAAATAGGTAGTTGAAATAAATTTATTATTGAAAGATTTTGTTTGGACAAATTAATGTAAGATCTCATGGTAACAATGAATAATATGGATCTTTTATTTTGGTCAAAATCAAGGAAATACATTTTCTGCAATGACTTATATAGATATTCAAGATAGTATATCTTTATTTTAAAATTGAGTAATAATTTAATTTAGTCTTAATTATGTTTTAAATTTGGTTATTAAATTTTAATTACTTTTTTTCTGATTGGTTAAATATTTAAAAGTTTTTTATTTTCTAATTTAACTTTTAGAACTTCATTTTTCTGTTTTGAATAACATGACTATTATCTTGTTTCCTTACCATCATATTTAATTATCTTTACATAGTATTTTATTAAAAAAAACTACTGATTAATATTTTTTTCTAACATTTAATATATTAAGAGTTATTTAGAATTATAAAAATATAACATTACAAATTAAAACATTATAATTTAATAAAAACTGATACAAAAACAATGACTGAAATGAATGAGTACTTACTCATTTCCTCTCCATACTAAACCTAAACCTAAACCTTTAAATTATATCCAAACATATCCATGCAAAATCAATCCAACACTCTCAAAAATAAAATAATGCTACAACACAAAAACCAAGCCAATCATAGCAATAAAATTCAAAAAATTCTTACCACCTCATATGTAAATGCAACATTGATACCCTTCACCTATGATATTTAGTACTTCAAATACCAATCTTTTGAACCATTTTTCAGTGAAATTCAATGTTTGGTCTAAGACTTATTTTGTGTTATAGCTACACCCTATATCCTGCGTACTTTATTTAATTTTTTTATCTCTTGTGATTGCTACATCATCCAAATTTGATATATAAAAAAAGTGTTGATAATTCTTGAACAACATAATCATCATATAGTTTTTCTAAGATGATAATTAAATGACTAAAAAATTGACTGAAACCTTTTCTCATTGAAAAGTAATTTTATATAAACACGCACTGTCAAACTGCAGTTTGGTAAAAGTAACCTCACAACACAATTACATGGCATGAGCTTAAATACCTGGTTTCAATGTATTTTGTTTAAATTGTTAGGATGTTCCTTTATAGAGTTCAAAAATTTCAACAAAGGCCCAAATATGTTTTACTAAATAAAAAGGAAGTTGTGGCTGAATTTTTTGGAATAGAGTAAAGTTCGAATTCTGTAAATGTTTAAAACATAATAAACCATATCAGGTACCCATGAAATAAATAAACCAAACATTTTAACTTAGTATGCTAAATATCGCATTAAATGACCATATTCTAAGTCAACTAAAGATCAAAAGAGCTACAACAAAACTTTAACAACCTTCTTCCTAGTATTTACATAGGTTTACAGCCAATTGTAAAGACAAGAATGAAAAATGGCCAGGGAAAGAAAAAGAAAATAACAATGTCTTAAAATTTCCCAGTTAGATTTTACAACTTTACACAGCGCCTTGCTTCAGGTAAGGAAGGTGAAACATGGTTAAAATATTATGGCAATATAATTAACATATCTTCTGGATTCCTGTGTAATCAAAATTTACATACCTATCAAACAGCCATTAGAGGGATAATCTAATAAAATTTTCTTCACAGACCTGCAGGCAATGGATGCAAAATCATGAAAGCATATGAAGATAGGAAGGAATAGCAGACAATCATTAAAGCAGTGATAGTCAGCTATTTAATACAGGCCAAGTCTATGAACTTATAATCCAAACCTAAAGGACTGTCGGGCAGATTAAAAAAGGTCCAAAAACCACCTCTCTTCTAGAATAAACCACATAAACATACATATCATATCATATGCACAAACACAGATACTTAACTTCCAATATTTCCATTCGATCACATATAGTTAAATTGTTCACTGTAGCATACTGATGATATAATGACAATAATATATTACTCCTTTTAAAATATATCACCTCCTGTTGTAGTTGTTATATTAGATTACCTCAAACAAGTCCACTGCACTAAGGTTGACTTATAAGTCGATACTCTGGAGAGGGTTACACTGATACGGCTGCGTAAAACATTTAAGTTTAATAAACTATATCGAAAGATACAACACTACAGGCAACACTCAACATCCTCCGGCTGTCAGCCATAGCATTAGGGATATCCTATCCATTTGTAAACCATTGAAGCAAAATCATTGTCACACAGGTAATTCAATCTTAACTTATGTTTTCTAATATACACCAATGGCAATCCTAATAAATGACACTTCTTATATCACCCGCGTACCATTATAGAGGATGATAATAGTAAATTTATTACTAGTAAAGTATATAGCAGTACAGCCAAGTATGTGATACTCAAGAATATTTACAAAATTATATTATTCTCCTTCCACCTGTGCCAACTGTTTTCCACAATGACAATAAAAGTCTAGATACATATGAAGGAAATGGTCAAGTTATCAAGATAAGCATTACAACTGATCACTTGGAAGCTTAGAAAACAATTTAGTTGATATATAAAATGATTGCTTGAACCAGAACTCAGTACAGGATAATCTTGAATGGAAATTTATATCAAGTTAGTTTGAAGTTTAAAGAAATAATGGAAAACGCGGGAAAGCTAGTTTGTTACCTCTCAAATCTTGACAACTCAATTGAAATTATCAAGGATGATGGCTTCCAATTCAGACCTGATAGTGGCCAAAATACTTTATGTCTACAATGATGATGCACATTTAAAATTAAAGACAGTATAAGCATCCCTCATTCACAATTTTGATATACCATTCTTGACAATTAATCTTTCAATAAGTTTCAGAAACCAAAGGAATAATTTTTATTAACCACTTAATAGTTTATTGCAAGTGTGTTAAGATTATCAGGTTAAGAGCAATTCTCTATCTTTCTTCCATCTGATTACCAAAAAAATTTCAAGCATTGAACTCCAAAAAAGTATATTCAGCCATTTCTTGCATAGTCAACCTTTTTATTTAGTGAATGATCTTGGTCTTGAGTCCTGGTATCTTTTATGGAAAGAGTAAGGAAGAACTCCCCACTCCCCAATTAATAGAATAAAAGACAAACTATTGAACTTGCGTCAGCACCTCCCAGTGACAAAGGCCCTAATTTCCTCTCATATATGACAAGATGATCTATGTCTAACTTCCCATCATATATAGGTAACACGCCTTATTCAGACCATGTAACTAACTCAATCTTAAAATTAACTAATGGGTAACTAACCTATTGTAACTAACTGCAAATTGGGGTCACCTAACAATACTCCCGTCCAAAAATAAAAAGCATTCACATTGTCTTCAAGATGAAATCGCTTACAGCTGCAAGTTCAACCAGAGTTCCAATTATTTGAAGTATGACAACCAAGCCAAATCCCACCCCCACAGCAGCTCCAAAGATATCATCAAGCCATTCTTGGTCAAATGCAACTAGTTGAATACCTCTATTCTTTTCCAATGACATATTTTTGTAATATTATTGGCTGTGAAACTAAGTATCAATTGGCCCAGCACAGGACTGAGATTCTGACTCCCTTCCGAATTGCACCAAGGTAAGTGGCACAAGATGATAACTATAGCAACGCTTCACTTTCTTTTGTTGGATCTGACCCAATAAATTAGAAAAGAAGCTCAGCCTACAAGCTCCATTTGCACACAACCAAAAAGAAACTAATGCCACAGTACTGGGCTTAGAACAACAGAACAAATATATCATATATGGGCTTGACTAATTAGGCTAATGAATTGGGGTTGGCTCCTTCTCCCTTCCTGTCTGTTCTACTGGTATGAGGTGGGACAGCAACCACCCCATCTTTTGACCCCACTATTATCATTGCATCGGTTACCACACACATCTTGATCTGTTAGTAATGGTAGTACAACTTGGTCAATGAGCTAGACATTGCCTAAGACTTTAACTCTTGTTAGCTCGTGAATGGAATTAATGTTTGGGCCAGCAGAACCACTTCCTTCTCGACCCTCTTCATTTTCAAGGTAACATAGACCATATCCCCACATATCAATGCTTTGGATAACTAAGACAAATCCAATCTTTCTGTCTCTGTTTCATGCGCCATACGTGTCCTTTGCCATTCTGATGATGGAATCTGGGTTGGTGTACACATGTGACAGAATGACTACCCATTCTCCTAAATGGAAGCATTTGAGTCTGGTGGTTGAAGCAGTGGTTTACACACTAGTGCCTGAGCTCCTACACAGCTGATGGTAGGTTGACTAGAACTCATCGGGTTTTACTATCTCTCACATCTTCGTCCATGCACATACTAAGGTTTCTCTTATTCTCAATCAACTGATTTGCTAAATTATCACTCTTGTTCTTTGTTTCTTTTGCTTCCTCCCCATTGATGTTCTATCCACAACCTTGATTACGGTTTTGGAACTCTAATTTTGCTGCTGGTTCCAATTAACAACAGTTTGTTTTATCTCGAATGTGAAGGTTCTTGCTTTTCACCCTTGTATCTACATTCTTGAGTCTGTTTCTCGGCTCCCATGGGTTCTCCTCATCCCAAACTCAATCCTCTTAATCAAAAGTACTCTCTGGATGAAGTCTTTTGACTGCTTCCTTCACATAGGTAAACCAAATTTCCCTTTTAATTACTCTGTTTCTACTGATTGAGAACAACAATGCCATTACAGCCTAAGATAACTCCTTTTCTAACACCATGGCCTCAAAATATTCTCTACACGTTTATTGGCCACCAATAGGCCTCTTTTCCATCAAAAGTTCGAATTATTTTCAAAATCTTCATCATACCCACAGCTACAATACAATATTCTGATACCAGTCAATAGAAATCAGATATCTTTACTGGAAAGAACAGGAAAGAACTACATCAAATTTCCCAACGCCAATAGGCCCCCAATTTCCTCCCCCATACAACAAGATGATCTATTTCTCTCCCTCCCTTCTTATTTATGGGCAACATGACTTATTCAAACTATTGAACCTAACTAACTAATTAGTAGCTAACCTATCATACTGCTAATGTGGTAACCTAACAAAGAACCATTTGATAAAAAGTTTTAGAGAATATACTTAATAGTCCCAACTTGTATCCTTGTGAAAGCCCAGACACAGGATTTTCTCTTTCCTCATCCTTATCTATTTTATTATTATTTTCACAACCCAGCCAGATGGCATTATGAAATTGAACAGAAACAATAAAGGGATGGGCCCGACACATTTAACAAATACACATCTATGCATATCATAATACGGATATTTAACCCAGGACATAACTGAAAAATCCAGAAACATGAGCCATCACTTGATTTTGAATATATTCAGCACAGTAACTCAGGTCATATGAATATCTAGATGACATAAATAGACCAGAGGAAAGGACTAAAGAATATGTAGATTTCTGATTTATTAAACAACACAAGATACATGATATATATAGATACATGGAGAATTCAAAATAAGAAAAAATTGAAGCTGGATCTACAGAAATGGTCCGGATTACATTATGTACAGGAAATCTCTTAAAAGAAAGCTATTTATTTACATAAAATCAAATTAAATATGTTATAAATTGAAACAAAGTCAACTAAGACTATGTTTGGACCAACATTCTTCTTTATATTATATCTTAAGAACTACTTTAAAGTTAAAGCTCAAAATAAGAGCTCTAAAAATAAATTAGTTGTTTGGTAATTTTCAATTTTTTTAAAGTTTAAAAGAGGACTCGAGAGTGATGGCAGAAGAGCAGAGGAAGAGAGAGAGAAAGAGGGGAGTACAAAAGACAGAAAGTGGGTACAGAGAAATTGAGAGGACAGGGAGAGAGATAGAGAAAGAGAGTAAATGACAACTTGTTTTGAAAACACCACCTAGCATTTTAAAAATAAAATAACTATTGAGAGCTCTTTAAAGAAAATGTTCCAAACTTATTTTAAGGAGAAGAGAAAATAAAAGAGTTGGCTAAATACTACCTCAATCAAATATGTATATATCATCCTGGGCTGGCATTGCAATCTACTTAATATTTCAACAGCAAGGAAAAGCGGATGCAGGAACAATTTTTCATTGAATCATAAACAGCAGGATGATGAACTAAACACTTATTTATCTGGATGTTTAGATAATGAAAGGGATTAATTTGGCATCCGTATGCTGCAATTAGTTTCAAAATGCAACCGAAACCTTAAATGAAACAAGGTTATCATCATACATAGCTATCCTCAAAACTAAAGTATCCAAGTAACTGGAACCTTAAATGAAACAAGATTATCATCATACATAATTATCCTCAAAACTATACTATTCAATTATTTTCACGAACTTGATGTTTCATGTCTATGATCATATATTTGTATGTTTCAAATTGAAAGATTAATAAATAAATAGTATTCAATCTCATCCATAGAACTGTTAACTTGATTGTCACAAATTCAGCTCTAAAAAATTTACCCCTTTTCAATTTGTACTTTCTCAGTTTTTCCTACTATTTTTTACTGTTCCTGGACAAATAGTTCAGTATTTCTTAATATATCAAACTAAAATTGCCTCTTTAGACGACAAATTACACACTTCATCAATCAATGTCCATAAGAAAATATTTGAATCATAACATTAAAGGAGTATATGTCAATAAAAAGATTAATAAAAGGTTCCATTTCTATCAGCACGCATGAAAATTGATTGGCCTTTAATATGAAACACAAATGAAATATGTAACTTTCAGAACTATATTCCTTAATATGATAAATTTCATGTACACCCCCACGGAATATTCAAACTTTTACTGTACAAGGACTAACACGAGGAAGTGAAGACAAAGAGATGGTGGCTACAACTACCTTTTGAGAGAAACACAGAACTCCACATTTGTCAACTGAGAAGAAAGGGGAACCAATTCTGGACTCAACAATAAGATAACCAATAGTTTATTTTATAGGTTAATTCATCTCAAACTCAAATAGAAAGGAGGCTTTAGCATCTAATTAGAGGCCAATTTTTTTCTTAATCCTAGAAGAAAGAAGATCAGCTAAATTTGGTCTAATGAGAAACCTTATTCTTTGTTACCATATCTCTTTGCTATGATAGGGCGGACATCATCAGCATCAGCCAAGGTCTCAAGAAAAGGAAGTAGTGACATCAGTGCGCAATCTAATGGATCATCAAACCAACTCTTTATAGGAATACCATTATTCACTTGCAACCGGAAAACCTGAAATGCATTATATAAGAATAGAAGGATTAAATACCCAAGAATATTCATTAAAGAAAATAATATCTCCCCACCCCTATCCAGGGTGATGGGAGCCTCTATGTGTTTATAAGTAGGGAAAGGGATGAAGAGTTGAGAGAAGGGGATGGAAGAGAGTTATCTCCTCTTGTATGGATGTTTAAGGATGTGAAGGAGAGAATGAGGACTATTTTCCTCTTTAAAATAAAGCCTTCAACCCCAGCCCAATCATGCGGGGAAAAGAAGAAAACTTCCTCCACCCTTCCCTTATTTAAAAACTTTCAGACAAGGTCCGACTAAATTTCCCTTCCTTTACCTTACATCCAAACACCAAAGACAAGGTTATTAAGTTATTATTAACTCATTGTAAGCAATCTCAAATTTCTTCTATTGTATTATTGTCTTGGCAAATGTTAAAGCCCAATGCTCATCTAATGCTTGCTGAAGGAGTCCAATTGATAACTTGCGAAGCTTTTACCATAATAAGTTTATATGTGCCTTAAACCTTCTAATATTTACAACAATTAGAAAAGCGAAATATTTTTAATTACCCTCAGACACAAAATAGCACTATGGTCAGAGTTGAATACTAAACAGATATTATAAACTACTTAAAACTTGGGAACTGAAGACAATAGTTGAACCAACAAAAGTGAGCAACGGGTTACATACCTGAGGTGAATTATCAATTATAGCAACTTTTGCAAGATCAACACCTAATATAGTAAGATCTTTTGTGTAATTTCCATCTGAGAAAAGGCATGATTCTCTATACATGCGACGAGAGATAAATCTTCCATCAGGATCCAATATATCAAGTAGTTGCTTTGCATATATGCTCTGGCTGGCAGTAAAAATAACTACTTCAAACATCTCTGATACTCTCTCCAAGAATGCATGGAGATACGGCCTTTGTTTCACATATACCGTGTATTCTTTCATATTGAAGAAAACACTAAAAGTGAAATCCGCATCATCACAGTGTTCCAGTGTAGAATGAACAAGCGTTTCTGGATACAAGAAAACATGACAGGTGGCTAGGTAAAAAGTCTTTTCAAACAGTAAATATTTCAAGAAATTCAGAAAAATGATAAATCTGCTTTGTATGAATGAAATAGACAAATATCATCCAGTAGAGATGCGTAAACAAATCAGTCAAACTATGCCACTGTTCGGTAGAGAGGAAAGGGAAGGACATGGGAGGGTAAAAATGATATGGTGTGTTTGGTGGAAGAGAAGAGAAGAAATACTTGAAGAGACATTATACTATTTGCCACCTATTTTTATTCATCTCGCTATCTCTCTCCTCAGCTCATCTCTATTCTTCTTTAATCAAACACCTTTTAATTTCTACATTATTTCTACTCTACCAACTTATTTCTACTCTACAGTTTCAAAAAGTATGTTTAATAGTCAGTTAATTGAGAAATTAAAGAAAAAAATTCCAACTTATTCCTAATTCTTATTCAATTAGAATTAAACGTCTTATTATATAATTGTATTAGAGTAGGCTTGGGCTATAGTACTTATCCTAAATATGTTTTGAGCTGCTAGTATTTTGTATTTTACAACAAACCATAGCACACAATATCAATTTGAGATTATATTTTTCTATTTTTTTATTCTCTTTTACTTATTACCTATATCCTGTGACTATGATTTCAACAATACGAATGTTTGTTCCTTGCCAATAAATGTATAGCATATATCCATGTTTAAATATGCATCTGATATTTACAAATTGTTTCTCTGGGCAAAATTAATATTATTTTTGACAATTTAGGTGAAAATAATAAGCTTTGCCATGTCATGGACAAAAAATATATTCACATGGATACCTTTTTTGAGCTAAAGCATTAAAAAGTCCGAAGATAAATAATCCAAATTTTATTCTTAAGCAAAAGTAAAGTCACATATTTTCATGGTAGAGACCAATCTGTATAAATAACAATTATAAAGTGAAAAAAGGTTGTCATGCATCAAAAGCAACTTATAATCATAATAAATAAGGAATGGTGAATTGATATTATAAAGATAATTTAAGTTAATGGTGTCAATTTATCTCAATGCTATATTAATAACTATTGATTATTAATATTCTGTGGGAGAAATGCTAAATTATTTTCTTACCATCTAAATCAAGCACTAGAGTTATTGATTTTCTTCTTGGAGATTGCTTAGGAATTAGGGTTGGCTGCCCATTCCCTTCTATTTCTGATAGATCGGGTAGATTCTTGATAAATGATTGTGGATCAAAGCACTCTGATTTATCCAAGTCACTTTTAACATCTAACTCCTGGTTGCAGGATCTTATCTGACCCATTGCCGAATACAAACTGGCACTTTCTCGAACCATCACAGTTTCTTCAAATGATATGAGATCAGAAGTACAGCCAACTTTAATATCATCTTCGAGAGCAGGCAGGATCATGTACTGTTCAGATGCAGTAAACATGGAAGGCTCAGCAGATGCATAATCAGATAGACAGTTGGTTTCACTGATATCATCATCAAAGGAATTTCCACCAAAGGGTAAGCTTGTAATGATCATGTCAGAAATGTAAAAGTCAGACACATCACATGTCTCATAACCACATATGGTTCTTCCCTCATCAGCTCCCAGTCCTTCCAAGTTTGCATCACCAATGCTCCCTAAAATAGAATCCAAGTATAAATGATGACAATCAAATAATCAGGAGGTAAGAGGCATACATTGTGATGCAGGCAGTTCAATATAAAAAAGAAACTTAAGAATCAAACACCTCTAACTAATCTGGTCCACTGGGAAATAGTGTTCGACTGTAAATCTCACAAATTTACAGTGTAGAAATTTTAAGCCAAAATATTACATGTTCAATCATAGGGGTATTTCACCACTTTCGTTTTAGGGCCTTAAATTCTTGTTTTAGTCAGGCAGACTTTGGTTTTAAATTCTTGCACACACAGCATTCGTTATTAAACATAAAAGAATTAAAAGGAGTGCTTTTTAGCATTATCACTTTATGCACACACAAACAGAACCACCAAACTTTGAAGTTTCCTTAATAAAAATAATCAAACCAAATAATCTTGATAATTCTATGTTTAAACATGCGTCTAGAAAATTCATCAATGAAGGTAACAAAATACTTATGCCCTAAAACAAAAGTGACATGACTTGGAACCCATATATTAGGAAGAAAAACATCCAAAGGAGCATGAGCTTGTGACTTTGACACCGTAACAAAGCATACATGTTTCGAAGCTAACAAGCTCAACACTCCAAGTACTATACTATACATGAGGACCGATAAGGAACCATTTTCTTTGACTTCTTTTATACCCAAATGACCCAGCTAATAGTGAGGAAGGTGGCAGATTCTATAATGGTAAAATCAATTGAGGATGAAGATTAAGGGTTCCTACCCCATAAACATATATATAAATAAACACTCCGAGATAAAACAAAAGCAGTTCTTATTACAAGAATGTAAAAACTATAAAATATGGGCAAATGAAGTGTAAAACATGCAAGGTTGGTCGAGACTAAAAATTCATTAGTGGTCACATGACAACTTAAAGTATTGTGATTTATCTTGACTATTTAATATGAGCCAATGATCTTTATTTAATTTATCAATGTTTTTTTAAGAAAAAAAACAGTGGAAATTGTTCTAATTGAAACAGTCTAGAATGGGCTGAAAAAAAAAAATTGAAGCATCCCAAAACCAGAAAATAACCGGTCAAACTGGTCCAAAAACAGCTTAAACCAGTTTTTATTTTTTTTTCAATTTTTTAAATTTTAATCTGTAACATTTTTAAGATAAATAAAAAGATATATTTTAAGATTTCACATGAGTATAAATTATTTTCAATTATTTTAAAATGTAACGTAGTCATTCATATAACTTAAAATTGAAGATCCTGATTTCTTATAACTTTTATGTTATTTTATTACACAAAATATCACAGATAAAAATCTTATTATTACCAGTTCAAACATTGAATCTTGAAATCAATGTTTTAACCGGGTCAATAACCAGTCCTCTTTAAGAACACTGAAATATATTTTTCTGGTTTATCATTCTTGAGTAACTCGCATTCATATATAAATATGTGTGTATACCGAAGATTGTTTCAAGGTTTAAATATGTTTTTATTCTCTTAAAATAATGCAATGGTTTCTTTAGTCCCTACAAAAGTTTCATTCATTTTGAACAACTGTATTTACCAAAAATGATGGGATTTTCATGTTATTACTATCCTGTGAGGGACTAAGACTAAATATGTCAAGTGTAGGAACTAAAAATTAATTTAAAATGGACTAAAAGTATGTGATATTTTCAAGAATAAAAAAAAACATTGAACACATCTTTGTTTTATTTTTAACCATTTATTTTACATATATAGTTGAGATTCAGTCCCTCTACGCTTTCATCCCTTTTCTCCTATTAAAATATGTATAAGAGCATAAAAACAAGTACATTTGTCATTTTGAAAATGTGAGAACTATAAATTTAGATCATATAATGATACACGGATGGTCAAGATCAAAAATTAGTCAGCGACCACATAAGAAAGTCATATATATGATAAAGGATATTTCATTATTCTCATGTCTCATACCTGCATCTTTTTCAGTATAATGTTGTGAATGATCTTCAATGGGCTCAAAAGCAGGAGAAAATATTGTTTCTAAGCTTGCTGTACAGGGGTTGGTTAGTTCCTAGAAAAAAGAGAACGAATTGTCAGTTGTGCATGATAAAAAAGTTCAAATCTCACGGATACAGGTATAGAGTAATGATTGACAAGATATGAACATTAGCATAAAAATCTACTATTATTTTTAAAATGCCAAGGAAAAAATATTTAGCTTCCATATTAAATTGAAGCATCACATCCCGGACCAATCATCCTTTATTCTTCTCTCAATGTGTTCAGATATCATATGGCATAACATAACTTTTAAACAGGAAAGCTATGTTACGCTCAAAACTTCTAGAAGTAGTTCCTCAATGCTCTCACTATAACCAAAACTAAAGCTTCTAGAAATATGCTTTAATTAGGAAAAGACATAATTTATTTATCTGGGAGAGAATGATATATATAATATAGCACGGATATATCAGTATAGTTACAGTACATACCCAAATTAAGTTGACTACGGGGTGCTTGCCAACCATCAAAAGTCAGATAACATTTCTAAAATCCTAGACGTGTTTGGTATTCCACAATAATTCAATAAACTTATTCTTGATTAACTAATTTTTTTAAGTCTAAACTAGTTCGAACAAATCCAGGATGTGGTTATTTTATTTGTAAAAAATTATCTATAAATACTTTTAGGAGAGTAAAATAATAATAAAATATTAATGAAACAAGGTTTACCACAAGTAAAAATTACTTTACACACAAATTAAAAATATGAATTTATAGAAGCTATATGAGAGAGTTTCTACAAATTACTTATGCATATGCTAATTTTAGCTTATAGAAAAACACATTTCATTTTTCCTTCTTATTTTTTTCCTAAAAGTGTTTATGGAGAAGTTTGTCTAAATAGATCAAAAGTAAGTTGTTTTTAAAATAACCAGTGTATGGTTTTAATTTATTCCTCTCCCTGTTTCTCATTTGTCTACTAAACTAGTATGTAAAAGAAAGATACACAAAGCATTGACAAAAAGAAAGTATTAAACAAGAAGTGAACTTCCAAAAAACAATTGTCTAAAGCCAATAAATCAAACTCTACCATTTTTCCCAGGACAGAAGAACAAACAGAAAATTGGTGCTCTGATTCAGACTTCTCTTTATCCAGAAATTCTTTGCTGTCAACAGATTGATCGCATGCTATGTCTTTCGGCTGTGTCCTTGAGGAAACTACAGAGAAAGAGCAAGAACTATCAAATGTGAAGAATTGAAATGAAATAATTTAAGCACAATCCCATGAATCAGGAGATTGTTAGTCAGAGAGTAAAATGCCCATTATTGCAGCAGAGTAACAGATTGTGTAGAAAACAACAGCAAGAAATGAATACAAAGTTCTATAGTTGGCCCACTCTACTCAGTCAAAAGATCAAGAACTAGTTCTGTTATACCAAATGAATCTTACCATAACAATTTTATCTGTTCCATAATCTAACACTAAAACTTTTAGAAAACCCCAAATAATGGTTTAATAGCTGTACATTAATGATGCAGTACAGCTGCACTTTGGAAAACTATGATCAAAGATTCCAACACATTACAAATAGAACAAATTTATGACAATGAAGAGTCCTGAAGATTACAGTTCAGAAATTCATAAAGGGCTTACCAGAAACGAAAATTTTAAATCTCAGATTAAAAATCTAGATTGGTATCACAGACAACAATCTTTCGTACATCCTCATTTGTGTGGCTCAGAAGCATCAACTTAGATGACCATGGAAAAGACTGGTAATCCACATTATCTAGGTAAAGACTACCCTTACGGAAGTAAAGTAGCTTCATTTTTGGATCTCTTTGCTTTTGTCATGTCTTTCTTTTTCTCATTTTTTATTTATAGCAAGGATTTAGATCTTCTCACCTGAATTTTCCATATGACTATGCCATGTGATGGTTAACATTACATAGGACAATTTATTAGTCCCTATGTAGGGGTGTAGCTTCCATTGCAGGAGTTCCTTAATTTCTTCACTTTCTCACATGACATGGTCAATTGAAAAACTAACATGAGAGAATCTACATCCAAAGGAAATTTTGAGATGTTCTTAAATTTGTCTTTTCTAGTATAATGCCAAAAGTAATGTATTTCACACATCACTTGTTTTCTTAATTAACAAACAAGTGAAGATAATAATTGATCAGGTGGATCAGCATGAACTGTTTTGTAACTTGCAAATTTTCATAAATTATGAACAATGAAAAGTCACTACTTATTCATAATAAAGAAAATCTCAATATCATGAATTAATGTGATCTCTTGTCCACACATGAAAGATTAAATCAGTAGCATATTATATAATATATGTTAAAAATAGCAAAAAGGTAAGATGAAGAAGAACAACAAAGTTAAATGCGAAAATCATTGATAAAGACACTGATTAGCAAAATAAAAAGGAAATCAAATAGATACTAAGAAAAAAGTCTCAAACAGATTGGAAACTGGCTCCTACCATCTAGGTAAGTAGTGTCTATTTCAGCCTTCTGTGTAGAGATCATGATTTTAGAACATGGGCTTTTGGCGATAACTTTTGATTTCGAACACACATGAAGGTCCTTTGTTTCTGTTAAACAGCTCACGCTTACTTTGCTCTTCATTTTTAGGGATGGCATTTGATTTGTGCTTACAGTAGGTGCAACAATCTTGCACTGGGCACATCTGTTGGGAACCAAAGTCCCTCTAGACAGTCAAAGCAGCAGAGGCTGTTGCATAAAAAGAGAATAAAAATCTAAATTTCCAATTATATAATAGACAGTAGGAAAAATAAATAAAGAATTTTTAATAAAAAGAAGTCACACAAAAAGCAAGCAGCTTTTTATATCAGAATTTAGAAGCATGCATTTGCCAATCAGAAACTAAAAGCCCAAGTATATAAGACTTTCAAAACATAGAGTCCACAAAAAATAAAATACCTCACTAAACAATTATTTCCCAAAATACAAGCAAGCCTAAAGGAGATCACAGTAGTAGTTTACAATTGCTTACACAATGTGAAAATCAACTTACAAAACATTAGATTCAAGTTTGAATTAATTAATCTAACCTATATTCATAATTTTCCAGGCTCCACCCTTGAGGCGATCATATTAAGGAAGTTCAAATTTAAGTTCAAATTTCTTTCATATCCATCTTTTCGTTCTTAGGATAATAATTACTCACCACAATAGCCTAATTTATAAGAACTAAAATTACTTAAATCAAAGAAATCAAAAACATAATCTCTTCCTGAGTTCTAAAACCTGACTAGTAAATCCCTATTTTACATTCTAAAGAAAAATCTCTATGACCATTTTCTATGGTTGCATGTTTCCAGTTATAGTTATTTTCTAATCGCCAAAAGAATTTAACCTGAACTCCATGACCTCCAAAACCAAAAGCCTTTAAAAAGTCAAAACCCAAAACCCCAAGTCTCAAAATACACACGAAACTCATGAATTGACGCCTCAAATCGGAAGTCAACCCGAAAATATTCCCAGCAAAAACCAAGCAAATCACAATTGCCACACATGCAGACCCAAAAACCGAACCACAGAAAGATTCTCACCACAAATTGAAAACATAACAACCAAGTCTCAGCTTCCACTTACACACCAGCATAACTAACAAACAACTGCATGACCAAGAAACAGTTTCTGAAAAAAAAAATTATGAACAGAAAAGGACAAAAATAATTTACCTGAAAAAAAAATGTGAAAGGGTGATTGAGAGTGAAATTGGAGAGGCGATTATTACCTGTGTGGTGGTGGCAACCGAACCAACCCTTAGTTTCTCTCTCTAAAATTCCATTTGGGTTAGGGTGAGAAAAGAGAGAGAAAGAGAATGGACAGTGTGAACCTTCAAGTAGTATATGTGTTGTTGGATGATGGTTCTGACGGCTGGGATGGGATCTGTGCATTCAACCGCTAGGAGAATGACGCGTGGCATAGTGGAACCAGCTCAATGTGACGCGTTGACACGTGCTATTTCGCGGAAAGAGAGGACCTTCATGGCGGGAGGGTAAAAAATTCCCCACTCACTCTATAAAAAGTGTCAGCCACGCGCCTCCTATTTGTTTGGTCCTTTTTCGTCACTTGTGCATAGTTGTTCAAGTTTGAAGTCAACTTTATCAGTTACAAATGAGTTATATATATATATATATAGAGAGAGAGATTGAAAGTATGTATATAAACTTGTAGGTGAAAATTGGAGGTGGATATCAATTATTTGAATTTGAATAGTATTACACTTTTTATTATAATTAGTAATATTTGTTTATTACACTTTAAGAAAAAATGACATAAACTTTAATTATATAACCTTACAAAAGTGCGATTTAAAAGAAAACATTATTAAAAACAACTCTTATAATATGACTCTTCATATCATTTTGAAGTGTTGGTGATTGACTCATAAGAACTGTTTTAGATGAAGGAATAACATTTGGTATACAATGATTTGATTATGAGTTCTATTGTATTAAATTAAAGAAGGGTGAAATTCAATAACATATTAAGGCACACTCCTGGAGTAGGTTAGTCAAACAGCACTTTTGAAGTAGGTTTAGTCAAACAAAATCTATATTTTCTTTCTTGAATAATATAGTTTTAACTAAATATATAAATGTGTATTTTCATTTAAGGGGTTATTTTCTTAAATTTATGGAAAAAATAAGATGTTTAAAATTATAATTAGTATCCAAATGTGTATTTTTAAAGAATTTGAATAATAATTTTTTAATTTGATATTTTAATTAATGGACTATGTTATATAAATTAATATATTACTTTATATCATATTTATCATATATACAATTGTATAAAATAAAATATTGAAGTTATTTTATTACACACATGTCGTAATTATGGTTTTGTAATGTTCTCATATAATATTAAATAAATAAAATTTATATTTGATTGCGTACAACTTTCAATGAAATAGGAGATGAAATAGGAGAATAGTTCCACTTAACTAGAATTATCCATTTTATTTATAATCTGTCTATTGTGTAGCAATGACACAAATAGAGTTACAGTTCTGAATTATTTTATGAAAGCATACATGAATGAATATTCAAAAAGTTCCTTGTCATTTTAGAATATGTATTAGTCAGAAGAAGATTCTTTTTCTCTTTTTTTTTCTAAGAATTTTTATAAATTACAATCTAAATCTTTATAAAAAGACGAAAATTTATGTCTCTTTTCAACCATTCAAAGAGACAAGGTTAGTTTAACCCCTTTTCCTACAACAGATATATATGTTTTATTCTCTTGAGTTCCACAACCCAAAGAAGGATAAGTTAATATTTACTTAATAGAAGATGTTGAATAAAAAAAAATAGGTTTGAAATTTAAATTAAGAAAAACTATAATCAATTGTTTTATGCATTTCATGAATTACATAAAGAAGAAAAAGTATTTCTTATTCAGACAATAGACTTAAAAGAGAGAATATATTAACTCAATTACAAGAGAGGAAAATGACAATTTGAAAATTGATATTGATGTTTTATAAATGATTTATGAAAATTTATTAGACAACAATAAATCAAAGTCTCAATAAAAAACTTATAATTGTGAGGATTATAAAAAACATGTAACAAATGTATCCTATCGACTGAAAAGCTAAAATTCACATTAGGGAGATCAAATTTATATGTACTCCTAACTTTACAAAAATATGTTATGGCCAAAGCTAGAATTGGTTTTTCATTTCAAAAGAAAAAAAAATAGATTTTTTTTTAACTTCGTAAAATCATTTATACCAGTGACTTGTTTTTATTATTAGAAAAAAGGATAATCCATAATTTTTTTTATAATAACTTTTTTTTATATTAGAAATTATTGTATATTTAATGAGAAGTATGTTTTGATCCCAAAGAAAATATCAAGAACCCGATATAATTTGGGTAACTAAAACTTTTGTTCAATTTGTTTTGTAAACATGTCTTGTAACAACAAGTTAATGTTGTATCTTAATAGTGATTACTCAATACGTATAACACACATGACTTACTTGATAGTGATTACTTTGACAAATTCAATAAAATTTTCCTAGAGAGAAATGGTTACGTTGACAATAATAAAGGGAAAATACTCAGAATATGTTGGAAATTTCTCATTTATTATCACTTGAAAATGCATTGTTAGTAAAAGGCTTCGTACAATTTACTTAGTATTAGCGAACTCTATGATAAAGTTCTAGAGATACATTAGACTCTAAACATAAAGATTAAATATTCAAATCTTATAGATCAACTCTTAATATTGTTTTTAAATTTTAGGATACAAAGGCACAAAACAAAAGACCTTTGTCGAATGTTATGTGAATCAAAAGTGCCAAGAATCATGAATCTTTGCCAACATATAATATTGATTGTTTTCCTCTTTAGTTTAGAAAAATAATTCCAACATTGTAACTTGTCTTGATATTGTTTTTCTTCATTGAATTTGACAAGAAACTTTACCATTTCCTTGTTCAGTAGTCTTTTTAATTTCTTTGGTGTTTTTTTTTTGTCTTACTTATTTATTTTGTTACATTGTGTTACTCTTTTACTATATTTATTCCTATTTTAGTCTTTTTAGTTTATGTTCCTTAAACCATAATTGTTTTGTTTGAAGTTGTCATAATATTCTTGAACTTCTATTTAGATTTGGAAAATCATTTCATCTTTCACTTAAATTTTGGTTACAAAGATTGATAATTCTTTAAAATGCTAACAAACTTTAAGAATTTGAGTGAAAATTTAATTGACCTTTTATTTCTTTTGCATTGTTGAGTAGTTGAAAGAATTCTTTTTGACATTTTTGAGATCTTAAACACCATTGTCAAGAATTATAAGAATTGTTTAATTGAAGTTTTGCTTTGATCTAACCATTCTTTTTGTTTAGTTGTTGTTTTTGTTAACCTTTTTATGAAGAAAAAAGGTTTAGCCAAGATAATTTATCTTGGTTTGTATCTAAGATACGTTCAAATTTTCAAAGGCTTAATATTGCTGAATTTTGTCAATTAAGTCCCTTCTTTTAAAAGTGTGTCAATTTGATCATCACTTGATAAATTTTGCGTCAATGTCATCCCTTCCGTTAAATACGCAAAAATGGCGTTAATTAGTTTTTCTCTCCTATGGTCTTCTGTAACACAACATATCTTTCTCTTTCTTTTGTTAGTGTTATCCTTTCATACTTTTGCAATCGTTCAAGACACTCATGCTAAATCATGGAGAGAAACATTCCTTCACATTTTTATCAATTTTCAACCTACCTTCATACTAGTACAAAATCGCGTACAACTTCAAATATTTTGGGCTTTTAACGACAAAATCGCGAACGACGTCATACAACGTTGACGTCGAATTTTGTCGATATTTGACGTTAATAACTTGAAAAGCAGAAAACAATAAATTTCAGTTTTTGGTATTTTATAAAGCATGAATATGAACGTGTAGTGTATTATCACAACAACAAACAATAATAACTAACAACAAACAAGTTCAATCAAACAACAACAAACAAGTTCAACCAAACAACAACAAACAAGTTCAACAAAAAAAACAAAGAAGTTCAAACATAAGTTCTTCAAAAGGAAAACGAAAACTAACCTTCAAAAGGTGGGTTCATCAGAATAAAGTTTCGTCACCAGTGAGAGAAAGCAAAATGCGTATATGAAGGACAAGAGCACGAAAATAATCGGTTAAAACAAACAAAAATCATACATAAAGTAGTTAATTAACATGCATTTGTATCAAATCAAAGAAATATTACATATGATGCTCGTCAAACTTCGTTCGAGAAAAGTTTGAGAAGAGAATAGGGTATCGGACACACGCTAAAATAAACTGAATGAATTTTCAATCTCCCGCTCAAATCTTTATTGAATTCACTAACTTTTTGATGTCGAATTTAAAGGGCATTGGACGTTTTATATCCTTTTCTTTTATCAGTGGTGACGTTGAACATTATATGCTATTTTTGTACTAAATTAAATGAACAATTAAAATTGTTCAACTAAAATTAAAAACTTTTAAATATTATACCTGGGTTTGCTCTTCATTATTCCACTTAGTTATTAAATAAAAATAACAATATTTATTATTATTATAAATTTTAAAAAATATGAAAAAGTATAGCTAAAAATAACATTTATCTTAACGAAATAATACTATACTGGTCAAATGTCGGTTTAATTTGAGATAATATAATTAAATAAAAAAAATGAATTAGGATAATATAATTAAAAAAAAATATTTTAGCTTTGATGAATTTGTTTTAGTATATAACATAGGAACTAAAAGGTAGAAAAAGATAACAAATTATAATTATAATATTGATATAGATTATGTAGTATGATTACATTTTTAGTTAAGAATATATTTTTCATATTTATATTATTTATGAAAACTATATTTCGTTTTTAATTAAATTAATTATACATTTCTTTGTTTTTATATGTAAATATTATGTTGATATATGAAGAAGTTTTATATTATTTTATAAAATTAACTTTGTATTTGGATTATAGATATGAATTTGGAAAGACTCAAAATGAGAGAAAATTACAGAACGAAAAGTGAGAGTGAAGGTGTTTGACTAAAAAAATACAAGAATTATTGAGAAAAAAAATGTATAAAAATTTGTAAACAATTTGATAACAAAAAAATTATAAAAATTTGTAAACAATTTTTATATAAAAAAATCCTACATTAAATATTTAATACTAGGTGATCAAATAATAATATAATAACAAGTAAAAATAAACTTAGTTAATGAGCAATTTCATTATAGTAAACTTTAATATCATTAATTTCACTATGATAAATACTCGTGTAATAGTATGTTAAAAGATATTTAAACTTAATTCAATATTATATAAATAACTTATAAAATAAAATTTGTAATTATTTATATTATCAAATAATTTTATTCTTAATCGATATAAAATTTTCAACCATATTTACTATCTTTAATAGAAAAATTGTATTACAAGAATATTTATAAGGACTGATTAAAAAGAAAATTGAGGGATAAGAGATGAGAAGTTTTGAAAAGTGGAAAGAAAAAAAATTGGGAAGTGCAATGATAAGTAATAGTGGTGCAATGAGAAGGTTTTTGTAAAAGTATGAAAAATAGCATTGACAAAAGAAGAAAAAAAAAGCAAAAGAGAAAAAAAAGTTAACGCAGTTTGTTAGTATTTAATGCAAGGGATAACGTTGAGGCTTAAGTGATGATCAATTTGACACACTTTTAAAAGAAGAGACTTAATTGACAAAATTAAACAAAACTGATAACAAAATAAGCTATTAAGTCATCTTCAAATTTATCCAAAAGTGGAAGAATTTACATGGAAAATTTTCAAAACACAAACTACCTTATAAATGTATGAAGGAAGACAACACAAAGAAGAAGGTGACTATAAAAACATAGAAGAAAAAAGACCTTATATAAAGAAACTATAAATTTCAAAAGAGACATATTTATATTACTAGAAGAAGAGAAAGAAATATGTAAAAAAAAAGAGATATTACTCATGTAGAAAAAATCGTAAAAAAATAAAATCATAAAATCTTCAACTTCATTTACTATTTTAAAATTATTCTTTAAATATCTAAAATCATCTTATGCATTTGTATCAAATATTAAAGTTTTATATTTATAATTAAGAACAACATGGTTGGATATCAACCAATCCATTTTCAATAACACATTCAAATAAGATAATAGTAAACACAAAATGTTATCATATAATAAACATGCATAAGAAATAACAATTGATTTTTAAATAAAGCATACACTATATTTTATGAAATATTGAGTAGAAATGTCATTTGAACTTCTAGCCTATAGGCTCACCCTAACTCCCACTAAAGCAAGTCTTGTTTTTTTGAACCATAGGAGATTTTTTAAAAGTCCAAACCCCAAAAGTCACATAAAGTGGATTGGCCTAGGGTTGACCTCCAAAATTAAATTAGTTTCATTTTTAATGTATTTTCAATTTTTTCTTTCATATTTTTTTGCAATATCTATTTAGTAGTTTCAAAGTTTCACATGATATTTTATTAATATCTTTTTTTTCTTTATATATAAATATTGGTTTTATAAAAAATTATTCAAAATAATTTTTTAATTGTAATCATATTTTAGATACATAATTCCATTATTTTGAAAAGTTGAAAATATAATACGTTGAATTTGTTTAAGCTTAAAAATAAGATAATTTTGAAAGAAAAAAAATATTCAAAATAAATCATTTTTATAAGTCCATAAATTAATTATATTTGGATACACTTATAAAAACACATTTTCTTTTAATTCTTTCATGTTTTGAAAGCTTTTATGAATTTATTTTGATAGACTATTTAAAAAATATTATATATCAATAAGCTTTTAAGTTAATTTTGACAGTGAATTTCAGTTTAAAAAGAAATGGTTTTTTCTCAAAAGAATCTTCCATAAAAAATGTCAAATAAGTTATTGTTTTTATAAAACAGTGCTAATATAACTTAAACATTTTTATATAAAAAATAAATAAAATTACACACAATTTTATAGAATTTGAAACACAATAAAATATTAGAAAATGGAAGTTTGAATAATGATTTAAAAAAAATTATGCAAATAGTGTTTAATATTACTTGTAGGGGTTAAACAGTCAGTAACAATAGTTAAACACTTAGGTTTAAAGAAAGTGTTGAATGGAAAACTTGTTTAAACATAAAGGCAACAAAACACACTTTGATTTTATTGGTTTACTCAAACTAAGATACGTCTAGTTTTTTGTTAAAAACATTTTAAGAGGTTCCACTAAAAATCAAGTTTAATCGCTCCTGGTTTATAAACTAACTATACTAGTTAGACGAGTTTCATTACTCATGATATCAACGTTAGACCAATTGTCTAGAATGTTTAACTCCACTAAGTTAAACTTTACAAGTGTTTGAATTTACGTCTAAAACAATAAAGGCGTTTTTGAAATCTTACAAGACAAAAGATAATTCTTTTGGAGAGGATATACAATCAATATAATGAAATTCTAAAAACTTGTAAAAGATATTCTCAAAGATAGACTAAGGAGCATAGAAAGAGAGTAGAGGACATAGCAATATTCTTGATAGCAAAAGTTCTCTTTTTCTTCATGCAAACTCCTTTAAATAGACTTCTTTGAAAAAAATTTGTTACTTAGAACTTTTGACTTTCTTCTAAGGGTGTAATCTTTAGGATAAAGTCAGAAGTTATGTTACGTTCTAGCAGAGCAATTGTGCTGAGAGTACGAAGAAAGTAAGCATAAAACATGTAAGAGATGTTCTTGAATATCCTCCTATATCTTAACGTCATTCTAATTTTGAGTAGGTTTTTGATAAAGTTGATAATCTGCACAAAAAAAAAAGAGCACAACATAAACAAAAGAGCACATGCATTAAAACATTAGACGACCTAAGAATTTGGGCATGACATTTGTACTAACATTTAAAGCTTTTTTGTTTCAAGTAAATTCTAAAGCGTTTAGCGAGATTATATGTATCCTAGATAGTCTAACTTTCTTTTAGACGTTATTACAATTAAACGTTCTATTATAAACTCTCTAACATTTAGCGCTTATCAGACGTTAGACGCTCTTAGATATTAAACACTCTAAATCGTTTAGGCACTTAAAGAGTGACATTTAACACTTTTAACATATTGTCATAGACGATTAAGCATTATTTCATTTTAAACTTTAGGTTAAACTTCAAAACAAGATTTACTTAAACGATTTTGTCTTAGCAAAGTTTAAAAAAAAATAAAAAACTAGATATTAATACAATTCAAAAATGCATGATTAGTAGATCTTACAATATCATTTGGATCAAAAGGTTAACTTAATCAGAAAACTTTTGAATATTTAACCATGTAAATTTTATGGATGTTTAACCATAAGATTTTATGGATATTTAACTTTTTTTTAATGAAATGTTCGGTAAATTTTTTTAACACAATCCATATGAACTAAGACCATATCCCATAAAATGAAATAATTTGACATATCCTAGGAAATGAAACAATTTGACACGGGTAATATTGAGTCTACTAGTAAAACATTCTAGTATGAAGTGGCAGGAAACAAAGTTCACATAAAAAAAAAAAATAAAGACACCGTTTACAATATATGGTGCAAGAAGATTAAGATCAGATTTTGTAGAAGAAGAAAGACGCATACTCGAATGAGAGATTGGAAAATAATACCATAGAACACTATGAAGCTTCTAGAATAATATTTTGTCAAATGGAAAGTCATAAACACATCTTTATGTTTTTTAAAAGAAAAGTCTTTCTCTTGTAGATGTGCATTTACAAGCAATAACTCGCAACTATTTTTAAAAAAAATTTGCTTTCTTATGTTTCTGCTTTTTAAAATAATAAGTCTACCCAAACATATTACAAATCATAATAAGTAATTATTTTATTAAAAACACTTTTTCTATCAAAATTTAAATAAACATATCCAAGTTTCATCGTTTTCATTCTCATAACTTTTTGACGTCATAATTTTTATTTCTTTATTTTGGATCCATATATTTTTTTTCTGTTAGATTTTTACATGAAAAAGAAAGAGTATATAATAGAAACAAAAATAAACCATGTATTTTTTTTCCACTTTCTTATTTTTGAAGTGAAAGCAACTAATTCAAGATCTAGACATCTAAAAGTTGAAAATCTAAGATATATATATATAGTCCAATGTCATCCTAGGACACCTAATATTCTTGATCCACGAGATCTTGTTCTAAAAAATAGGAAACAAAAACCTTAAACATGTAGAATGTATGAGATAACACTAAAGCATGGGACAAGGTAGCATAAGAATAACATATTCAATTGAAGTTCTTGTCAGAGAAGGTAGTAATCACCTAGTAGACAATTCAGAGAAAAGAAATCGTGATTTCAAAGTATTCATTCAAACAAAAAGCAGAATATAATGCAGACAACATTCTTCATTACTACCCTGAAAGGCACCAAGTGCAAAATTAGTGTATCAACTTTAGCTTTTGGTTCAGTCCCATAAACAGTGGCAGAAAAAGCATAAAAGAGCCATGACATTGTACCACACAATCACCATCCAATTAAATTATGCATATTTCAGTTACCAAGTGTCAGATTAATACTAGATCTCCCTTTTTCCTTTTACCATCATTCTCCTTTTTCTCCCTTTTGAACCTTCTCTTGCTTGCTAAATTCAAATATCCAATGCCTCATTTCCCAAGTTTTCTCATATTCTTCCTTCTCTCTTTGATCCAAGAAAGCAATGATTCTCAGGTTTCTATTTTACACATATATCTATATCTATATAAATATGAAGATGGGGGCTAAAAGAAAAAAGTTCTACCTCACATAAATCTGCACCTCTTAAGCATTGCTCCTAACCCAGAAGGAAAAATCAGGATCAAGACAAATACAAGCCAACCTGCAGATATGGGAGTTGGAAGTTGCCGCCATGTGTTGTTCTCTTTGTGTCTTCTCTTCAGTTTAGGTAACTTAACCTTTTGTTGGAACTTCCATCCTTTTAACAAAAACACAGACAAGTGCATGTGTGTTGTATCATCCATCATGTATGTTTTTGTTTTGCTTGGCATAACTACAAAGCCTAAGAAGCTGTATATAAAATAGAGTATTGGTGTTTAACTAGAAAAGTACAATATTGAAGGCATGAAAAGCTGTAGACAGAATTCATCAATAGCAAAAATCTGAACAAGAAGTTTAATGTATTTACATAAAGTCTCCAATTTAACCTTTTATGAACAGACAAAATAGCATTGAAGGTGTTTTTCTTGGTTCACTTGGCTCAAGTCTAGTAGTACTGGAATCTAAACAAACAAAAGTAATAAGGGTAGCTATAGAAAGGCATGTATAGGTACATAATTACTCAGTTCATAAAACATGTCTGCTACATTTGGAGCAATCATGGAAGCACTTTGGGCTAATTTATTCAAGTTTACTAGTTCAATTTCAGCTACTTCTTTTCATCTGTGCTGTTGAAAAGTTGAAAGATCCTTGGTTTCTTTTACAGGTCTTGGTAAAGCCATAAGATTAAGAGAGGAAGAAAACCAAGAAATCTCATATGAATTTGGCACCAAGTTGGATGCAGTTCCTGTAGTCAACCCTACAACTCCAGGCACAGCAAATCCATATCCTACACTAAACCCAACAACTCCTCAAGCACCTGGCACAATAGGACAAACCCCATTAACTCCTACAACCCCATACATGACTCCCATAAACCCATACACAAACCCAACAACCCCAAAAACAAGCCCTACAAATCCAACTATGGTCCCACCTAGCCCTACTACAACCACTACTCCCACAACCCCAACCACTCCTGCTACTGCATCAGCAGGTGGTCAGTGGTGTGTTGCCAGCCAATCAGCTGCAGAGAGCACTCTGAAGGTGGCTCTTGACTATGCTTGTGGCTATGGTGCAGACTGTTCAGCAATTCAACCTGGAGCAGGTTGCTACAATCCAAATACTCTGAAAGACCATGCTTCTTATGCATTTAATGACTACTACCAGAAGAATCCAGCTTCTACAAGCTGTGCATTCGGAGGAACTGCTGTACTTACAAACAAGGATCCCAGTAAGACTTTTCATCAAGCATTAAAGCTTCACTAGCTCAACATGATAAAAAAAAATAAGATTAGCATTTTGATGTCTTCAAAACAGACATGAGAAACTTTGCATTCAATGTTTTCAAAGCTACAGCCTATGAACAAACCAGAAGTTTTCATCCTCATGTTCCCATATCAAATATACCTTTTCATCCTAGCAGTCTCTCATACATGCCCTTTACAGTACAACTCGTATGATGCCTCTACTAATTCAAAACTTTTTGTTTATATTCATCAACATATATCCCTACATGCATACGCACATATATATAAATATAGAGAGAGCTATATGGTGACAGAAAACCAACAGACCAAAAAGGAAAAGTATGGATATATTCAGAGAAACAAGATTGCTAAGCATAGATCTTTCCCTGAATCCCTCTGTCAGTAACTAATGAATATTCTGAAATCTCAGCTCTATAACATACTGAATTTCTCACCAAAATTACTTATGTCATAATTCATGAATCCGTAGATCATGAACTACACTCACTTATCTAAGTTTTTTTTATTGGAATTGTAGTGTTAGAAAATCCCACCGTGCCATATCTGTTAACAATAACATGCTCTTCTCCACATCATTTCAGGTAATGGGAACTGCCGCTATACATCATCCAAAACACCAATGTGAGAGAATTTCTTAAACTATATATTACTCACCCTACTATGAATAAAAACATCATATGTAACTATATCTCTGAATTCCTAATATATGTATTGTTCATGCAGGATGAGTCCACCAACACCAACTTATGTAAGCCCCCCAACTCCACCAAGCACTATGACTCCAACTACCCCAAGTACCATGACTCCAACTACCCCAAGTACCATGACCCCAACTACACCAGGTATTATGACACCAACTGCACCAGGTATGACAACAATTCCTGGTGGAGCATCAGTGTATGGTTCGGGACCAACAGGAAGCCCCAATATAGCCACATCTGTTTCACACTCTGAATTGCTGTTATTTACCTTATTTGGCTTGTGGGCTTCACTTCATGTACAAAACTACACCTAGATGATGAACAAAGGGCATTCATTCTTCCTCTAAAACACCAGAAATTACTCGGTCTTCAGCAGTTTTGCAAGACTTCAAGGTGGCAGAGTCAACATGGCCTATTTGTCATATGAATTCTCCATTAAAACTAGTACTACATCACATAAATGTATCTCTGATAGATCATAAAGCATGAGAAACTGATAGGCTTGTAGACAGATATTTTACAATATTAGCAGAGAAGAATAAATTATTAGATTATCTACTTCCATTCAGAACTTCTGCTTAAACTGATATCAGCTATACTCACAACACTAATTCAGATGAATGTATCTTCACCTAATATGGCCATGCATTAAGTAACATTGCTATACCAGGAAACAGTTGCAACAATGTTGATGGAAAGATAAAATGTTTAAACTTAACTTTATTAATTAGGTGTTGTTCGTGCTTACACATCAGCGTGTCGTTCAATCCTGATGCAGTATTGTTTTATTTTATCACAGTTCCAATAAAAAGTATTTTTACAGACACAAACAGATGTTAAAGACTTAAATATAAAGCATAAATTTAAATTAAAACGAATATAAAATAAAAATATTATATGCAGAAAAAAAATCATCTATATAGTGTATTAGTTTACTAAAAATTTTGTTAACATAAATACCCTACAAATAATTTCATTAGTAATTAGTTCATCAATCAACAGTGCATGATAACGTGATTAAATACGTCTTTTCTGCAATTATTTCTGCAGAACCTTTGAAAAAATGGAAACTCAAGATTCAGATGTCGAATCAAAATAAATATCTAACAAGATGATTATTTCAGTTGAATTTATTAATTTTTTAAAATAACGCTATCAGGGTATTAATAGTATAATACATGTCCATTATGTACAAGTATCTATCAACAAGAGGATAATAATAATATTTATGTCTATTATGTACAAGTATCCATTAAAAATATTTAATATTTGTTACAAATTTTATTTACAAATATTCATAAATACGGATTTGTTTCTTATTATCCCTGAGTATCAAAATGAATTACGAAGATAGTCCACAAAAATAAAGTCATCAGATTTCATAGAAGAAGCCCAATTGGCCCATGTGAGTCAGTGCAGTTTTCCTATTTGATAACTGTGTATGGATAAAAGCACTCAAAACCAAACAATACCTTGAAATCAAATCACACAGCAAATGAAAAAGGAAATGCTACAATATATATATATATATCAACTATACTATCAATTTTGTGTACAAATATTCACAAACATATAAGTATTTTTATCATTTTGAAGAGTGCATACACACTCAAAGTTTGAAGAGTAAATCAATAACTTCTTCTCCTATAGTTGAAACCATGAACAATAAATAACCAATTGCATTGGAAAGAGTTTACTGAAAATTTGGTCTCTACTATCAAGACAAAAGTTCACTAAAAGTAGCTGAAATCGATGATTAAATTCAATTAACTGATTTCGTAATTTCATGGAAGAAATTAGCCAACAATATCGTCAATTTCAGTAACCACATTTATTGAGAGGGTTCATAGGGAAGTAGCCAGTTTAGATAATTTTTTTATTTAAAGAAAAAGTAATCGGAATTAAAATTACTTAAAACAATTATTTAAGAACATCATAGTTCTGTAATTTATTGTCTTTAAAAAAAATTCTTTATAGGCTTAATACCTTTTTTGGTCTCTCAAGGGAAATATTCAAATTGATCTTACCTTTTTTAAAAAGTTAAAAACGATCACAACTTGTGAAAAAACGGGTTAAGTTAATCTTTTTTCTCTTATGGCGTCAAAATTTTAACGGTGCAGCTGTCACCCTGGACAAAACATAACGAGGTGTCCAGTTTTAGTGATTTCGTAGTGTGTAAAGGTGAATGAGGTGTAAAATCAAAAATTGGACAAAAAAATTAAAATACGTGACAATGTACTATGAGAGGTTAAAATAAAGAGATTAGGGTTAGAATGAAATCCATTTGGGATTAAACATTAGAGTGAAAGTGGTGTTCAAATTGGAATCAGTATTTGTCTAGTTGAAGTTGAAATTTGAAGAGCGGATTGAAAGCGTAAGTCATGTTAGTGTTTATGTTCTTATAATTTTCTGAATGGGTATATATATATATATATGCTTGAAAAACTATGGAAAATGCATCTTAGTGGTGGTCGTAATCATGATAGCGGAAGTTTTTGTATATGAAGTGAGCCAAGCACCGAGACAATGCACCTTGCTTCATGGTTGCCACAATCCCAATTGAAGCAACAAATATGATCTGCAGCCGTACTTCTATCACATTCAGGCTTTTGTATGCAGAATTGCAGCTCTTGCAGTTCACATGGGACCAGTACCTGTTCAAATTAAATTGTAACCAACAATCTCAGGTAGCGGCAGGTTAAGAAGGGCAAAGGAAGCACCTCCCCCACCCAAAAACAAGCATTCCAAAAGTTGTTTATGAAAAATGCACAAGAGAAAAAAGGGAATCAACTATTTGTTGTAATTTATTTTTCATCAACTGTTCATGTGAATCTTGGCTAATTGATGGAGATTCACTAACCACATGACCTGAGACAAAGAACCGCTCAAGCAATTGGAGAGCACCAAAGTCAAATGGGTACCCATTTGGAACGGTTAACAGGTACAAAAATTGGACGAACGCAAACCCTAATTCCTTTTTTTTAACCCCTCAAGTTAAAATTTTGACGCCATAACCAAGTTAAAATTTTGACGCCATAACCAAAAGAAATCAACTTGACCCGTTTTTTTATAAGTTAAATATTTTTAACTTTTTAAAAAATGTAGGACCAATTTGAACATTTCTCTTTTTAGGGACAAAAAAGCTATTAAACTTTTTTATAAGTACTTTTAAGATAAAATATGAAGAAAGTAAACTTATGTATTTCATAGAACATTTTAATTTTTTATTTATTCGTAAATTAATGCTAACTTAAAAGAAGTTCGTTTTACATATTTTTTTCATTTTGAAAAATCTTGTGAAAACGTTGATGCAATCATATTCTATTCCATTAACTACTAAAAAATTGTATAATTCTAAAAGAGGTTGGGATGATACACATCACAGGAAATCATGAAGTGGAAATTGGAAGCTTTCGACGTCAACACAAAGAGGATGATGTTATCTTGCGTAATTGTTGTTTTCTATTTTCAAATTTAAAATTTCATCATCCATCTTAAGGATCTTATTTACTTTATTCATGATATCACCAAAATATTACATCACACATAAAAGTTAATTTATATTTTGTTTATATTATTTATTAAAAAATAATTTTAATATATCTAGTTTCATGTTATTTAGAAATTAAGGTCAAAAGTAATTAAATAAATATTTTATTTATAACACTTTGAGATTATGTCTTTTATTAATAAAATTGTAAAAAAGTTTTAAATTTTGTAACAGAATATACTTTAAAAGTGACAATTAATTCTAAATATGTACATTAACATATTTGATATCAAAAATAGATTTTGAAAGCAATCTTCATTCAATGCGTATAATTGACCGGTCAATTAAAAAAAGAAACTAATTAAAAATAGAAAACTAAAAATAACAATGTCTTCTTCTTTAAAGACAAAATTAAATGATAAAACATTTAAACAAAAACAAAAATTATTTTTTTACTTCTAATAAAATAAATGTGTTTATGAAAAACTCAATTAAAAACAATTGAAATTATAAAATAATTAAACGTCAAATTTATTAAACTATAAACCTCACCTACCTTGTATAGAATTGGTTCATGCAAATTCAATCATTTGGATTGAATTTACACGTAAGCAAAGAATACCGAGTTGAAACGTAACTTATTAACATAAGGTCAAACTGCATGTTCATGTGTACCATATGCGTTCTTCCATTTAATTTTTACCTAATTTTATATTATTTATGGACATTAATATTATACATTATCCATTTTATATAGATGTATATGTGTAGTTATCAGGATACTGTAACGTTTGAATGAACTTTTGAGAATTTCACGTAATCGTGTGGTGGTGGATGCTTGGAATATTCCTTCTTATAACTCTTGTTTTAAAATTTTTGAGACCCACCCCCATCTACTTTTTTCTTATAATAATATAATATACAAAACTTGTAATGTAATGTGCATAATTAATAATTTATGAATATAAGGAGAACACTATAGTTAAATTGGATTCTTTTATTAAATATGTATAGGTTATAATTCATGTACATTGGTGAACCACTTAAAATCAATATGATTGTCAAACTTAAATGACATATGATTGGTATATAAGAAGGATTAAGAATACTAATTGATGCTTGAGTTACAATTGAATTAATCAATTATACTAAAACAATTGATAATTAGAAAATATTATTTAAAATCAAATTCTAAATCTCGATTTTAGGATAAAAATATTAGTTTCACATTTTAGAACATTTAAATCATTACATAAAATAATTAATTCAAAATTTATAGAAAAGTTGTTTAATTTTGTACTGGTAAACAATTTGATTAAATTTACACTCATAAATCATTTACCTTGCAAGCCTAGTATTTATAATTAAATAAATAATTTACCTAGAAAAATGTAAAACGTTACATATAGTTTGTCTGTTTCTTTATTTTCAATTTGTATATAAACTAACTCTTAAATAATGAAAAGTTAATTTCATTCTTTATGCTTTTTTTCCTAATTTTTATTTGGAAAAACTTGTTCAAGCATACCTTTTACCTTTTACGAATTTAATCGATTTTTATAATAAGTTTTTATTTATAAACCTTGAGTTGATAACTTAAATTATAATTCACTTTTCTTTTATTTTAACGTATGTTTTTTTGGATTTTTGACGTTTAATCTTGTTCATGTCATATTGATAATGTTAAGTGGACGTCAATAGACATTGGTTGCACCAATACGAACATAGAAATTAACGTCGATCCTCCATGTCTGACATCACTCAATTCTGAGCGTCCATTGTCTCGCGCTGAGCGCAAAAATCCTTAGATTGTCACTGGAAAGAAGATGACGTCGGATGTGCACTAACTGACTTTCAAATTGTTTTTTTTTAAATAAATCCATTTTTACAATAAAATCATACCTGAAAAACAGAAAATGATTTCAGCACATAAATATAATATATTTTGTGTTTCAAGTTAACAGAATACTAAAGAATCTAAAAGACAATTCAAAACTTAAACTTAAACTAAAGCAAATTAATGTTCAACAATAATAAAAGTCTAGGCATGGGCATGTCCTAAGTCCATCATTTTATACTTATAATATATTCAAAATTAAATCAACAATATATTGCGAAAATTCAATCTAAAAAGTTTACAATGTCAATCATAATAACACAAGAAACTTAATCAAATAATGCAAAATCACATATGAAATAATCATATCTCTAAATAACCAATAATATTTCAAAACTAAAATTCATATATGTTATAACTAAGAACCCAATCACAAGCATACCCAAGACTCAATCACATGCATACACAAAAAGTAACAACCAAAAAACATATGAAAATCTAGTGAAGGGAAATGGAGAAGTGGGGAAGTGTTTTGCAAGCTGCACCACCGTTCAAAAATGCGCACAATATCGTCCTAAAATCGTCGCCCAAGAACACGCCAAGAACTTCACCAAAAGCCAACGAAAATGTATTTTAACCGGTTCAAATGGAAGATAATTCATCAAAGCGTAATGTAATCGGAGTAAAAATGATTTAAAAAAGGGCAAATGGGAGAAAATTGTACCTCAATAGCAATGGCTCGCGAAGAAGAAGATGAACAGTGAATTCGTGTAACTGTTGCTCGTGCTTGCGGGTTGGTAAATATCAGGGATTTAGATGTTGGCTCCCTCCCAGCCGACATCTAAATCAATTTACATGTCGGCCCCCTTCCTCAACCGTCGTCTAAGGCCTTTAAAAATTAATTTTGGCGCTGGAAATGAGGCATTTACGGAGCGAGTTGAGGTTCAAGGGTGAGGGGCCGACGTCTAAGGGTAATGTAACATGCCTTTTAGGTTACTTTCTGCAGACGATTTTGTGTTCGAGGGTTTGGGGACTGACGTCTAAAGACAATTTAGATGCCGGAGTGTGAGGTCAGACGTCTAAACCCATGTAGAAAATCACTTTTGGGTTATTTTTGCATACCATTTGGCGTCCAACGTGGCCAATCGACATGTAAATGAGCTATAGACGTCGGGGGATAGAGGGGCGGACGTCTAAATGTAATAGAATTTTTTTTTCTACTTTCTCGCACATTTTTGGCGTCCAATGAGGGGGACTGACGTGTATAGTAAATTTAAACGGCGGGACCCCATAACCGACATCTGAAGTGAAATTTTATTTATAAAACTGTCACCGGTCATTTTTAACATTAGATTTTTTGTTGTCAAACTTTATACGTGTGACGTTATACACAATTTCTACATTAGTAATTGTAAGACCCATAAAAATAAAAATATATATATATATATATAGTAGTAAATTTTAGCATTTTATTAGTAATAATAATTTTAGTGGATAGAAAAATGTAAATTTTGGATATAAAATTATAGTAATTTTATAAGGAGAAGTTAAAATTTTTGATAACTTATTTAGTATTTTTTTAAGAAAATCGAATAGTAAAAATTGAATAGTGAATAGTAAAAAGTGAATAGTAAATAGTAAATAGTAAAAAAAAAATAATAAAAATAAATTTTCAGCATTAAGATTCCTTAGCATGGAAGAAATTAGTAGGTAGAAACTAAGATCAGATTTGGTGAGTAAATGATTAAAATATTATTTTTTAAATAATATTAAAATAATAAATAATATTAAAATATTAATGAATAGTAAATTTTTTTTACCTATAAATAGCCATAGGAGGGAAAGGTATTTTGCACCAAAAAAAAAAAAGAGGAATCAAGTGAGAGCTTGAGAAATAGAGAAGAAAGAGTTAGGGAGAAATTTTTAGTTGCAAGAAGAGTAGAGGTTCTGAAGAATTTCAGGGAAACAAATTCGGAGTAGGAGATAAGTCTGGAATAGAGGTAAGGGGAGCTAATCTTTCTTGTATATGATTTTTATCCATGTTATGATAATGAATATGAGTTATGAGTATGTTAAAATTTTGGTAATGGTAGTTATCTATTCACTTATATAAATTTAGTTTTCATGATTATAATTTTCTTATTTTCAAGTTAGTATGGTAAAAATTTTCTTTTAATTATTTTGACCGTTGGATTTAGCTAAAATTTTAATATATGAATCTTAAGACCTATTTCTTCACTTTGACCGTTGGGATTTGTAATTAGAAGTCTGTACTTAGAGAAATAAATCCTGCATGTTTGAGTAAATTAATTACCCCTGTAGATCTATTACTGAGTCATCTCGGTAAAATATATATTACGACTTATTTGACCGTTAGATCAACTTGAAAATTTTATATATGATTCCTAAGATATATTAATACACTTTGACCGATCGGATTATAAATTGAAAGTCTATGTTTGGAGAAAATAATTTTTAAGTTTTGAAAAATCTGATGAACACTATATTTCCGTTCTTAAGTTATTATGGTAAACATTTCATATATATTTTATTTACCGTTAGATTGAGCCCAAAATTTAGTATGTAATTCATAAGACATATTAAGTCATTTTGACCGTTCAGATTTGAAATTAAATGTCTGTGATTAGGGAAATTAGTTCCGCATTTTGAGTATAACCAAAAACCACTTAAAATTCTGCACCTGAATTACCTCGGTAAAACCTCAATATCTATCTAGTTAACCGTTGGATCAACCTGAAATTTTAATATGTAATTTATAACAAATAGTGAATTATTGTGACCATTCAGATTTGAAATCGGAGTTACAGATTTATAGATATTAATTTCGTATCTTCTCAGGGATCTCAATATTGCTTAATTTCTATTTTTTGATATCTATATTAACTTTCGGTGTTAATATTATATGCTATTGTTTTAAATCTGTAAATAAGAAATTTGTTAAAAACTAGTTGAGGAACGCTTTGGCTAAGGAAAGATTTGGTACTTAAGTTGTCCATTGTGACGCACCTCTCTTTCCTGGAAGTATACTCGACGAGTTTTTAACTTAAATCCTATTGAACAGATTATGTACTGTTAAATTATTGTGTAATATATCTTGTTGGAATATATTCAGTTTGTATGATTTCTGAAATAATTGGACTTTATTAGATTTGAATTTATGCATCTGAATATGATTGTGAATTATAATGATGTGATTTATGTGGAGAGTATGTGAATGTATGCGATATAGTCAATTTGTATGACTTTTGGGATGGATGGACGTGATGCATATTGGTGTATGCATTCTGATTTGGTGTTTGATGCATATTGGTGTATGCATGATGCATATTGGTGTATGCATGATGCATATTGGTGTATGCATGATGCATATTGGTGTATGCATGATGCATATTGGTGTATGCATTCTGATTTGGTGTTTGATATATATTGATGCATGCAATGTGGTTTAGTGTGTAACTCATATTTGTTTATGTAATTTGATCTGGTATAGTGAGCATAGTATGGTTTGATATCGAGGTATGTTTATTGTATTGAATTGTTAGCTCACCCTTACATGTGTGTGCATGTGAATGCGATGATCGTATAATGCGTGATATTATACGGGAGCAGATGAAGGAATGTCGTCTGAAGCAATACCAATGAAGAAAGAGATCGAAGATAAGTTAGAAGGATTCAAGTTATACTTAGGAGTTTATAGTTGAAATCTGAGTTTAAAATATGTATATCAACTGTGAATTTTTAAGTGTGAGATTACGGGATGTTACCGTAAATATAATAATATGAATTATCCAATGTGAGATATTGAGATGTTACAGTAATTAACACTTTTACGTTTATTCTGTCATTTAATTAATTTATTTTATATCTATACTCTAAAGAAGATTTATCTCTACACATTTTTTTTTCTTTCAATTTTATCTTTTAATATTATTCTTTTCAATTTAAATAAAAATATTTTCTGATTTTATTTTTTTGACTATTTTTTAAAATTAAAATAATTATTCATAATTCAAAAATAATTTATATAACAAAAAAATTATAAAAATTATAAAACTTATTTATAACCCATAATTTTTATAAATTAAAAGCTATTCAATTTTTTATTTTAATAATTAAAAATCATTTTATATTTTAGTATTTTTTTTCTTTAATAGAAAAGTGAAGGGCGCCCCCTTTCACAAGAAATACACAAATTTCACTAAATTATTTCTTTAGATTGGAATGCAGAGTGTTTCACCTCCAATATCTCATCCTGCATCTCCAACTTTTTCAAAACTTTATTTTTAATTATAATAAACATTTTTGCATTTTCTTTTCTTTTTCATTTAAAAACAATTTTCACTATCTTAATAATAATTTAATTTAATTTAATTTAAAATTTAAATATTATTTAAAATGATTTTGTATTTTAATAATTATTAAAATATAATTTATATTATAATAATAGTTATATTAAAAACATAAAAATAAAATAAAATAATAATAATAATAATAATAATAATAAATAATAATAATAATCAATTTGATTTAATATATTCAAATATATTAAATTATAATAAAATATTAAAATAAATTAAATAATTATTAAATTTTAAATAAAAATTGAAAATTTTAAAAAACTTATTTATATATTAAAATCTATAAAATATGTTAATACTTTTGCTTTTTATTTAAAATTTAATAAATATTAAACTTAAATAAAAATTATAATATTACTTATTATATTTTTATATTTTAATAGTTAATAAAATATAATTTATATTTTTTAAATAGTTCTATTAAGAAAATTGAAAAATAATAACTAAAATAAAAATAAAAATAATAACTAAAATAAAAATAAAAATAAAAATAAAAATAATATTTAAAATTATATTTAATATATTTAAATATATTAAATTATATTAAAATATTAAATTAAATATAATATTTTAAAATTTAAAAAAAACAAAATTTTGAAAAATTTGTTAATCGGATATAGATATCCGATAAGTTATGACTCAGATATCCATATCCGATAAAGAATGTTTTTAAAATTTTATTTTATATATAAATTTTAATAATTATTTAATTTAATTTAATATTTTAATATAATTTAATATATTTAAATATTTTATTTAATATAATTTTATTTGTTATCTGATAAATAATTGTTTTAAAATTTTATTTATTATTTAAATTTTAATAATTATTTAATTTAATTTAATATATTAATATAATTTAATATATTTGAATATATTAAATATTTTATTTAATATATTTTTACTTTTTTGTTATTACTTTTATTTTAATTATTTTATTTTTATATTTTTAATATAACTATTATTATAATATAAATTATATTTTAATAATTATTAAAATATAAAATTATATTAAATAATATTAGAATTTTAAATTTAATTATTATTAAAGTGGTGTATGTAGAGTCTTTCTAACAAGAAAAAGAAAAGAAAATAAACATATATTTATTAAAATTAAAAACAAGTTTTTTTATAAAGTTAAAGATGTAGGATAATGATGAGATGTCAGAAGGTTAAAAGTAGAATTTTTGAAAGCATAGGATAAGATGTTAGAGGTATAGGATGAAACACTCTGAAATGGATAAGGGCTTTAATTCAAACATACAGCCACATTTAAGGAATTAATTAATTTTTAAAAATATCTCAGCCTGTGTATTACTTTAATGTCTTTCCAGATATTTTTATTTATTTTTAATTAACTGAATGCTTAATACTGTAAAATCCTATTTGTATGACAATCACTCTATATCATAAGTTGAAATTATGAATCATATTCAATCCAATCATTTTCAAAGTTGTTAAAAACACAATTTCTTTTATATCATATCTCCAATTATCAATTTCATTAAATAACGATAAATTTAAATTTATTAACTTTATAATGTCAACAATTATCCAACCTAATTTATTTTCATGTGTACTTTTTAATATGAAAAATTAGGTTAAATAGCTCATCGTAAATATGTGTTCAAAATATTATATAAATAAATATAAATATCATTATTTTAATTTTAAATTCGTTCATATAATATTGTTAAATCAATCACTACATTAAAATATTATTCCTTTTGAAATTTAAAACCTTATCATGATTTTTTTTTAAGTTTTGTTTTCACCTAAAACATGATTAGAAAGTATTGTAGAAGGATTTCTAAAATGAATTCCTAATGACACCCTTATTTGTGAAAAGTTAACCCACTTGCAATATTTTATGGAATGATGTGAATCCACATTTGGATGTCTCGTCCTCTTTGTCTCCAGCCGTAAACCATTTCAAACTACTTATGATGTCTCAAAACACAAATTTCTGTCCTTTCTGGTTTGTCTTTATACTATGAACTTGTAATACTTTAAATTGTATAAAATATAAAGAAATCATAAAGTTAATATATCTTCCACTAATATTGATTTCCTTTTACTTCATAATTCCTCCTTTTGAAAGACATTTCCTTGAAGAAATAACGGCTCAATTTAAGGCATTAAACTAAAATTATACTGAAGTCAAAATTGTAGAAAAAGTAGGTTTACACTAGCTGAGATAAGACACCAAAAACAAGGTTTTATTTAAAGTGATTAAATCCAAATTGTACATATTTAAAGAGATTAGAAAGATTTTATCATATTAATATACATTAATGCTTTTGGTCAAACAAGAAAAAAATTAGTCATGTATAGTTATAGCCATGAATAATTAGTTTATGGTCAGTTATGTTCTACCTATTCAATGTACTTTATTTTTGTTCAATATACTGAAAAAGTATATATGAGATTCATCTTCCTTTGTGCTGAATATGAGCTAAACCCAAAATGCAAATAAGAAATAATAACAAACTAATTAAAGATAAAAATTATTGTGCATACAGTTTGTTACTAATACAATTTATAAAGACTTAATTTATAGAAAATGAAATATCAACCCAAAAGACTCCCTAAGCAACAAATTTGGGAGGTTTCTCCATGTAAATCTCTTCTTGCAAATCGTTTTTGAGGAATTTGACCAGTGGATAAAGAGGTAATTGTTGGAGAGTCACCATGACTATAAATAAACTAACAAAAAACCATCTTTTCCATGGGAAAAAAAGCATATATGAACAAGTTAAACGCAATGGTGACAAAAGAGAGGTCAGAAGAGACAACAACGAAAGAAGTCATGGATGAATAGGAGAGAAAAATCTTAAAAAATCCAAGATTCTTCAATTAAGGCACCTAAAAAAGGAAAAAGAGCAACATCAATGCTTTGAATAGTTGCCTGAGAGAAGAGGAGACGTGCATTGCACACGATGACCTCGACGCTATGAATTACTACTAGACATATCACCATGCACGACGAAAAAGGAGCAAATTCATAACTTCAAAAGGCGTTAAGAGCGCGTAGGAGCTCCGATGAAGGCGTCGTTAGTGACATGGTGGTTGTCTGACCGAGACGATCAAAACCATGTGATCATCGATTGAAACTTGAACTTCAATAGTGGCAGCGGTAGACAATAGCAGTAGACGGCGGTGTCGCCGGTGACAATAGATGGCGCCACCGCCGACAACAGATGTAGTGCCAAAAGCACCAAAAACTTTTTTTCAAAAGAACCTTAAGCTTTAGATACCATGTTGAATATAATGAGAAACTATATATAAGATTAATCTCCTTGTGTTATATATATATATATATATATATAGGGTCCTCTATTTATAATAGAAGAAATATGGACTAAGCCCAAAATACAAATAAAAATAAAAAAAATTAACTAAAAAAAAAGATAAATATAAAATAAAATAATATATCTAACAATTTTTAACGTGATTAAAGAATCATGAGTAAAACGCAGAAAATAACTAAAATAATAATAAAAATATAAATATATATTGATGAGTAAACAAAGAATAAATTATTTTAATTATTATTAAAATAGAGTTTTTATCAAATTTTAAAAAATACATATTATTAAGACTAGTAAAAAAATATAAAAAATGAAAATCATATAGACTAAAATAATCTATAATGAAATTTCTTGTCTTTATAATGATATCATACAATTAAAATTTTAAAACAAATGAAATAAGAAAAAATTAATACTAAAATAAAGTTGGTTGTAATTTATTTATGTAATATAGTTTATAATATATTTATTTTATAATAATTTAATTTTATATTATGTTCTTTATTAAATATTAAATATTATATTATACCTTTAATTTTCATTTCTTTCCTTGTATATATATTCTTTTTTTTTGCGTTCCATACTTCTTTTCCTTATAATCTTTTGGAATGACTTTTCATCCTTTATTCTGGTAGACTACGTCACTTAAAAGGTAAGACAAACATTTGATTTCTTATAAATTAATTATGTTTTTGAGAGAAATGAAAGTATACTTCTAGTTAACTATTTATAACTCATTCTTAGTACTGTGAAGCTTAATTCAGTTCTATATAGTTTAGTAGTGTGAGATGTTTTTCTCTATTTAGCTATATAATAACAATTTTATGTAAAGTTTGAAAAATACAAAAAAGAAATCCTTCCTAGTGTAGTATAATATTCAGATATTTGAAAGTTGAATCATGTTCTTCTTGTAAAAGATTCAAACGATAACTTGTTTTTTTCAAACTCTTGAGGGTTGATTATGTTTCTTTTTTTCTTCTAACTTTCTTTATGTTTGTTAAAATTAAGTTAGCCCTTAATGATATCTTGACATTTATAAGCTTTTGTATGTTGAACCACATTAGAGTTTTAATATTTTAGAGTTTTATACATTTTAAACTTCCAACACAGAAATGTTGGGCATATAACACTAAGCGAAACATATAAATCCTAGTGCAGTGTGAATGTAGGCGTACAATACTAAGACATTTGTACGCTGAACCACATTAGAGTTTTATACATTTTACCAACACACCAATGTTGAGCATCGAGAGAATAACTTCATTGGTTTAAAGTTTCGCAGGAAGGGATCCTTTGGTCCAAATTTTTGAACAAATCCTTATTGATAAATAAATTTAAACAACACCATAGATTGACCATGGGATAGAACAAAACAATCAAAATTGCAGACAATAGTGCTCTCAAATCTATAGCCAATTTAAAAGGAAAAAAATTGTTTAATATAGAAGTTGAACGAAATAAAACTATACAATATGTAAAACATAGAAGGCAATATATATATATATATATATATATATATATATATATATATATATATATATATATGAGTTTTAACTTACTTCGTGAAGGTTGAGTTGTTTACAAAATTTAATATCAAGGTATTATTGCTATTGCTCCATGAACTTTTTACTTCATCGTAAAAGCGATTTAGGAACTTTTCATAAAAGGGGTTTCTTTGAAACTTCTTTTTCATTTCTTTAGGCCATCTTTCTCGTCTACATAGTCCCCTCCTCATCGTCACGCCAATCTACCTCGTTATTGACTTGGAACAACTCATTATCGAAATGTCACCCTCCCATTGGTCACCAAACATGTCATGTTCTTCAACAAAAAAGGTCTTGAGAGTCATTATTGGTATTGTCATTGACTACCTAACTGGTAATGTTATTGTCGTCAACTTCCCCTATCTTAGTAGCAACGGCCTCAACCTCATCATTACAACATTTTTCACAACCTTCATGTCTACATAAAATTCGTCAATAGTCGCACCAACGTCGCCTACCTACGCAATGGTCTTCGACCTATTGATTTTTTTTAATCAAACTTCGTGTGTAGTCGTGAATGTAGGTATACAATACTTAGGCATTTGTACGTTGAACCACATTAGAGTTTTAGATGTTTTTAACTTCCAACACACCAATGTTGAGCATGCAATACTGAGCATAAAATATACTTCCTAGTGTAGTGTGAAAGACGAGATAAAGTCTCTTCATAAGAGTAAAACATGGTCTTTAACCAAGATACCATAAGGAAAGAAGGTTTTGGAAACATATGAGTCTATAGGTTAAATGAAGAACCAGACGATAATAAAATATATAAGGTTAGGCTCATAGTGAAAGGGTCCAACAAAAACAAGGAAATTACTTTACAAAAAATTTCTCTCCTATTGTCAAGATGACTACCATAAGAATCATCTTAAGTATAGTAGTGGTAGAAAATCTTTATCTAAAACAGTTATATGTCAAAATTGCATTCCTATATAGGGATCTTGAAGAGGAAATCTTTATGGCACAATCACAAGGTTTTGAAGCACAAGGTAAGGATAATCTTGTATGCAAGCTTCATAAAATCTTGCATGGATTGAAACAAACACTAAGACAATGGTACAAGAAGTTTAATAAGTTTATGAGAAATTGAGTTTTTTTACAGATGTGAAGAAGATCATTATTGTTATGTGAAAAAACATATTGATAGTTATACGATCATTGCTTTATATGTTGATAACATGTTGATTGTAGGAGTAATATGGCAAAAATTAACAGGTTGAAAAAGCAATTGTTAGAAAACTTTGAAATTGAGGATCTTGGTCCAGCCAAACAAATTATTGGTATGAGAATCTCCAAGGATAGATCTAAAATTATATTGAACATATGTCAGGAGAAATATATAGAAAAATTGCTTAATATACTCAACGTTGGAAATGCTAAAATCAGGAATACACATTTGGGAACTCACTTAAAGTTTTTAAAAGGGCAATCTTCTTAAACAAATGAAGAAGAAAGTTACATGTCTAAAGTTCCATATGCATCTGCAGTGGGGAGCTTGGTGTATGTTATGGTTTGCACTAGACCTGACATAGTACATGCAGTAGGAGTTGTGAGTAAGTTTCTATCAAATCATAGAAAGAAGTATTGGGAAGGTATGAAGTGGATATTGAGATATTTGAGGGGCACTTCAAAGATGCATTTGTCTTTTAGAAGAAGTAATCTCACTTTACAAGATATTTCTAATGTAGACTTGGAGAAGATCTAGATAGTAGAAAGAGCACAACATGTTACATTTTTACGTTGGGTGGTACAACTATCAGTTGGAAGTCTAAACTTCAAGGAAGAGTCTCCCTCTCAACCACTAAAGCTGAGTATGTAGCTATCTCAGAAGCAGCGAAGGAGATGATATGATTAAAGAACCTTCTAAAAGAATTAGGAAAAAAGCAAGATGACCCTCCATTGTACAATAATAGTCAAAGTGCTATATATCATGCTAACAATCTAATTCTTCATTCTAGATGCAAGTACATTGAATTGAAGTATCATTTTATTAGAAACTTGATAAATGATGGAGACACGTCTTTGTCAAAGATTCCAGGTGAAGAGAATCTAGCTTATATGTTGATCAAGATTATTACAACAAATAAGTTGATGCTTTGTATTGGTTCAATTAGCCTTCAAGAGTAACTGATGATAAATGCAATTACACTAGATGATATATGTAAATCAAACTCCAAGTGAAAGAACTGTTAGTATTGTGGAGCTTAATTTAGTTTCACATAATTTAGTATTGTGATATATTCTCTATTTAGTAATATAAACAACTCTATGTAAAGCTTGAAAGACAAATGTGTGTATATATATGTATATATATACACATATATATGTATATATATACACATATATATGTACATATATACACATATATGTACATATATACACATATATGTGTATATATGTACATATATACACATATATGTACATATATATGTGTATATATATACATATATATGTGTATATATATGTATGTATATATATATATATACATATATATATATATATATATATATATGTATGTATGTATGTATATAATACTTCCTAGTGTAGTATGGATGTAGACGTCTCAAACATTTGTACTCTAAACCACATTAAATTCTTTTGTTGTTTATTTTTTTTCTCTTTTCTTTTATTGTCTTGTTCCTAACACTTATCTCTTAAGGATGATGACAAATCTATTCCAACATCTAAAATTGGGTCCTTCAAACATAAGTTGATACTATAGTTTATATTTCCTTAATATATCAAGATCTACAAAAACACAACTTTCTTGAAAGATTATGATTGTGCCATTCAAATCCCATAAAAGAGTATATGTTCCTACAAAAATGTACCTTAGAAGTCACTATAACTTGTCAAGAGTTCTTGCTAATACTTTAATCCATCATGTTCACCAAAAGATTAAGAATTGCAATGCATAATAAGAGGAGATTGTTCAATAGAAGATTAAATTCAAAGCTCACTCTGAATATCTTATAGTAGTAATAAATGACAACGCTAACTCTAAAGTTGAAGCAAACAACAACTAAAATATAAGCAAAAGCTAAAACAAAGGCTAATGTTGACACCACTAAGACTTAAAAAAATTAATATAAAAGAAATAAGATTTTTATTCAATTAATTTCATTTGAAACAACACACCAACCTCTATATATAGAACTTAGTTATGTAGTAATAATTATAAAGAAATCCTAACAACTTCCAACAATTTATAATAGTACACTTAATACCATATTGACAACATAAAGATAAACACAAATGTTGAAGTTGTTGCAAAAAGAAGTTGAAGTTCTTATAAAAGATGTCAATGTTTAACATCCTTATTAGACATGTTATATCTTTCACTCCCCTAAATAGTCAAACATTGCCACTAATGCTACACATACACATGTATATGTTTGTGTATTTTTTACATTATTTGCTTAGACACATTTAAACATTTATATTAGACTCGTTAGAGTCTCATCTTTTAATACATTATCATATTACAAGTATTTCAATGTTTATTGTCTATCGAATGTCTTTCTTTTATTTCCTATGATATTTGATTTTTGTGCTATGATATATCTCATATTATGATATAATTACACTACTATTTTTTATGCTTTCATCTTTTTATAAACTTTGATTTCTCTATAATATTGATCACATGTTTTATATGATATATCCTTTATAGTATCTATTAAATGATTTATGGATTACTAAAGTAGGCAAATGTTGAACAAACATACATGCTTCAATGGTATTTTTCTAGGCATATATAAATAAAGCTTACTTCACAAACAAAAAAAAAGAAAAAACTAATATCCTATCCATGGTTCAATGTGACAAATAAAAAAAAAAGTGAAAAAACTTTTAATTGCTAAAATAATAACTCATAATAAATGACTTTGGGATGGTGAACTTGTCCTCCTTTATACAATAAGTGTTAAAACCATTTATATTTTGTTGTGAGAACTTTCTTATAATATTGTTAAACAACTTTTCTTGTACAACAACAAATAACATTGAATATTAAAAAAATGACAAAAAAAACTTAGTTATTGAAAAAATATCTATTTGTTTTCTTATGTAGATACAAGGATAGTTAAAAATAAATTTGTACATAAAAATATAAAATTACTTAAAAAGAAAATTGGACATAATCCAATAATAAATTAGTACAAAAGTAAAAAGAAAATATTATAAGTCTAATATTTATGAATTACTTAAAAATAAAATTAATAACTATTTAAAGATTTTTTTATAATATCGTTTTATAATTTCTCAAGTCTCATATTACATATTTTGAAAAATAATAGTTATTAATTTTTATACCATTAAACATTCTTTTGAAAGTTGAAAACTGATTGAATTTTTTCCCAAAACATTCTAAAAATTGTATTTAACCCGTCTTCTAAAACTTAACCTTTTCTTTTATTTAATTTAACTCCTATTCCAGAGCTAATTTTTATTTTATTTTATTTATGTTTATGCACTCCAATGTTAGAAGCATAGGGTGGAACAAAACCAATTTCATAGTCTCAATATCTCTTTTGTTGAAAGACCTTCTCAATTAGTCCATTGAAAAAAATAAAAATGTCCAAGAAAGCACTAACCTTTTCTACTTAGTTTCTGAGATTTCTAATTACTCATATACTAAAATTTTGACTTCTAAAACATAAATGTTTGATATGTTTATTAAATGACTTTTATTTCTAAAATTCAATCAATTTAATATTAACTTTTGTTAGAAACTATAAAATTGATTTAGTGATAAAAATTAAAAAAATATGAGAAAAATAGTGAGTTCAATTTTTTTCATTAACATTTGATAAATATAAAATTAATTTGAAACATAAAAAAAGAAAAGGGTTGAATTTAACTTTTTCACCTATAAAATTAACTAACATTTTCCTATAATTTTGTTTGGAATATTTGTTTTAAGCAACTTAAACTTTCTCAAGTACCTTCTCCTTGGCAGTGTCAACCTTCAAATTGTTATTCATGAGAAAAATTCACCTCAACACAATTTATAAATTAAATTACTTATAATTATACTATTAACAACTTTTTCAAACTTAACAGAAAAATAATTAGTTTTTAGACAATTTTCAATTCATTGAACCATGGTCAAACGCCTTTATATTTAAGGGAATATATAAGTATAAGATACTTGTGCTACAGAATTAAACCTGGAATCATGCAGGAACAATTTCACACATAAAATATTCGCGTGCATGCTTGGAATAATTTATAGAAAACGTATTCTTTTATACTGATAAAAATATGTTAAGAAACTAAAAGGGTAGTTATAAATGAAAAAAAATATTTAATACTGATTCTAAAGATTTTAAAGTTATTTAATAAAAGTTATCTTAAAGTTATTTTTGAAAAAGAATTAAACTGAGATGCACCTAAGATGGTTCATCCTATGTTATGCGGAAGTGAAACTAGTTGAAAGCAGGGCACAGGGTTCAATGTTTCATTGCAACATTAAACTAAGTTGTATCTATCATTATCCTCTTCAGATAAAATTATTATATTAAACATTTGTTTTAGGCAAGTTTTTAGTTTAATAAATGCAAAAAACACATAGTTTTATGGACACCAAATGACCTTTAAATACAGTTGAATCCTCCACCTTCTCAAAGTCCCAAACCATTGAAGCCAATTTTCTCTCTCTTCGTTCTCTCAATCATTCTCTGCTCCTTTTCACTCTCTGGGGTCAGGGCCAATCATCGCCACGCTCTTGCTCTGCACCCTTCTCTCCTTCTCCCTAAAGATTCCCCATTCTGTTCCCATCACAGACATTACACATACACACTCCTGTTTCCTCCACTTGTTTGATTGCAACACGTTTTCTCTTCAATTTGTTGCCTACCCATTTGGTTTTAGGCGCCGAAGGACCGAATTGCTGTCCCCAAGCCCTTCCTTTCGGTCCCTTCCTAAAGCTCTAGGGTTTTCTGATCCCTTTTCAGGTATTTCGTGGGTTTTCTCTTGATTCACTGTTTTTGGATTTTTTAATGTTAAAATTTGATTCTTTTTTAAGTTTCTCCTTCTGGAGATGATGAATTGATGACTCGAGTTCTCTACTGGAATTTGCTTTGAGTGTGGCGGTTATGGGGATTGTGGGGGTTTCGGTTATGATTCTGCAGTGCGATGTTGCTGAAACTCTTTTAAATTTGTGGTTTTGGGTTGAAGGGTGGTTGTGGCAATCGGTCATGAGAAACGGGGTTGGTTTTTGTAATTATGATGATAAGTTGGTAACTTGCTGTGGTCGATCGTAACTGTTAGTATTTTATGCTCTTTTCCTCTTGCTTTGGGTGATGTTATCACGGTCTATGGACAGTAGTCTAACTAAAGGGGTTTTTCAATTTGGTCTCTTTATGATAGTCACTATCATTGCTCTTTGCTAGATGGATTAGATTGAAGCTGCTTCTGCTTTGGATGCTGCGAAATTGTGGGAAAGTTGGTGTCTTTGTTTTTTAGTTTTTCTCTTTTTGCCGATTATGGTTGTGGAATATCTGGAGAGCTTAATGTATATCTTTATACCTTGTATTCATGGAGTCAAAGAACAAGTTTCCTTTTTGTCTCAACATGCTTGAAGTCGATTGTGATGTTTCTCTGCTAATGAGTGGAATCTGTTGAAAAGAGCAACCCTTGGATAGAACTGCCTTTTGCACATGGGTTTGCTCTGTAGTTAACTTGTGTGATTGGCTTGATACTAACTTATTTGTCTGCACTTGCAACAAGGACACTGTTACGGTCTCCTGCATGGGATGCTTTAATTTCTTTTTCTCTTTGAAATTTTGTCATGGGTTTCAAGCTGTGATGCACGAATACTATCGGATATGATGATAGTATGATACACTTATTTTGAGAACAACAGTATACTATTGTTTAAAAATGTTTAAAATTTCTAAAACATAATAAATGTAAAATTGCAATTGTACGGGCCCAGACTAAAATTACATTTATTAGACATTGTAAAAATAAAAATTTATAAATTATTCTCATCCTAATAGTATTAGTGCTTCATATATTAGATTCTTCCTCAATGAGTAACGACAAAGTATCCTAGAGTATCTGATATGCCTACAAATCAGATATGAATACTTGACACAAATTAAAGTAGTGTATCAGAGGCTTCAAGTTTAACCAAAACCTTGCCTTTTGTTGCTTCCAAATTTAGTTATATAGGACATCCAAATCTGTGGAATTGGAACATGCCTGAACTGTGAAGAAGTGAAAGAACAACGGTTTGGCTAATAACAAGGATCCTCTCACGTTCTTTAGAAGATTAATAACAATGTATCTGTATATCTCTTCTTCCTTTATGGTTAGACTGTTTCCAGCCCCCTTGATTGTGCCGAAAATGATAATGTTGAACCTGCATATTGGAAGCTGGGTATAAGTGCGTCTAATATTTCATCATAAAAACTCAATTGTCTAATATTTCATCATAAAAACTCAATTGTCAGTTTTTATTGATTGCAGTTTTTCATTGAATTTGTTCATTTTGGTCTCGTGAAGTCAGTTCCCATTTTTGGAGATTAAAGTGAAGCTTTACTACTAAGGGCTTCATTGATTAATTTTTTGTGATTCGATAATAAGTTCCTTGACACTTTCAGGCAGGATCTTTATGCTATTTTGGGAATTTTTAGGGGTAGTCTGATTCAAAGTTTTTAATAACTGTATTGGTTCTCCTTTGTCCAGCAGAGTTAAATTAAAAAGAATATAAAACAGACAGTATTCTGCTCCTATCACTACCAGTGGAATTGGTTATTACAGATATTACCAAAAGGTCACTGTTCTTCTAGATGTTGAATTTGTAGATTTTTCGTAATTATTCTTAATTCCTGTATAATTAGCATTCCCTAAGTTTTACGATTGTTGGTAAATCTCTTGGATATTTTTAAAAATTTATTTGCCTTTGTAAAATGATAGTACTCAATTTATTGCTGTTTTTGTGAATGAGGCAGAAGGGTGATGCGATGAGGCAGGCTTTTGATCCTTCTTCTTTTGGTAATTCTCTTAATTGTGTATTTTTTTTTCATTGGGTTGTTACTATATTGAAATTTGAATTATCTATAACCCTTTTATCACCAATAGGTCCTTCCAAGATTCCATCTATAAAAATACCTGGAAAATTGGGGAATGGTACGTGGGAGGCTTTGTCTGGATCTGATTCCTACCATGCTTCATCTGATGCTAGCCTCTTTTCTAGCTCATTACCTGTACTTCCGCATGAAAAATGTATGTGATTGTTTTCCCAACTGTTGTGTCATTTGTATGCTCCGTTCTCCATTTCTAAAATCTATTGTTTTGGCTTTATTCATCTGCAGTGAACTTGAATGAAACTGAAAATGGTTATCAATCTGTTGATGACATCTCATCTGAATTTAAGAAGGTCCATCAAGATGCAGAGGGAGATGGTTCACTTGAAGATGGTGGTACTCATGCTGTTGGACCTGTGCTTCCTGATGACGAGGAGGAGCTTTTAGCTGGCATAATGGATGATTTTGACCTTAGTGGATTGCCTGGATCCCTTGAGGACTTGGAAGAGTATGATCTGTTTGGTAGTGGTGGAGGTATGGAACTAGAAACTGATCCGCAGGAAGGTCTCTCTGTGGGTATTTCTAAGTTAAGCTTTGCTGATAGTACTGTTGGCAATGGTTTGCCTCATTATTCTTTTCCTAATGGTGTGGGAACTGTTGCTGGAGAACATCCATATGGAGAGCATCCTTCTCGAACATTATTTGTTCGTAATATTAACAGTAATGTGGAGGACTCGGAGCTGAGAGCACTTTTTGAGGTAATGCAGACTAGAAATCTAGTGTAAACTTTTTTTCTTTGATATTTTAGTTTTCTACATATGCTTCCCTGAATACAAGTACAACTTATGGTGCTCATGATTCTTCACTGTTGCCTGGATAATTTGCAGATGTTTGTTTAGAAGAAATCCATTTGTAGCTAGACAAATTATTAATTGGGTTTCAATTTTTTTCAGCTATATGGTGATATTAGAACCCTATATACTGCATGCAAACATCGGGGTTTTGTTATGATATCCTATTATGACATCCGTGCTGCTAGAACAGCTATGCGAGCATTACAAAACAAACCTCTGCGGCGCAGGAAACTAGATATTCACTTCTCAATACCAAAGGTTATTTTCACCTTTCATAGTTGCTTTGGTTTATTCGTTTCCTTAATTGAATGCCTACACATTATAATCTCTTGGCTTTCTTTTCCCAGGATAATCCATCAGACAAGGATATAAACCAAGGAACATTGGTAGTTTTCAATCTGGATCCATCGGTTTCAAATGAAGACCTCCGCCAAATATTTGGGGCTTATGGAGAGGTCAAAGAGGTGATTATTTTATCTTGTTGCTTTGTGTATCCCTGCAACATGTGTGTTTGTGTTGTATTTTTAAGACTTCAGATTACTTATCTATGTTTCTGCAGATAAGGGAAACTCCTCACAAGAGGCATCACAAGTTCATTGAATTTTATGACGTCAGAGCTGCAGAAGCAGCTCTGAAATCATTGAACAGGAGTGACATAGCTGGTAAACGCATAAAGCTTGAACCTAGTCGGCCTGGAGGAGCTCGAAGAAAGTGCGTACATTAATAATGTTCTTGTTGCCTTTGTTTTGTTTGATGTCTTGCCGGCCGATTTTTTGTGCATGGTATAAATATAAGACAAAACTGATGAAATAAGTTATTGTTGACTGGAAGGCATTCCTTTAAAATGAGTTTCACCAAATCAACCATCAAATTAAGGGGTTTTGTAAGAACAAAGATTCTCATTCTCATTATGTTGAGGGCGGGCAAATTACCATTGATAGCTGTGCATACATAACTTCCATATTTGCCGCACTTGCTTTCTGGCATCATACACTAAACATAGACATATAACCATTAATTCTTTGCAACTTTTAGTTTGATGCTCCAGTTGAACCAAGAGCTTGATCAAGATGAATCTCGGAGTTTCCGATATCAAGTGAGTTCACCTGTAGCTAACTCTCCTCCAGGTTGGTTCTTTGAGATGCTCCATATCCACATATCCTTTGTATCATAAGCATCTATAAGTTGCATAGCATTTTGTTACTGACTACATAACCATGTTCCCCTTGTATATGTTCTCTCAAATCATATTAAGTTAATTTTTTTCATTAACAGGTAACTGGTTACAGTTCAATAGCCCTGTTGAGCAGAATTCAATGCAAAATATCAGTCATTCTCCTGGTTCTAGAATCCTGAGCCCAACAACAGGCAATCATTTACCTGGATTAGCTTCAATTTTACAACCACAGGTATCTAATACTGTGAAGGCTGCTGCTATTGGCAATGACTTGGGAAGAAGCAGTCAAGGAGAGAACATATTTACTGGTTTGAGTTCTTCACAAGGAGCTAGTTTTCAATCACATTCACTCCCTGAGCCAAAATTCAGCCAGTATCGTGGAGCGTTGTCCTCATTTGTGCCATCAACATCAAATGGATCCTCAGTGGAAACTTTGTCAGGGCCACAGTTTCTATGGGGAAGCCCAACCCTCTACTCGGAGCATACCAAACCTTCAGCTTGGCCAAGATCATCTGTGGGGCATCCATTTACATCGAATGGAAAGAGCCATGCCTTCCCATTTTCTACTCAGAATAGCTCTTTTGTTGGTTCATCACAGCATCATAACAATCATCACGTTGGCTCTGCTCCATCCGGTTTGCCTTTTGAGAGACACTTTGGTTTCCATCCCGAGTCATCTGAAACATCATTCATGAATAATGTTGGTTATGGAGGCATGAGTTTAGGGCACACAGATGGAAATTACATGGTTAATGTGGGTGGATCTGTTAATGCTAACATTACTATCCCAAGAAATATAACTGATAATGGGTCATCAAACTTCAGAATGAGATCTCCCAGGCTTAGCCCTGTGTACTTGGGAAATGGTCCTTATCCAGGACTTTTACCTTCCACTTTGGAGGGTTTGGCTGATCGTGCTCGGGGTAGATGGATAGAGAACAATGTGAGCCAGGCTGATAGCAAGAAGCAATTTCAGCTTGATTTGGATAAAATTAAAAGTGGTGAAGATACAAGGACTACATTAATGATAAAGAATATTCCAAACAAGTATGGTTAAGTCTGAAGTGTATTTATTAACCATATTTTCTTATTAGATGCCAAGATGATATATTAATTGTTCATTACCTGCAGATACACCTCAAAAATGTTATTAGCCGCCATTGATGAAAATCACAGGGGTACTTACGATTTTCTCTACCTGCCAATTGACTTTAAGGTAAATAATTTGCTCTTCCAGGAGTTGTTTATTATTCTTGTAAGTTGTTTGATAACATTTTTTTCAAACTTGTGAGGCTGATTATGGTTTTTTTTTCTTCTTACTGCAGAATAAATGCAACGTCGGCTATGCATTCATCAATATGCTGTCACCTTCTCTTATTATTCCATTCTACGAGGTTTTTATGGGAATATCTTATGCTCATTTTCTTTTGAATGTTTCTATTATTTTACTGAGTGAAAGTTTTCTACAAATAAGGTCACGGAGTCTGTATTTTCTTTATATTTGTTAAAATTAATTTTGCCGTTAATGATATCTTGGCATTTATTTAATCAAGAAAGAGTTATTAGAAAAGCTTTATGATATATTCCTCTTTGTTAAATGGCGCATTATTGGAAACACGGTTGATTTTACAGACATTCAACGGGAAGAAATGGGAGAAATTTAATAGTGAAAAAGTTGCTTCTTTGGCATATGCTCGAATTCAAGGAAAGACTGCCCTTGTGAGCCACTTTCAAAATTCAAGTTTGATGAATGAAGATAAGCGATGTCGTCCTATTCTTTTCCACTCAGAGGGTTCTGAAGCGGGTGATCTGGTAATTTTTGCACTGATTTAGCATTTCACATAAGAAATTCCAAAATGACGTTTGTTACTATTTCCTCCGTTATATTGTTATCATGAAAGTAAGATATATAATAATGTACTAAATGTCTATGAATCTTTTGTTTTCTCTTTTCCTCTGCTTCAGAAAATAGCCTAACTGCTGCAACTTTGTTCATACTTTCCTGTAGATTGTGCAAGAGCATCTTCCCGCCAACCCCAACAATGTAAACATTCAGGGACTAAGGTCAAGTGAGTTACATTCAAGTGATTTTGCAGGGAGCCCTCCAAACACAGACCCTTCTGCAAACTTGGATGCAAAATAGCGTAATTTATATTAGATGCAGAGTTGCTTAGTCCAAATGGGTTGGTGTTAAATGTTAACATTTGCAAATATGTCTCTGGTGCTGCATATATTTAGGAAGGATAACAGAAGGATGTAGATTTTGTACCATAGTTATTTTCCCAAGTATTTTGCCAGCAAGCTTTAGAAGCTTGGAGCATTTTGATTGATTTGCTGCACAGGTAGCTGATCTGATTGTGTACACATGGTGAAGGTGGTGGGAGCAAAGGCTGAAGAAGAGTTGAGCAAAGGGGTTTGTTTATCTCCAGTTTTTGCTCGTTTTTGCTTTTTGGTGTCTTGTCATCGACCATTTTTTTTTCCCTTTTCCTTTCTGAAAAATGTTAATATGGGGTAGAGTTAAGTTTGGTTGGAGTTGAAAGTTGGGAAGTTCAGGTGGGGTACAGATTGTATAGGGAGAAATAAAGACCTGTTTCTATGTTTCCTCTAATGATGTTTTAGCACTATTGAAAACCAAGTGTAAAACGCATATTTAAATATGATGCTGTACAAGTTGCTCACTATCTGAATCTGGACATTCTTGTTTTGTCAGCATGTAGCATCTATCTTAATATGGCTTTCATCACAAAGTGTTCAACTTATTTTCATCCTTACTCATAATTTCAGCTATAACTTACTAAATTCCAACTTATTTTTTCTATCATTTTAGCAATGCATTATTATTACTATTATTATAAATTTCAAAAACTAGTTTCCAAAATGCACGTAATCAATATTAGTTTCCTATCTCCTCTTTTTGCAAGTTTTCCGTTCCCATGGATTCCATTTAAAGCCAAGAATGTATAAATTATGCATTACTAATTTCACTTAACAATTATGTCGATAAACTGTCTTTAATTCCTCAATTTTCATGAAATTTACTTTCATTTATTTCAAATTTCTTTTACTGGACGTAGTTTTTAAACTATTGTTTATCATTGTTTTTAATTTTTCATAGCAATAAAAAGTTATGTAACACTCCAAACTGATCATATAATTTGAAATTGCCATAAAATATTACAATAAAAATATAACATTTAGTGTTGATGAAAAGAAAATGTTAATTAATAACATCACAATCACGTTGCACATGTAAAAGACTCCAAAATTATGAATACTTTTGAAGTTCCACTCTTAAATATTGTTAACCATGTCCATCATTATGTTATAACAGATTTTTAATTAGAGTGCTTTGACCAGCACTTATTGGTGCAAATTAGACTTATACCAAACATAACATTTCTCACGCTTAAATTTGTGACTTTGGATTAAGACCGATCCACAATTCCTATTCTAACTTATCTAGGCAAACAAATTTTGTAAAATATAAAAAAAAGTTAAGGTCAATTTATAAGCTACTAACTTAAATAAGTACTAAATAATTATATCAATTTAAATAAATATTAAAACAAATCAAATTAACATCAATTTAATTGATATTAGTTTAAATAAATATAAATACTAAAATTAAAATTAAATTAAATATTTCTAGATGCTAATTTAAATAAATATTATAAATAAATTACACTAATATTAATGTAACCAATATTAACTTAAATAAATATTAAAAATGAATTAAAATAATTCGCCACTCATAACATGCGACATAGTAAAATATTGTTGGTTGAGAATATGTGTGATACACACCAGAGTATATGCAGTAAGCAAAATCAATAATCCAAAATACACACCAAGTTTATTTGCTCGAAAGTGCTTTTGGGCAAGAATATCAAGTTTCATCCCACTGTATAATGGCTAGGATTGATTTTGATGAGCAACTTTTATATCTTACTCCTTCTAAAAAAATGCTAAATTGGATGGTTTGAAGTATAAGTAAATTTCAACTATTTAAATTCAGCATGAAAGAATTGCAGGAATCTTTGTACCAAGATCAATTACTCTATAGGAACAGTAAATTTTTTTCAATACTGGTTCCCTTATTTATCCAATTAAGGTATTGACTTCTGTTTTCTCTATGAATTCCTAAGCTCCAAAAAGGAAAACAAAGTAAAGTGCATCTGCATGCAGTAACCAATTCTGCAGGGCAATACTGCAAGATTGCTTCTTATTTATACATAAAATATTACTATTACAAGTAATCATTAGCCATACTTATCCTTGGAGGAAGGGTCATACAATGTTCAAAATTCCTCTCAGCATTCTACTGTGTTACTGTAATATTTTTAAGCCAAACTAAAAAAGGGGTGTGTGTGTGTATCATATATATATATATAAGCATAAACTTCCTTGTAGTATAATAGGATGATATACCAGTGTTGACATGAGCAGTTGCCATATATCTGCCAAGCTTCAAAGCAAGATTTGAGACCTCTCTTTGCAAACCACCCTTCACACCCCTTTCACTAGTAAGAGCATCAAGAGAATAAAACTAATTTAACATGCTTGTCTCTGCATGCAAATTCTTTTGCCTTTCTTTTCTTGTTCTAATGTCAAGATCAATGAGAAAATAACACTTATTTTGTTCTCTTACGTAGTGGACATGACCACTCATCCTACTGAGGATTTTTCTGGACATGTATAGTCCTAGACCTTCCTGTGTATTCCATTGATTCCCTCCTTCAAACATATCATGAAGAACATCTGAAGGAAGACCTTGACCAGAATGTGTCATTCTGCAAGAAGAATACATGATCAAATGAGCCTCTAGTCTACACAGTAATCTAACATAGGTGACATCTTCAAGTAACCATCACAACACTTGTAGCCTAAAACTATGTCAGTTTCTGAAATGTAAGATCACAACTACTCAAAGTTTGTGACAACTCTTGTATATCTTCAAAGTTTGTCTCACACTTGGAAAAGGGTGTTAAACATAAAACCACAGCTACTCAGGCATAAATTTCAAGTATAACAAAAATGGGAGAAATCAAGTATCCCCATGTAGAAAGTATACAATGAGTTCACATTCTCAACCAGGTTTTTTAATGTTGTCCTCTGCTGAACATTAAAATACACTGATGTTAGTACTTTAAAAATCTTTTTAATATGTTTTAAAATCTCAAAATCAATGTCCATCAGTGTAGTTTGAAGGTACAACAGAGAAACAGCCAGAAGAACCCAGCAGAGAATCCAAATTGGTAAATCCCCAGAAGATAACAGTGATAAATTCTTGGTTTTTGTACCTGAACTTCAGATGGATAAACTCATTGCCATCCTGTATTATCTTTAAACCAGGTGAAATCTTGATTTCTACCCAGCCATTTGGAGATGGTGTATGGCTGACTACATTAAGCAAAAAGTCAGACAAGACCACCTGAAGCCTAATTTGGTCACCATATAAAGAAAGCACTTTTATTTCATCAGGAATTTCATGAAACAGTTGCAAGTTCTTTTCTCTTATCAATATCATGACTTGACTGACAATGGCATCTAAAATATTTCCCAGAACAAATTCTTCCATGTTTAGCTGCAAAGTGCTGCTAGCATTAGCATAAGATATGAAACATATAGTCAGTCTTATTGAATATCAGTGTATAATCGAAGGACGAAAAAGGAAAGTACTACTCCAAGAGAGAATTTCAGCCTACCAAAACACAACAAAAACTCTTACCCTTCATTAATACTTCCTAAATTTGTATCCTCAATAATTGCCATGATTTGTCTTTCACATGCATCACTGGTGTCAAGAAATTGTTTTTGGTTTTCTGAAACAGTTGTACTTTCCAAAAGTTTGTGCGTGAATCGTATGCCATTTAAAGGTTTCTTCATCTCTTGTAGTATATAAGCTAACTCTTTCGATTCAGAAATGTTTTCTCTGCCTCTTGGCTTGTGTTCTTCAGATGACTGATTCAGGTCTGGCGTTACAACCTGCAAGAAGCAAAAACAGCCAAGTATATTCCCACCAGCATCAATTCTCTTGTTTGCTGTTATATAACTCTCCACAAATTCTCCATTTCTATCAAAAAATCCAAATGGTAACTTCTCAGAATCTTGACCACTGATTCCACGGTATATTAAAATCATAAAATTAGTCAGGGTATCTTGACCTTTTAGTCGACAAAAACTTCCAAATATTTCACCAGGAAGCAATTTTCCTATGACTTCATCTCTTTTCCAACCAGTTAGCCTTTCCATGGCTGCATTCCATTCAGAACAGCAGGCACTCTCATCAGAAGAAAATATGGGTGGAATCAGTGGACTGAGACTCTGCACTATTGCTTTGTAATCACCTTCCAACTTGATGAATTTATCTTGAACCATTTTCTCATAAGTGATGTCTTGACCTACAAAGCATACCCCAACAACAGAATCTGTGTAGTCCCTACTAGTGCAAGCATTGACCATGAGATATACAACTTTCTGTTGCTGTTGAAGCCCAAAGTGCTTTATTTTCAACTCAACACTTTTGTCCTCCTCTCCTGCAAAAACTATCAATTCATTGCTATGAATACTTAACTTTCAGGGAGAACGAATCAAAATAAGACTGCAATATAAACATTATCTTACATATTCAATTATATAAGACTAGTCATTAAATTTTACACTCCAATGAAAAAATGATAGCACAACCTAAAAAACATGAACATTTGATTGTCCAGATCTTTATATAGTACATAAATTGAATATTTCAAACCAACGTGTGGAATCAAATTCTAAAAGACCTACAAAGAATGTTTTTCCCCCACAATGAATTGTTAATAACATTTGGGAGTTAGTTAAGTGAACACTCTAAATCTACTATCTTTTCTACAACAACTGATTTACCTTGCAAGGCTCTGCGTAGAGTATTTTTAAAAGTGTCACATGAGTCCGCATGTATAATTTCATTTACCATGGATTTCCCCATAGCTTCACTGTCTTGTAAACCTGTCAGTTCAGCAATCTTTGAATTCCATCCATTGATTACTCCACCTGAATCAACCCCAAAAATCGGAACTGTTGCAGTCTCGATTAATCTCACCATTTCAAGTGCTACTGAACTGAGTTCATCCATCGCTCCAGTTGAAGTGTCAGTTTTCTGCACATAGTTTGAAGGCTTTGGACCGGTGATCTCAGTGTCTTGGAAAGAATCTCTGATCATTAGTTGTAATGAGTGAATGGCATTGATTTCTGACACTTCCCAAGGCAAACTTTTGCTTTTGACTACTTCAAGAAAAGCTTTGAATGATGATCTTGGGTTCATTTTTCCTCCATCATCCCTATCCTCTGGATGGTGCTTGGCTCCTCCCCATTTGACTTCCTTAGCAGTGTGAGACCTGAACCAGAACAAGAAATGTTTTGAATTGATTCTTGCCGTGGCCATGCCACAAACCGCATCACCCAGTGAAGCAGCACCTGGATAACCAGCATCAGCTAAACTATCTGTTGTCAAACCTGTTGAATCCCCATGATTACTAAGTAGCCATTCTGCAATGTCTTTTACCTGTGCTTCAGTTGGGGATGTACCTAACAACCAGCATATTCCATCATAAAATAAGGCAGCCCCATCACACTTCACAAGATCCATGATACTTGGAGACTGAGTCACAATGCCGAATGGTGCATCACGAAGGAGCATGTCACACAGTAAGGTTTGAGTTTTAAGCATTCTCTTTTCCGCCATTTGTGATGCCAATTGAATCTCCATATAAAGTTGCAGTCCAAAAGCCTGCATTAGGAACTCACAAGCATAGCGAACCGGGAAAGAAACATAACGTGGTGAAGTGTGATGACAAACTAGCAAACCCCAAAGCCTTGTTTCATTCTTTCCATTGACTATAATTGCCATCACCAGAGAAGCAATTGATCCCATGTTGGCCATGTACTGTGTGTGACAACCATGTGGTAACCTAAGTGTTGAATTCACCAAGCAAAGAGGTTGCCTTAATTCTTCACTCTGAATGACCTTAACTGGCTTTGCATGGCAATCACAAATAATCCTAACCCGGTTCTGCTTGAACAAGAAGCGAGAAGCTTGAGGGATATCTGTGGCAGGATAATGTAAACCCAGGTAAGGCTCCAAATCCGACCTCCTAATCTCAGCTACAACTTCACCATGATCATCCTCATGAAACTTATAAACCATTACCCTGTCATATCCAGTAAGCTTATGCACTTCCTCAACAACTGCGTCACACAACAAGCCAATATCTTCCCCAGGAAGAGATTGCAGCCTTGAAATAGCCCTCACAGCCAGCTTCTGTGATTGAACTGCCCCGGCAAGTGACAATGCTGGATCACTCAACCGCGCAGGCTCCAAATCAATCACAACCCCAACATCGATCCTATGCAGTATGGCATAAAATGGCTTCTGGGTTGTCCTTGCATAGACCCAAATCGGGTTCAGAAGAGAAATTTCCCTGGAAGCCACAGCTTTAGCTAGGTAACCCCCAGAAGCTGGAGTGAAAAGGGTTGTTGCATCAACCCCAATCAAATTTATTAACATCTTAGAGTCAATTTGCCTCTCCAAACCCAACAACTGAAAGCAATTCTCACTGTACCCAATGATCCTAAAAGTGGGTTCCTCAATTGCAAGCATACAACCAAAGGGTTGGATAAGGCCACCCCTTTGGATTTTTGACAGATATGCAGTCATTTTTTCTCCAGACACTAACCTGGGAGGATCAAGGACCATCCTGGAGTAGTCAAATGATTTGCCAGACACACCAGACTGCTCAAATTCAGCCAGAATCTCAGCATCTGCACTGTACTGAGCCAGTACCTTGTCCCTCCTGCTGTTCATGTTGCTTTCAGCTGATGTGCTCAAGCTTGTATCTTTCAGCTTCCCTCTGCTTCCAAAGCTCATTTTCAAGGCTGTTCGACAAAAAGCCAAATGTGTTTGCTTACCTTGTATTGCACCTTCTATGAACCCAGTTCGATTCTAGCTTTTTTACTTGTGTGGTTTGTGAAGGAGATATATACACAAACATATTAGATACCCTCAACACGAAAAATCGAAAGGATAGTTTTTATTCAAAGTGCATTGTTCTTCTGTTGTGTTAAACCGACAAGGAATTGCCCTATGATGTGCACCTCAACTCACCCCACTTAATGTCTCTCCTATGTTGTTTTCGTTCAGTCCAACTCAAGCTTATTTCTACCCTCTCTTACTTTTACTGCCAAAGACATAATAACTAAGCACAAATTCCTTAGCCAGCCAGTTTCCACAGTAATTCTAGGAAAACATTCACAACTTGGTTAACTTGGAAATCTTCACTTAGTTTATTTGTCAAAAAGACAAGATCCTATGATTTCATCTTCTCACTTCACCACTTCAGTGTTACTTTTCCATCTTTTTCCACCAATCCAAGAAAACCCCAGAGGATGGAGTAGGGGACAGACTCAGACTCATGGTGTAATCTTGCAATATTGTGTTTGCTTTTGGAGCAAAATCATTCTTTTAATGCTTAGTCACCGCATAACATTGCTTCTTCTCCACTCACAAATTCAAATTCTAGAAACAATTTTCAGCTTGTAATCACCATTACTTAAAATTTAACAGCTTTTAAAGTTATTTTCTGTTTTATTCCAACTACAACTTTTGTCCTTGATAATGGAGATTATAAACCACAATGTTATTCTACACTTCTGTATTTACTTCAAGAGATTAATAACTTTATCTTTATGAACTTCCTCACAGAATGGTTGAGATGCCCCATGAATGGATTAAATTATATAATCACATTTTGCTTCAATCAATGTAATTGAGTTAAAAATACTATGAAACACTAAACTTCATCATTGGTTTGAGGTTGTGTAAATAAATCTGTGTCGGTGATTTGAAGGACAACGAAACGATGAAGTGAAAACTGAATGGACAGAAGACGAAGGTGAACCACAAAAATCTGAGATAAGAAATGCCAATACGGTCCTTCTGTCTTTGTTTCATGGTTTGCGAAATATGACCACACATGTTTTCACTGTGAAAAGATGTTTCATTATTCATAGTTGGAGATGGAAAATACCCAAATAGATACAATTTTATTTGTGTTATTATATGTTTTTTACTTAATTCTTCTCTAGAACAAATAAGAAAACTTTTTCAGAACAACTTTTGATAAATATATTTTTTCTGATTATCTTGATGAGTATTTGAAATGTTCTTCACACAATGAGAAATCAAAAGTTGAATTGACTTGACGGATTTATTTAAGTGGTTGAGAATTGAGGTTTTTGCATCCACTTTTTTTTATCCATGGATCTACTTTGGATTTATCTATTTATGGCGTATTCCACCCAACATGGTCTTTCACGTCATGCAATTGGTGAAACTAAGGTTTTCTTTTTCCCCAATAAGGTTGTCCCAGAGAAAATTATTCCAACTTTTATTTCTATACTTATTGAAATGGTACAGATTTTTAAGTTGGAATTCAGTGCCCAGAAATTCGGTTTCTGGTATTTGTTTAGTTTGATAGGTTCTCAAAAATCAGTAAGAATTAGATTACAGGGGAGTTAAATTTCGAGTTTCATTTTAACTTATCTTTAAAATAAAATAAATGATAAAATATTAAATTAATTAATTATATGAAAAATAATTTAAATTTTAATTGATGAGAAAATATATTTCAATTAAGTGGAATAAATATTTTAAATTTCATAAATAAATTTAAATTGATGAGAGAAGTGCTAAAGATGTATTTTGATGATAATTAGTATTATATTTGTGCGTACGGATTTTTTAAAATCAATTTATAAAATAATAATAATTATTATATTTAAATAAATATTATTTATATAATTCTATTAAGTGTTATAATTATATATAATTATAAATATAATATTTATGCAAAGAGTTTGATAATACGAAAAAAATAATAAATTAATTAAAAATAAATAATATTATTTTAATATTGATATCTTTATTATCTCAAAGTGATTGAATTATAGAATAGAAAGCAAAACTGATAAAACCAATAATAATAATAATAATAATAATAATAATAATAATAATAGCAACAATAATAATACAAATAATTATAATAATAATTAAAAATAATATTTGAATATAAATTTATTTTTTAATTATAAAATTGATATAATAATTTATTAATCAAAACGAATCTCTTTTTTCAAAATTAGAGAGTCAATTTAATGAAAACTATTGGTAATATCTTTAGAAAATTATATAACATAATATAATATATAATAAACTATTATATTAGTTTGACATAATATTAATTTTATAATTTGAGAAGAATAATAGTTATTTGATTATTTGTCATAATTTTATTTCTGTGTCATATAATTATGAAAAGTACAATTGATTTCGTTATCTAATATAGTATTACTGTAAAAATTACCTATATACTTATCAATTTTTTTTATTATTTTTTCAGTCGCATGCAGACTATTATCTGATTGACAAAAAATATTATTATTGTATATTGTAATAATTTTGTTTATATATGTCATATCATCGTAAAAAAGTACAAACGACTTGGTTATTAAAATAAGTTGATATTACGTAGAAGGATAAAAAAATGTTCATAAGTTATTAAGTGATAATGTGATATTAGATACATAAATTAATGATTGGTATTTTACTTTGTTGTAAGTTTATTTATTGTTAATGATTGAATTTGTTTATGTTTATGTGCAGATTTTCAATTATATATTAAGCTTTGAAAAAACAATGTACTAACATATAATTAATGTATATTTTAATATTAAAGTATGCACCACCTATAACATTTCTATAATTAATGTATATTTTAATTCCAACCATCAAAGTTCATTCTATAATTTGGTCAATTTTGTTAGATTTTAGACTTAAGAATTTAGAAATTAAAGTATTGAAGTTAATAGGTGTTTTAAAATAATAAGACTGAGTATTTTAATTTTAAAATAATTCAATAATATAAATGAAATTTTTTAAACTCGTTTTATTACTTAAAACACAAATTCTCTAAAAACTCGTTTCTTGAGTTCCTCTGTATTTTTTCTAAGAAATCTAACTCATCGATTATCTATTTGACGATTAGGAAATGCCTAGGAGATTACGACTGAGTAATATCCGTTCTTATCTAATTAGTTTTTGGTATAAAACAAGTAAGTTTTGATTTTTTTTCTTTCGTTCTTAGGTTGAAATCCTCCATGTTGATTCCATGTCTCATGTGTCTTATGTTATCCTTTTCTAGTTTTTTTTATTAATCTAAGGTCATAAAGACTCACTCCGATCACAATTTGTGATTTGTAGGCATTTCTAGAGTTCCTTGCATTTGAAGTAATAGTTGGACGTTCTTAAAGCCATAGTAGTTCTTTGTGAGGTAAGGGAAACTTTTAAATTCAGAAGTGTGAATGATAGTTGTTAGCTGTTTGATTATGATTTGGGATGATTGTTTTAGTGATAATTATGTATGATGAGTATGTTTGATAAATTGATTGCATGTTATTATGAATTGTAGTGAATTGAACTAAATGATCTTGTGTATGTTGTTGTTTTGAAGTATATTGGTGTGAGGTTGGTGTAATATTGAGAAGTAAGAATTTTGTTTGAGTTAGAAGTTAGTTTTTAGTCTAAAAATTGGGTTTTAATTGTGAAAAGTTAAGATAATGATCAAATAAGAAATTTTGTTTTTGGGTCTAAGTTATAGTCATTTAGGACTTGTTTAGACTTGGAGTTAAGAGAAATCCGATCTACGATGAGTTAATAGTACTTTAATGGTGTTTTGGTTGGTTTTAGAGGCATTTTGGGGGTTTGGAATGGTGAAATTTTGAATTATAGATTATGTGTCAAATTGGTTAGTTTAAAGGGTGTTGTCAAGTCATTTTTAACTTATTAAAGTCCCTAATCTACCTAAAAATGAGCTAGAACATGTAGAATGCAATTTTGGTCTGAAATGGAAGAGTTTAGTTGTTTTTAAGTTAAAACCTTGTTGTAGCATTGTTAATAATTAGTGAAGTTGGGTTATAAACATTGGTTGGAGTCTATAGAAGTTTAGAATTCAGTCTAGGAGTGTTAAAAGTTCATAAAAGTGGTTAGAAGAGGTTATGGGTGGAATAGGAGTGCTAATTATGTATTTTTTGTGCGACAAAATTTCGCAGTTAGGCTGAGCGAGCAAAATTTAATTATTTATTTCTTTGTGTTTCAATATTATTAGTTAACGCTTTTTTTTATGGTATTGTGGATGGAGATAAAGAATATGTTTCAAGGGAGCAAAATATTATGGATTTATTCATTCAAGACTCTGATCTTATAAATGGATAAGTGATTCAAAAATGATCGATATTAGAAACTTATTTGTTCACTTTTTATGTTTGCTTTTGGATTACATTGGGATTGTATAATACATTTCTTTTATTTTGAATTGTCTTTGGAGTTTAACATCATTTTAGAGTGAAATTTATTTAGATTTGAATTAACAAAAAAATATAATGTTTTTTGGATTTAAAAAAATTCTTGTAATTAAGTGAGCGAGTACAACTCGTTTAATCCACCAACTTGTATTGGGTGAGACCGAGTTCAAATTTTTTCGACTCTCTAATAAGTGAATCAGGTTAGACTGGCTCAATAAGTAATCAACTCGTAGTGAGTCGGACAAGATCAGACCGGACTACCCGTTTTGATAATATTAATTTTGAACTTAATGTGCATATAAAGTTGTTTTTTATGATTATGTTAAATAAATGTAATGAAATTTTATAATTTCTCTTGTTAAATTGTTCTATTTTATTAATGATGTGATTGTTTTTGTATAGTTTTAATACTATTTAATTTAATTGGAATGTTAACTTTATCGAGATTAATGAATATGCTATTTAATCTCACTATGGTAACTTTGTTGTTAACACTTCATATGACAGTCAAAATATTTGGCTGCTAAAAGACTTATAAGATTATAAAGAAACAATTTCCTTAGCAGAGAATCCATATGTAATATTTGTCATGCTATTAAACAAAAGAAACTTTCTTTTCTTGTCAGTGATTCTTATGTTGAACTACCTTTTTATCTCATCCATGTTGGGGTGGAAGAATAGCGAGGGTATGGAGAACGAACGTCCGTAACCGAACACTATGAACACATAGAGCACTGTAGCGTAGACGACCAAGAACGACCCAGCAAGAACACGAACAACACCGAACGGTTAAGCCCTTTACACCGAACAGTCAAGGAGGTGAATAGAGAAAAAGAGAGTAAAACTCAAACACAATGAAATTTGTATTATTCAGTAATCTCAAGAGATAAACTCTTTATAAGCACAGAAGTCCAATATTTATAAAATGAAAAGCAACTGCCAAGGACAATTAATCAACAACTGTCCTGGCCAACTAACTAACTAACGCTCGGTTTAACTCCAACACTTCTTTCTAAGTCGAGCACTTAGAGGTAACACCCATCCTTGCCAGCCTATCTCGCGCACCATGTTGAGACGACCGAATGGTGTGTGACCGATCGATGTGTGACCGAACGGTGTGTTCCTACCAGTCACGTGACGAAGGCAGATGCCAACTTGCGCGAGTTGTGCGACAAAGGTCGAACGGTTCGAAAGAGTGACTGAGTGACATGACCGACCGGTTTGAGTGCAGTTGCCAGTTTGACGCTCTTGAGTGACGTCTCGCTCGGTTGAATGATTGTTGAGGTCGGGTGTGGCTGAATGACTTGACCGAACGATGTTCGCAATGTCTCGGTTCTCCCAAGACTCCCAGACTGAAAGACGTGACCGAACGGTGTTCTCCATGTCTCGGTTCACCAGTGACATCAACTCCCCATGCTTCTTTGGCAGCATTCACTTCAACGATTTTCTTCTTCTTCCCAACTGGAATATCAACAAGCTTCCAGATTCCATTCTTCCTAACTGGATCAACTTCTTCTTTCTTTGCATCTTTCCACACGAATTTCTTCAAGGCCTCGGTTTGACCGATCGATTCTGCGCATGCAACCACAGCTACGTCCTCGGTTTGACCGATCGGGTCTGTGCATGCAAACATCGCTACGTGCACCAAACCTTCCTCATTACCAGTCTGTGTATCAGTATTCATCTTGCTTGATTCTTCACACAATGCAGACTTCACTAGGTTGATCTGAAATGTTTTATCCTTTGAGATCTTGCTCCTCAAGATCAGGTTTTTCTTTTTATCAAACACTTCAACCTTATTGAAGCTTCCCATTACTACCGTAAAACCCTTTTGAATTAACTGGCCAATACTCAGAAGATTGTACCTTATTGCAGGCACAAACAACACACCAGTTAGAATGACACGCGAGCCATTCTTCCTTCTGATAACCACATCACCAACTCCCTCTACCTTCGAGGTGCTGTCATCAGCAAATTTCACCATACTCCTCTCGGTCTAAGCAAAATTTACCAACCAATCTCTGTTGCAGGTCATATGATTCGAACATCCTGAATCCAAATACCACAGTTTGTCTTGAGAATGTGAACTTACTTTAGATGTAGTTGTCATCAATATGACTGGTTCTTCTGAATCAGACTCTAGTTGAGCTATGTAGGCCTCCTTTCCTTGACCCTTCTTCTGCTCTTTCTTTTCAGCATAACACTCACTAGCGTAATGCCCATACCTATGACAATTAAAACACTCAATTTTCTCTTGTCCTTCTTGTGGAAATTCTTCTCAGATTTGCCTTCCTCCTTTGTTGAAGACTCATTCTAGTCATCTTTATTCCTATATTTTCTCCACTTCCCTTTACCATATTTCCCTTTCCATTTCTTGGTTGTCTTCTTCTCTTCATTTTTGACGTGTTGAACCTTCAACGCCTGCTCCTCGCGTTTGATGGGATTTCTTTCCCGCATCCTCATTTCATATGCCTCCAAAGAGCTTTGCAGTTCCTCTATTTTGAGTTTTTCAAGATCTCTCGACTCCTCTATTGCCACCACAATATGATCAAACGTTGGAGGCAGTGACCGCATGATTTTCTCAATCACCATGAGATCAGTAACAGTGTGTCACCACAACTTTTCATCTGGTTAACAATTGAGAGTATTTTACTGAAAAACTCACTCACCTTATCACCATCCTTCATCAGTAGGTGCTTGTACTGTCTCCTCAACGACTGAAGCTTTACCTTCTTCACTTTTTCCCCTACGGCATGGCAACCTACCAAGATGTTCCATGCTTCTCTTGCTGAAGTCGCATTTTGTATCTTCTCAAAATGCATATCGTCCACACACTAATGGATAATCAACAAGGCTCTATCATCTTTCCTCTTAAACTCCTCTTTCTCAGTGCCGCGCAAATCAGACCCAGAAACCACTCCCTCCATCATGCTGCTGGCATCTTGAACTCGAAACAAGACTCGCATCTGTGTGCTCCGCTTGCTCTAGTTCTTGTTTGTGAGAACGGGTAGATTAACAGACATATCTCTGCTGGCCATTCTTTACACCCACGATCTTCCACCAAGAAACACAGTCTTGATCTTTTTTATGCTTCAATCACCTCTCCGCCAAGCCCTAGATGAACACGAAGCTCCCAAGTCATGAACCTGAAGCTATGATACCACTGTTGGGATGGAAGAAGAGCGAGGGTATGGAGAACGAACGTCCCTAACCGAACGCTACAAACACACAGAGCACTACAGCGTAGATGACCGAGAACGACCCAACAAGAACACGAACAACACCGAACGGTCAAGCCCTTTACACCGAACGGTCAAGGAGGTGAACAAAGAAAAAAAGAGTAAAACTCAAACACAATGAAATTTATATTATTCAGTAATCTCAAGAGATCAACTCTTTTACAAACACAGAGGTCCAATATTTATAAGAAAAAAAACAACTGTCAACGACCGTTGTCCTGGCCAACCAAGTAACTAACGCTGTGCTTTAACTCCGACCATCATGCTCATACTTGGTGCCTTGTTCCAATACTTCTTTGAATGGATTTATATATTTTTTAATGATGATGGATGACCATACTTGTTTCACTCTGACGAGACTTAAATCCAAGACTAAGAGTCATATAAAAATCAATTTCAGAAAAATATTAAATGCATCATATCAAATGATGGAATAAAGTTTCTAAAAATGTTTTTTTTAGTTCAAAAGGAATTATTCATCTCTAGAACAAAATAACATTGTTAAAAGGTAACATCAAGACATACTTAGTCTTTTGTATTTGGACTGCTAATTGTCTTGCATACTTATATGATGTTTTTTTTTTCTTTATTTTTGTATAAACATCGATCGCTTTTACCGAAGCTTTCTAGTAACTTTTCATCATGTTAAGTAGTAAATTAGTAAACAAATTTTCATCATGTTTTCTATTACATGTTTAGCTATCCCAGTCTCTTTTTTACCTGGCACAATCTTATGAAAGTGTTGTTGGAAAATAGTTGTTGAAATTATATTCTGATTATTAGACCATCTAATCATATTTATTTTCCATCAAACTTTGAGAAATATTTTAAAATTCTGATCAACCTCAGTTAAGAAATTAATTTCTAATTTCAAAGATATAAAAAATATGTTGCTGACATGTCATACGACTTTCAGTGACACATCAAGAACAAACTTACACATCATTACTTTCTTATGCAAACCTTTATTATTTTCTAAAGAGGACCTAATTAATAATTTCACACATAATTTGATATATTAAAATAAGTTTAAAAATGTTGATACCAAATATACTATTAAACTTTAAAATAATTAATTTAGTTTACTTTTATTTTTTTTAAATTTTACCATGGTAATCAATTTGTTCTTAGAGGCTTATAATTTTAAAATATTTAACAATAAAAATACATATTTAATAAAATAATACATTTAATATTTATAAAAATTTCAAAATGTCTTGGAAAAATATCACCATTTTTTTTCTCAAAGTATTATAAATTTTTGTTGGTTTAAATTTGAAAATATTTCGCCTACCCTCTCGCCCCACTCTGCAACAAACTAGTCTCTGCTATATTTTCCCTGTTCAGTGGTGGTGGTGGTCGTCGTGGCGGCGGCGGTGCTTCTTCTTCCCTCCAACCAATAATCACCGTTCACCTCTTCACTGAATCTTCCCATCCAGCCTCTCTTCCTTCTCCCTTCTCCCTCAACTACCACACACCCAACAAGAATCAGATCACCAATTTAACGTCCGATATTAGCAACTCATGCCTTCGTGGAAGTCGCCGCCACTCAAATGTTCCCTCTCCGCCGCAAACCCACTTTCCTTTCCTTCTCCTCACACAGAACATTCCATATCTCTCCATTCCTTCTCCAGAACTTTCCTCAACATTCCAATTCCAATTCCAAACCTCCCTCCCCCGACCTTCTCGACCGAATCTCCCGCCTCCTCCTCCTCCGCCGCCCTGCCTCCCTCAACGGCCTCCGCTTCCCCTTCTCAGACCCCCTCACCGATGCCCTCCTACGCCGCCTCCGCCTCCACCCCGCCGCCGCCCTCACATTCTTCCAACTCGCCGCCCAACAGCCCCACTACCGTCCCCACGCCACCTCCTTCTGCCTCCTCCTCCACATTCTCGCCCGCGCCAAACTTTTCTCCGAAGCCCGCTCCCTCCTCCACCAACTCCTCTCCCTTCACTGCACCAACAACTTCCGTGCCTTCGCCGTCTGCCGCGATGTCGTTTCCGTCTACAAGGAATTTGGCTTTTCCCCCACCGTTTTTTACATGCTTCTCAAGGCGTTCGCTGAACGCGGCATGACGCGCCACGCACTCAACGTGTTCGACGAAATGAACAGGCTCGGCAGGACCCCCTGCCTCAGGTCCTGCAATTGCCTGCTCGCTAGGCTGGTACGTGCCGGTGAAGTAGGGCAGGCGCTGACTGTTTTTGAGCAGGTTTTGAAGATGGGGATTGTGCCTGACGTTTTCATGATTAGTATTGTTGTGAACGCGCATTGTCGGGAAGGGAATGTGGATTGCGCTGAGAGGTTTGTGGAGAAGATGGTGGGGATGGGGTTTGAGGTTAATGTTATTGTGTACAATGCTTTGGTTGGAGGGTATGCTTGTAAGGGTGATGCGGGAGAAGCTGAGAGGGTGCTGGATTTAATGTCTAGGAAAGGGGTGGAGAAAAATGTGGTCTCTTGGACTTTGTTGATGAAAGGTTACTGCAGGCAGGGAAGGGTGGATGAGGCCGAGAGGTTGCTTCGGAGAATGGAGGAGGATAAGGTGATTGTGGATGATCGCGTGTATGGTGTGCTGGTGAATGGGTATTGTCAGGTGGGGAAGATGGATGATGCGGTTAGGGTTCGAGATGAGATGGCAAGGGTGGGGTTGAAGGTGAATGTGTTTGTTTGTAATGCGTTGGTTAATGGCTACTGTAAGCAGGGTCGGATAAGAAAGGCCGAAGAGGTGTTTAGGGGAATGTTGGATTGGAATGTGAGACCGGATTGCTATAGCTATAATACGCTTTTGGATGGGTACTGCAGGGAAGGGAGAATGAGTGAGGCTTTGATGCTTTGTGAGGAGATGTTAAGGGAGGGAATTGATCCTTCGGTTGTGACCTATAATACGGTTCTCAAAGGGTTGGTTGATGTGGGGTCTTACGACGATGCTTTGAGCCTTTGGCGCTCGATGGTGGAACGAGATGTGGTGCCGAATGAAGTCAGCTGCTGTACTCTGCTTGATTGTTTTTTCAAAATGGGAGATTCTGATGGGGCTATGAAGCTTTGGAAAGAGATTTTGGGTCGGGGTTTTACTAATAGCACTTTTGCATACAATACAATGATCGGTGGGCTTTGTAAGATGGGGAAAGTGGTCGAGGCAAAGGTTGTTTTTGATAGGATGAAGGAACTTGGATGCTCGCCTGATGAAATAACATATAGGACATTGAGTGATGGATATTGTAAAACTGGTAGTGTTATCGAAGCTTTTAGAATCAAAGATATGATGGAAAGACAAACAATTTCTCCTTCCATTGAAATGTACAATTCCCTTATTTATGGACTATTCAAGTCTAGGAAGTCAAGTGATGTTGCTGATCTTCTAGTTGAGTTGCGGACGAGAGGACTATCACCAGATACTGTTACCTATGGTACCCTTATTTACGGTTGGTGCAATGAAGGGAAGCTGGATAAAGCTTTTAACTTATATTTTGAGATGATCGAAAGAGGGTTCTCTCCTAATTTTGTGATATGTAGCAAAATAGTCAGCAGTCTTTATAAGAATGACAGAATCAATGAAGCAACTGTGATCCTAAGCAAGATGGTGGATTTTGATCTTCTTACAGTTCATAAATGTTCTGATAAGTCTGTTAAGAATGATTCCATAGGTCAAGAAGCTCAGAGAATTGCTGATTCTCTTGATAAAATTGCTATATGTAATTCCCTTCGCAGCAATATTGTGTACAACATAGCTATCTATGGTCTTGGCAAATCTGGGAAGATTGATGAAGCAAGAAGTGTTCTGTCAATTTTGTTATCTAGAGGTTTTCTTCCAGATAATTTCACATATGGTGCCTTAATTCATGCCTGTTCAGCTGCTGGTGATGTAGATGGTGCTTTCAACTTAAGGAATGAGATGCTGGAGAGAGGTCTTATTCCAAATATTACTATATATAATGCTTTAATAAATGGGTTATGCAAATTGGGAAATATGGAACGAGGACAGAGACTTTTCCGTAAACTTCCTCAAAAGGGCTTAGTTCCAAATGTCGTTACCTATAATATACTAATCAGTGGTTACCTTAGGATTGGGGACCTTAATGAAGCCTCTAACTTGAGAGAGAAGATGATTGAAGAAGGGATTTCTTGAACCCATACTCTGCCATGATCACTGGTCTTTTTGGAACACTCTTTAAAGTGCTCTAATCAAATTATCAAGCCATATTTGCTTGATACTTGCTCATACATTTTGCATTGAGCTGCTAGCTCAAGGCTCAATTACTGGTCACCTGCAGCCTTGTCCCTTATGCATCAATTTCCAACCAAATTTCCCATACACAAAAGTATATCGTACTAATGATATATTGGTTGGCAATGGTCATTTTCCCAACCTATTCATCCACCAGCATCATATTTCAAATTCTGGAGTTTCATTCTCTTTGTTGTGGAGGCAAGATGTGCTTTGTGATTAAGTTTTTATTCCAGTGATCGAGGAATGTGAAGTGTTTTTCTTCATATAATAATAAAATCCCACGGCGTATCTAGAGGATTTGGAAGATTTGATTGACTTGGATGCTTGTATGGATTGGTTTACGAAGGCTACATTGTTTGACCTTACTTAAAACCAAGGTGCTAGCTTTCTTGCTCATAAGACAACTACATGAATAGGTTGCCTTTTATTAGGGTGATTTTATCAATAGGCTGAGTTGTGTAACTCAGGTCAGATATTGAAGAACCTAGATGGCGTATGTGAAGCTGTGGCTGGAAGCCTAGATCTCATGACCTCTGCATCAGCATCTCATCCAGTTGAAAGGGAAAACACCTCATTTATCGGAGTCTTTAGGTTGGGAGATTAAATGGCTCGGTCAATGACCAGTGCAAAGCGTGGTGTAAAAGGCCAGGTTGGTTCAAACACTCTCCAAGACTTCACAATATCTGGATAACACAGCTTTCTGCATTGAAGGTTCTAACAACATAAATTAGTTCAAAGAGTAATGCTACATACTCCAAAAGGTAAAAGCTAGATAATAGGTGGTTGCCAGCTCATTTTTATTTTGACATTAGAGTTGGAAGAGCCTGTTTTTCCTTAAGCTTTTTCTTGTAACCTAAGACATTGTTTTCATTCTTCTGATAGGTTTGGCCTGAAATAATTAAGCTAAATCACATAGAAACAGCTTTACCAATGAGAGTGTTTTTTTTTTTTTCCATGGCACTGTTCCTTCTTTTTATTCTCCCACCGCCATACTCTGCTCTGATGTCAAATAGCTCCTACAGTCGATTAGCTGCGACTTTTGCATATTCTGTATTTTTTTTTTCATTTTTTAAAAATGTCAGAAAAAATTTAATTAAAAACAGAAATAAAGAGTTTTATAGATCTGTGAATAGTAAAATAAAAAATAGAATAAAGAGATTTAAATCAAATAAATATTAATTTTAGCTGCGTAAGTAAAGGTAGAATATACACTGTCATTATTATAATTATTTAATTACTTATGAGGATAATTAATTTTTTAAATGATAAAAAACATAAAAAAATATATGGTGATATTTAATTTGAAATAATTATTGAAAAATTAATTTTATATTATAAATTTGGTGATAAAAGTAAAAAAACATGATTAATAATAAATGTAGTGGAAAAAATTAAATTTTTAAAGTGTACAAATAAGAAAACTGAAAATGGACATGAAATATTTATCTAACATAAAATTTGTTGTAAGTATAATAATATATTTATGTATTAATATTTAAGAAAATATTTAAATAATATATAAAATTGTAAGTACTATGCAGCATTTTAAATTTAGTTAAAACTAATCAAATTTTTATTTATTTGAAAACTCGAAAGTACATGAAATTTTATCATTAAAGTAAAACGCGGATAAACATTTAGTAAATCATGGATTTTTAGGGTTGACAATTTGTTTTAGATAAATGGTTTTAATTTGATAGACGATTGAATTTATAGTTAAAGAATAATTTAACATATATAACATATATTAAACTAAAACCATGACAATTTAAATTTGGGTTGAATTTGTAAAATTATATTAACATATATAACATATATTTTATTGTTTACTGTAACTTCACCTGTCGTATTATTAATACATCGATTACTGATTTCTTTGGATCTAGCCATAGGTACTTGAAGAAATGAAGGGATATAAAATGTATTTTTAACTTAATAAATTAATATAAATGAAAGGCTTAATTAATATAAAAATTATATTATTAATACATTATAATTATATTCGTAAACTTAGTAAGTGGACAGTTTAAATCCAATCATTAAGAAACTGTTGAACTAGTAAAAGAGGGACTTCTATTTATATATAAATTTTAACAATTTTATTATTTGAAATTATGAATAACATGTTTTTTTCGAAAGTAAAATAAAATAAATTTCTATGGGATGTTTATGTAAAATTGATTTGCATAGTAGTGATATTATAGACTAAATTCTTGGTTTTAGATCATTTTTCACAAATAGAATATTATATAAATTACTTTCATTGTATCAATATAATATATACATGTTAGAAATTTAAAAAACAAACGACCTACTAATAGCCGTGTTTGAGTTTTTACGATAAAAATTATAAATAATTTAATATTTTATATTTCATTGGAACCCGAAGTTTAAAACAAGATTCACATTCACTTTTGCAAAGTCTAACGGAAAAAAGTTAAAAAATATTTAATTGTATTCTCTAAGGTTTTTTTTTTACCTCTAATTATCATATATTTATTATTATTTCTATTTTTTAACTTTTCCGATGAAATTTTTATTTTATTTTATTTCCAAAAATCGCTATTTAAAATAGTGTATTTCATTTTTTTTAAATATCAACTAAATTGCTTTTGAACTAAAAACAAATTTAAAAATGTATTAGAGATAAAAGGATTAAAGAAAAAATATACTAGAGAATAAAAAAAAACTCAAAAATTCATCAGAAATAAAAAAGAATATTTACGTATATTCTTTAAGATAAATTAATAATTAACACATTTCGTATAAATATTTCACATTTGGATGGAACCAAGTTTTAAAAGAATCGCATTCTCTTTCGAAATTCAAAGACTAAAGAAATGTGGAAGTTACTTAAAGGCTACTTGAAGTGGATATCTATGATTTTTCAAAAATATGATGAGACATGTTTTAAGTGAATTAAAAACTTTGATCTTGAAAGAAATTGTTTTTATGAAAATAGTTATGATTAAATTGCTTTTGATGTAATGCAATTTATATGTTTGGATAATTCTATTTTAGAGAGAAGTTATAATAAAAAGTAGCATTGATTAGAAATTTTTTTGGTTGTAGCTGAAGATGAGAGACAGTAAAAAGATTTTAGATTGTACGTGGTCTTATATTTAGTAAATTGTTTCTATAAACATTATTTTTATACTTCTTGTCTTTTTTTAAGTAAAGCATAAGTTTATCCTAAAAATTTAAAATATATGTTTATTTGAAATAAAGAAAAGTTAAGAAAACTTTTTTCTCATCTAAAATTTTTTCTAGTATAGTTTGTTTAAATTTTTATTTTTGATTTATACATCATTTATTATTAAGTTAAAAAATATATTTAATCTTAATTTTAATACTAATTATTAGATTGAACCTTTATTATTAAACTAAAAAGTTATAATTAATAGATGCCGAACTTTCTTTTACAAGATAGGTTTATGAAGGAAAAAATTTATTGGAAAGAAAATACCAATAAAATTATAATCCAATTCACATTAAGATTGACACAATTTCTAATAAAAAATCTTAAAAAAAATGAATTTGTGGATTTTGAAATTTATAATATATTCAACTTTTTTATTTTTATTTAATATTTAAACTCGTTTAGATTTTTAACACTGGTAAAAGTCAAAATTTAATTGTGCCTTTACTCATCTAATTTCTATTATAAGAAAATTGATACCACATTAATATATATAAATTATATCAAATTAGAATGACAAAAATAAAAAGGAGATTTGTTGGAGTTGATAATTATTGAATGGAAACATATTTAGAATGATGAGAAATATATTTTGATGAAATTTACATTAATTGGTCGATTGCATTATATTATTATATTATAAATTATATATTATATATAGGTTTTGAGTATATAGACAGAA